>NC_135330.1:98092688-98458711 GCF_023851605.1 Tamandua tetradactyla | reverse complement strand
AATTAGTTTCTCCAATATTAATAATAGAGGAGAAAACAACAAAGACCAAGGGGTAAAGAGTAAAGTGGGAAAGTAGGCATTCATGACTGTTTTCCTGGGAAGAGAGAAGGAGGGTGTGCAGGTTTGAATCTGTTTTGTATCCCAGAAAAGCCAAGTTCTTTAATCCTCACTCAGAATTTCTGGGTGGGATCTTTTTTATTGTTTCCATGAAGAAGTGATCCACCCAATTGTTCATGGTAAATTTGATTAGCTGGTTTCCATAGGAGCGTGTCCCCAACCATTCAAGATGAGATTGCTTACTGGAGCCCTTTAAGATTGAACTATTTTGAAAAGAGCCATAAGAGCCCACACACCAGAGACCTTCAGAGATGAAGAAACAAAATGCCCCTGGAGGAGCTTTAGGAAACAAGAAACCTGGAGAGAAGTCTAGCAGACATCCATCATATTTGCAATATGCCTTTCCAGTTGAAAGAGAAACGCTGGACATAATCAGCCTTCTTGAGATAAGGTATCTTTTCCTGATGCCTCAGATTGGCCATTTTTATGGGCTTGCTTTAATTTGGACATTTTCATGGCTGTAGAACTGTAAACTTGCCATTCAAGAAATCCCACTTTTTAAACGCTCTCCCATTTCTTGTACATTACATTTGGGCAGGTAGCAAGCCAGAACAGATTTCAGTACTGAAAGCTGGGTGATACTGTGGTTTGCAAATACCAAGCATGCTCTCTAAATGGATAAGGGGAAGATCTGTGAGGAGTTGTGATGAGCTTCATAAAGTAGGTGTAGAATACTTTTAAGGCACTGTTGGTAGAAATGTGGATGCTGAAGACACCTCTGATGAGGCTCTAGATAGAAATGAGGTGTATGTTATTGCAAACTGGAAGGAAGGTGTCATGGTCAGGTTCATGTGCCAACTTGGCCAAGTTGTGGTACCTATTTGTCTGGTTGGGCAAGTGCTGGCCTGTCTGTTGCAATGAGGTCATTTCATAGAATTAAATCATGAGCATGTGAGCTGCATCCACAGCTGATTCCATTTGTAATCAGCCAAAGGGGAGTGTCTTCTGCAATGAGTGATGCTTAATCTAATCATGGGAAGCCTTTTAAGGAAGAGTCAGAAAAGACAGGTTCTATTCCTGCTTCAGCTGGTGAGCTTCTCCTGTGGAGTTCATCCAGACCCTCCATTGGAGTCATCAGCTTCACAGCCTGCTCTGCAGAGTTTGGACTCTGCATCCCTGCAGTCACATGAGATACTTTTATAAATTTTATATTGGTGAGTGTTTCCTGTTTATTCTGTTTCTCTAGAGAATCCTAACTAATGCAGAAGGTGATCCATTTTTTTAAATGGCAGATACTATTGCAAAATTGACCAGCAGCTTTGGCTGGAAGGCATATTTTAAAAATCATGAACTTCCATATTTAGCAGAACAGATTCCCAAATTAGATATGGAGAATGCAGCCTGGTTTCTCCTTGGAGCTTATAGTGAAATGTGACAGGAAAGAGATAAGCTGAGAACTGAACTCCTGAGGTCAAAGAAACCAGAAATTAATTTACTTAGAAATTCTGGGCTTCCAGGAAGGTAGACCCCAGAAAATAGTGTCCCACATGAGGATTTAAGAAAATATGGAACCAGTCAGCTCTTTGAGAAAAAGCTGGGATTTAAGATGATGTTATCTAGGAAAGATTTGTGAAAACTTCTGTCTGATGGGCATGATCCAAGCCTACTGCATAGAAAGCCAACAGGAGTGTTGTGGGATCTGTATGAATGCAACTTCTGCCAGTATGGAATAAAAGCCTCAGTAAAGGGGACAAACTAAAGGTAAAATAACTTCAGAGGCAGAACTGTGAGATTTAATGTCTGAAATCAAGAAACCATGGGCCAGGAGAGCAGACACATCCAAGCACTTGAAGAGGGTGATTTTGCCCCAAAGGCAGAAGATGGGTCTTTCACTTTCTTATAGTGGGAGAGATGTGTTGCCTCAGGCCTTGGAGAGGGTGGAGCACATTCCTTGGGGATTGAAGAAAGCCTGGATGCCATCACATGGAGGGTGTATTAATTAACGTTCTCTAGAGAAACGGAATCAACAGGGAACACTCACAAATATAAAATATATAAAAGTGTCTCACGTGACTGTGGGAATGCAGAGTCAAAATCTGCAGAGCAGGCTGTGAAGCTGACGATTCTGATGGAGGGTCTGGAAGAACTCCACAGGAGAGGCTCACCAGCCGACACAGGAAGAGAGCCTGTCTTTTTTTAATCTTCCTTAGAAGGTTTCCAGTTATCCAATTAAGCACCACTCATTGCAGAAGACAATCCCCTTTGGCTGATTATGAATGGAATCAGCTGTGGATGCAGCTGACATGATCATGATTTAATTCCATGAAATGTCCTCATCACAACAGACAGGCCAGCACTTGCCCAACCAGACAAACAGGTACCACCACTTGGTCAAGTTGACACATGAACCTGACCATGACAATGGGGGTTGAGTATGTGCCTGCAGATGGCAGAGAGCCCAGGTGCAACACTGATGCTTGGAGAGGGTGGAGGTAAGTAAAAGGTGACTTCCCCAATTCCCCTTAAGTTTGCATTTTGAGAGAGGTGGGCCACCAAATAGGTCCTTGGTAAGGGTGGAACTGCCAGTTTCTAAAGCCCTGAAGATAAATGACTTTCAGACTTTGAAGTCTAGTGGAGTTTGCCCTGAAGACTTTAAAAACTGCTTGAGTCTTTTGAGCCCTGTGTTCCTTCCAATTTCTCCTTATGGAAATAGGGACATTTATCCTATGACAGTCGCTCCTTTGTACATTAGTAGCAAACAACTTGTTCTCAGTTTTATAGGTCCAGAACCAGAGAAGAATTTTGCCTTAAGATAGACCATGCCTGTAACTGACTTTGATGAGATTTTGTACTGTTTCTGACATTGTATTGCATTTGTATTCTTACTGAAGTAGTTAAAGCCTTTCTGATATTGTGATGGAATTAATGTATTTTGCATTTGAAAAGAACATGCCTTTTTGGAGTCCAAAGGGTGGAATGTACCTCTTTGAATCTATTGTGAACTACAGAAAAGTCAAATTCTTTAATGCTCATTCAGTATTGCTAGGTAGGAGCTTTTTTATTATTACCATGGAGATGTGGTCCACCCAATTGTGGGTGGTAACTTCAGATTAGATAGTTTCTATGAAAGTGTGTCCCATCCAATCAAAATGAAATTTATTACCTAAGCCACTTAAGAGGGAACATTTTGAAAAATCCACAAGAGCCCTCATAGTCAGAGACCTTTAGAGATGAGAAAGAAAAATACCTCTGAGGGAGCATCATGAAACAGAAGTCTGAAGAGAAAGGTAGCATAGATCTACCATGTTTGCCATGTGCCTTTCCAGTTGAGAGAGAAACACTGAACATAATCAGACTTCTTGAATCAAGGTAACTTTCACTGATGCCTTACATTGTATATTTTTATAGCCTTGCTTTAATTTGGACATTTTCTTGGCCTTAGAAATGTAAACTAGCAGCATAAATTATCCCTTTTAAAATCTGTTCTATTTCCAGTATATCACATTCCAGCAGCTACCACACTAGAGCAGGAGGTTTTCCTGGAAAACAGGATTTGCAAATGAATTAAGTGTTGCAGAAAATCTGTTTCATATGAACCCTGATAAAGGCTTCATCATTGTGGAGAGCATGGTAACAAGGACACAAGTAGTTTTGGTTAGAGGTATGATTCTATTAAAAGCAATTGAGTTTAAAAGGGAAGGAGGGTTAAGAGACAGACATTATCAAAAGCCATTTCAAGTATGTTAGTTGTAAAGGTAGTAGAGAAATCCGCTGGAGTAGTAATGATATGTAAAGACAGGTATGTTAAATAGGCCTAACACAATTCCATGGAGACCTATGTTTTGTATCCCTGCTATTTAAATACTTCAATAAATTGAGAAAATCACAAACTCTTTGACTCTGAGACACTTCGTGTATAATGCAGGGTTAAAAATGTGCCCCTGGGCGGGCCACAGTGGCTCAGCAGGCAAGAATGCTCACCTGCCATGCCAGAGGATTAAAAATGTGCCCCTGGGCGGGCCACAGTGGCTCAGCAGGCAAGAATGCTCACCTGCCATGCCAGAGGATGCAGGTTCAATTTCTGGTGCCTGCCCATGTAAAAAAAAATGTGCCCCTGGTGGATGGTTTAAGTATTAAAATAGGTTATGTACATACATTAAGTTGTGTAACCAACTCATGTTTGGCTATCAATAAAAGATTACAAATTGTGGTTTACAGACACATAAGAATAGGTGTAATAGTAGTAGCACTAGTAAGTAGTAAGAATAATTATGATAGTAGTAGTGGTCATGGTAGTATTTGTGATTATGATATTAAAAAAAACTTTATTAATGAAATTTATATCATTTTTGAATGCTTACAACCAACAGAAAATATTCTGAATATTTTACATCTTTTCTTATTAAGGGAGAGATATTTCACATGTAAATGTTTTTATTTATTATGACATGCAAGTAGCAAATCATGTCAATCTTGCTGAAATTTGCACTATGTGTATTAGTTTTCTACTGCTCTGTAATAAAGAAATATAAACTTAGATGCTTAAAACCACACCCATGAGAGACTGCTGGGAAGATGGTGTAATAGGATAAGCCATATTCAAGCCCTACTCCAAAGAACAGCTAGAGAAAAGACAGAAAAAATCTTGGAACGTGTTTCCAGCATGTAAGTGACTTTGGAGGGTATTCTACATGACATACAGAGGCTCTGATTGAAAGAACTGAGACTCAGACAACCAGAGACCAGCCATCTAGGACAAACAGTTTAGTGTGTCCATTTCCAGACAGAGGCTTGGGATGTTCAATAGTGGATGGACAGGCATATGGAGACAAGGAAGCACCAGTACAGAGTCCCAGATCTGTGAATATACATGCACCATAACCCATCACCATACTGTTGTGGCCCTCCCCATGCACCACATTCTGGTTCACATCTGTCTCACAAATACAAAGCTTCAGACTACTGAAGGAAATCAAGATCCAAAGCAACCCTATCAAGATATTTACATGACATGAAGAAAACAAGATCACTAAGCATATGAAGATGCAGATAGATACAGAAAATTTTATGAGCAAATAAAAACACTGGAGGAGACACAGACTTTGGAACAGCTAATCAAAGATGTACATATAATTTTACCAAATAAAATCAGAATGGCTAATGCCATAAAGGAGATCGAGAAGACACTAGAAGAGCATGAAGAAGAATTTGAAAGAATAAATAGAAAAATAACAGATACCACAAAAATTAGAAATGCTGTAGACCTAGTCAAAAATATACCAGAAATACACTGCAGGAGATTTAAAGAGGTAGAAGAGAGAATAAGTGAACTAGAGGGAAGTACAACTGATTTTGAAGATATAAAGGAGAAATGACAAAAATGTTGGAAAAATTTGAATTGGATATCAAGGAAATGATGGAAAAAACGGATTGCAAAAATATAAGAATCATCAATGTCCCAGAAAGAGAAGAGAACAGTGAAGAGCTAAAAAGATTAGTGGACGATATAATGGGTGAAAACATCCCAACCTTTATAAAAGACATAAATATGCAAATTAAAAAGCCCAGTGAACTCCAAATAGAATAAATCCAAAGACGCCTACCCTAAGATGCATACTAATCAGTCTGTCAAATGTTGAAGTGAAGCAGAAAATCCTGAAAGCAGCAAGCATAGAACAATCTACTACACACAAGGAAAACCACATAAGACAGTTCAGACAACTCAACTGGCACCATTCAGGTGAGAAGGCAGTGGTATGATATTTAAGATCATGAAAGACAAAGATACCCAACAAAGAATTCTGTACCCAGCCAAATTGTCCTTCAAAAGTGAAGGAGACACGTGGAGAAGTCTTGATATTCTCACAAACAGTGGGGACAACTAAAGCAATAGGGTGAGCCCCCAATCATGGGGTTTGTTCATAAGAAACTTAACCCTGCAAAGGATAGGGTAAGTCTACTTAAAATTAGACCAAAGGGTAACCCCCAAGAGAACCTCTTCTGTTGCTCAAATGTGGCCTTTCTCTCAGCCTAATATGACAAGCAAGCTCACTGCCCTCCCCCTCTCTATGTGGGACATGACTCCCAGGAGTGTGGACCTTCCTGGCAACATGGGACAGAAATCCTAGAATGAGCTGGGGCTCAGCACCCAGGGACTGAGAAAATCTTCTCCACCAAAAGGTGGAAGAGTGAAATGAGACAAATGAAGTGTCAATGGCTGAGAGATTACAAACAGAATTGAGAGGTTATCCAGGAGGTTATTCTTATGCATTAAATAGATGTTACCTGTTTAGTTAAGGTGTCATGGAGAGGCTGGAGGGAACTGTCTGAAAATGTAGAGCTGTGTTCCAATAGCCATGTTTCTTGAAGATAATTGTATAATGATATAGCTTTTGCAATTTGACCATGTGGTTGTGAAAACCTTGTGTCTGATGCTCCTTTTATCTACCTTACCAACAGATGAGTAAGACATATGGATTAAAAATGAATAAATAATAGGGGGAACAAATGTTAAAATAAATTTAGTAGATTGAAATGCTAGTGATCAATGAAAGGGAGGGGTAAGGGATATGGTATGTATGAATTTTTTTCTGTTTTCTTTTTTTCTGAATTGATGCAAATGTTCTAAGAAATGATCATGATGGTGAATATACAACTATGTGATGATATTGTGAATTATTGATTATATAACAAGAATTGAATGATCATATGGTAAGAATATTTATGTTTGTGTATGGTTATGTTTCATAAATAAATAAATAAAAAGTGAGGGAGGGGGCAGTGCACTGGTGGCTCAGTGGCAGAATTCTCACCTGCTGTGCCAGAGACCCAGGTTTGATTCCCAGAACCTGCCCATGCCAAAAAAAAGTGATGGAGAGATTAAAAGTTTCACAGACAAACAAAGCTGAGAGATATGTCAACAAGAGAACTGTCTACAAGAAATAATAAAGGGGGTTCTGTTGGATGAAAAGAATAAACAAGAGAGGGAGGTCTGGAGGTGGGTACAAATTTAAGGAAAACCTAAAGGATTAAAATGAGAAAGAAGGAAAAGAACATATAGATCTGACAAATAAAATCCAAAGAATAAGATGGTGTATTCAAGAAATACATTTACAGTAATAATTTTGAATATTAACAGATTAAACTTACCAATTAAAAGATACAGATGGAGAGAATTAATTAAGAAATATAATCCAGCTATATGCTGCTTTCAAGAGACTTATCTCAGACACAAAGATACAAGTAGGTTGAAAGTGATAGTATTGAAAAAGATGTTCCATGCAAGCTGTAACCAAAAGAAAACAGGAGTAGTTATATTAACATCAGACAACATCTTATCAAATCTAAAGACATGATAAGGGACAGAAAGGACACTATATATATATATAAGTAAAAAGGACATTTAACCAAAAAGAAATCACAATCATAAATGTATATGCTTACAATAAAGTAGCTCCAAAGTATATTAAACAGGGTGCATGGATGGCTCAGAGATTGAATGCTCACTTTCCATGCAGGAGACCTGGGTTTGACTCTTGGGCTACACACCCAGAAAAAAAAAAAGATTAGCTAAGTACATGAGACAGACATTGGCAAAACTGAAGACACTAATAGATATTTCAACAATAATAGTAGGAGACTTTAATAACCACTCTCATCTACTGACAGAACAAATAGACAAAGAATCAGCAAGGAAATAGAGAACTTAATTTGATAAATGGATTAGACCTAAAGGACATATATATATGTCATTATATCCCAGTACAGCAGGATATACATTCTTCTCTACTGCCCATGGAATATTCTCCAGGATAGATAATATGCTGGGGCAAAAGAACAGGCTTTATACATTTATAAACATTGAAATTATTCAAAGTAATTTCTCTGAACACAGTGAAGGGAAGCTGGAAATCAATAACCAACAAAGAACAAGGAATTTGACAAATATATGGAGAATAAATAAAACACCCTTAAACTGGTACTTAGAACAAATTTCTAGAGAAATCAATAGCTATCTGGACATGAATGAAAACAGGAATACAACATTTCAGAAATTATATGATGTGGCAAAGGCTGTGTGAGAGGGAAATGTATTGTCCTAAATGCCTATATTAAAAAAGAAGAGAGAGCAAAAATCGAGGCTTAACTGCTCACCTTGAGAAACTTGAGAAAGAAGAGCAAAGTAACACCAAAGGAAACAGAAAAAGAGGAATAACAAAGATTAAAGCAGAGTTAAATGAATAGGAGGAAAAAAGAACAATAGAATCATTGAAACCAAAATTAGTTCTTTGAGAAAATGAATAAAAATTGAAGGGCCACTAGGAAGGCTGACAAAGGAAAAAAGAGAGAGGATGCAAATAAACAGAATCAGAAACAATGGGGGGGTCATCACCACAGGCCCTGTAAAAATGAAACCAATCATTGGAGTATCTATGAACAACTAAATTCCAACAAACTAGACAACTTAGATGAAATGAATAAATTCCTGTGAACACTCAAACAAGCTACACTGACTCAAGAAAAAATAGAAGATCTCAAGAAACCAATCACAAGTAAAGAGATTCAGTCTTCAAAAATCTTCCTACAAAGAAAAGCCCAGAGCAAGATGGCTTCATAAGGGAATTTCAGCAAACATTCCAAAAAGAGCACCAAACCTGCTCAAACTCTTCCAAAATACTGAGGAAAATGGAAGACTACTTTATGCATTTTATGAAACTAACTTCTCTTTTATACCAAAACCAGGTAAAGATGCTGCATGAAGAAAAACTACAGGAAAATATCCTTGATGAGCATAGATGCAAAGATTTCCAATCAAATAAAAGAATTACACACAAACAAGTGGGGTTTATGCCAGGAATACAAGTATGGTTCAACACAAGAAAATCAACTAATGTAATAAAGCACATTAACAACTTAAAAGGGAAAAATCATGTGACCATCTTGATTGATGATGAAAAAGCATTTAACAAAATACAACATCCTGGAGAGAGTGCCAAGATGGTGGGTTAGTGAGGTATGGGATTTAGTTCATCCTCCAGAACAGCTACTAAATAGCCAGTAACAGTACAGAACAACTGCTGAGACCACGTCAGTGACCAGACACCCAGTGAACCCCAGTCTGGACCACCTGGACTGACTGCGAGCCCCTGTGAACTGTGAGTTCCCCAAGCTGGAGGAGTTGGGGCACCTCCCCAACAGGCTGCTTCCCAGAGGACAAGGGAAAGGGACTTTGCCAGCAGCAGGGGCTGAGTGCAACTAAGCTTCAATTGTGGAACTGATTCACAAATTCTGACTACTAAAAGAAGGCCCCCAGCTCAGCTGAATCTAGTCAAAGTGGTGGTTGCTGATTTTTGCCCTGGTGTTGATGGAAAAAGAAAAAAAGAAACAGAGGTTTTTTTTGATCAGATAGCACATAATACTTAAAGGGGTCTGGGCCCTAAAGGAAATAAGGAGGAACATAGGATCTGAAGGTACACAAAGCAACATACCAACTTATGCTCTTGATTTGCAAAACTTCAATAAATGGTGCCTGGAGAACTGGATATCTACATGCAAAAGAATAAAAGAGGATCCATATCTTGCACCCTATACAAAAATTAACTCAAATTGGATCAAAGACCTAAACATTAGATCTGAGACCATAACACTTTTAAAAGAAAATGCAGGGAAATATCTTATCAATCTTATAATAAGAGCCAGTTTCCTAAACCTTACACCTAAAGCACGAGCATCGAAGAAAGAAAGAAAGAAATGGGAACTCCTCAAAATTAAACTTTTGTGCATCAAACATCTTCATCAAGAAAGTAAAAAGACAGCCTACACAATGGAAAAGAATATTTGGAAATTATATATCAGATAAAGGTCTAGTATCCAGAATATAAAAAGAGATTGTTCAACTCAAGAACAAAAAAGACAGAAAACCCAATTATGAAATGGTCAAAAGACATGAAGAGACACTTCTCAGAAAAGGATATACAAATGGCCAAATGGCACGTGAAAAGATGCTCAACTTCCCTGGCTAGGGGAATTAGGTAAATGCAAATCAGCACCTGGATTTAAATTTGGATTTTATTTTTTAATGAATTATGTGTATGTTTACTTGCATATCTCTCTGTATGTATGTAAGCATATAGTATCTGCACATATTTCCTGGGAAAACAAAGATGCCCCAGAAAAGAAAGCTGATTCCATTGGAAGTGAAGTGATAAAGTGATTAGTAATGACTTACACCCAGAAGATAAGAATTCACCTCAGATAAAGAATAGAAAGTTATTTTCTCTAGGTATTTGGGTCTATAATACAAATGAGTCCATCATAAGCTCAATATAGACTTATAACAATGAGTTGTCCATGTCTTGCCAGTATTGCTCCAGTGAGAAATTAATACTCTAACAAAGGTAATAGAATGGTTACTGAAATGATATTTATGTAAATGAAAGTTCAAGAATTTCAACCTTTGCATTATGATGCATAAGCCACTGTTTGAGGTTGCATAGGATATTTTTCTCAGTCCCACTTCTTTGGAGAATAGACTCAGTCCCTCCACAATGAACAAGTGAGAGTACACATCCAACCCATGACAGTCCAAATATACCATCCCTGGACATAGTGAGGGGATGGGGTCCTTCAAGGGAGCAATCACCATCATTCCATTTCATGAGCCCTAGCAGGCCCCAATCTAGCAGACAGATAGGTGGATCTGCCTCTTAAGTCAGGGTATTGGCAGGATGTGATTTGGAGAACACTCACAGTAAGACTGGTTACAGTATGGAGAGAATAAGACCAATGTGCAAAGAGAACTGAGTTGAGAATTAAAGTTAGAGAGGCTTCATTTAAGGCCAGATCCATTTGAGCTTGAAGCCAATGTTTACATTTAACCTCATTTTATGGGAGAATGATATACTAGGAACATTTTTGAGTAAGGGGATTTGCTAAGATCTTGGGAACATTATTCATCATGTGGCTCAAGTTTATGTGGTGACTTCTACTCCATTTGTATTCTAACAAGCATTTAGACTTATTTGTTCACTTTGGGATTTTGATGAATTCTTGATTCTGTGTTTTAAAACCTGTCAAAACTTTGTTTCATTTTAAATACATTATATTTACAAACAGTGAATAACATTGTGTAAATCATTTAATAATTGTGAGACTTGTGAATGCCAAACTAGTTATACTTGATTAATAAATATTAGTTAAGGGGTTCCATATAAATGATGGGAGTTTTAAAGTATGTAATAAAAGTGTCCTATTCAACAACAACAAAAAATTAATTGGGTTCCTGTGATTAGATTAGACCCACCCAGGTAATCTTATTTCTGCCATATAATGCAACAAAATCATTGGAATGGCACCAGGGTATGGAGGTTGTGGAGGCCATCATAGAATTCTGTCAATCAGAGTAGTATAACTTCAAATGTAGTGGATTTCATATTAATGAGATTTTCCAATAGGTTTTATTCTGTCTTAAATGAGAATTTATTAGCTCATGGTTTTGAGGCCAGGAGAAGTCCAAAATTGAGTGTCAGCAAGGCATTGTTTTCTCTCAAAAGATGATGGTGTTCAGGGTCTGACTGCCCACAATGCTTGTGTTCCTTTGCTTTCTTGTCATATGACAATGCACATGGTTATATCCTCTCCATTCTTCTTTGGGTTTCATTGGTTTCTGACTACTTGTTCCTCAACATGGCTTTTTTTCCCTGTGGTCTTCTCTATCCAGTGATAGGACTAAGATAAAGAACAAGTTTTTTTTTTTTTCCTGTGATACACAACCCAATCTACCACATCTGCCTTACTTTGCTCTTGACTCTTCAATCTTCCCATAAATCTTGGGAAAAAGTACTCTATTATTTTAATTGTACAACACCCCCCCCCCCAGAGTGCACACAATTGCTTTGGGTGTAAGTGAAAGGAATGTAAGTGGTTATGCCTTTCATTTGTTGCACCAGGATGATGAGAAATACAGAGATAGTAGGGGAATAAAGTAGAAGATAATAAAGAATATGATTAGGGACCTACAAGATAAAATCATTATTTTGTTTTTTTAGGAGTAATTAGAGAGAGAGATGAAAGAGTGAGTATGAGACCAATATCCTCATTATCATAGCATCCTAAATTTTACATTTTTTTCCTGTGCTTTCATGTGTCCCACAAAATTCTTTCCACTGTTAGTATAAAGCTGAATCCTACCAAGGCTTATCCTAGCCTCTCCTTGACTGCTAACCTGTGCAGTGTTCAGGATGGAGTACTATGGAGGGATATCCCAAGCAACCCTGAGTGCTTTGAAAAATGACTGTGTTTCCTGGGTTTCCAGAACTTCTCAGAAGAGAGGCATTGCTTGGAAGTCTTGGTGGGAGAGAGGGGAGAGTGAAAGTTAGACATCTGTCAAGATACAGTGTCAAGAAAGGGGGAAACCACACCATATCCCAAGAATGGAGTCTTGTCCAAGTGACTACTGAAAGGGAATGAATACATGGTTCTTGCATAACTAGCTGTTACAGCTGGAATGACCTCTCTGCATTGAGATTTTTCTTGGGCTAAGAAGCTAATGAAATTCTTTTCACTGTGTCATTCATGGGTCTTTATGTCTAAACATTCAACCAACTCTTCTCTGGTGTTCTCTGACCTTATTTTTCATCTGTGTCATGACTTGTAATAGCTTGCCATCTATGATGGAAGCAGAGTCAGAGAATTGTGCATCCAGGAGTCCATTTGACCCTACTTCTAATTTTAGAATTCTGTTCTCAAGATAAGCCTCATACCAAGAAATGGCTCCTGGGGTAGAGGGGAGGGTACAAATATGCTATGCCTCAAAGGATGCCTCTATTTAGGTTAGTATCATTGTTCATATGAAAAGTCCCCCGTACAGAGAAGAGAGAAAATATGAATATTTATACTTGGAGGTGCATTGTGGAGAATAGTAATTTTATAAATGTAATAATTTCATTAAACCCTGTGTCCACAAATTTTCTTGATGAATCTTTCTTCAATTTAATGAACTTTGTATTAAACGGCATCTTCCATCCATATATTATAATTTCTCAATCCCTTCAATGTCTTTTCACTTCAAATCTTCTGTATAGTAAGAGTTAGAAATGACAATTCTTGAATTGGCTTAGAACAATCAATTATTTATGTTGGTTCCAACTCCCCCTTTCACTGCTACATTGTACCAGCATTAGGTCCATAGTTCATATTCTTCTTCCTCATCTTTTCTCCTTCATGTCTCCTTTTTCTCTTCCCCATTGTCTTCCCCCTCTACTGTCTTCTTATCCTTCTCCTTGTCCTCTTACTCATCCTCCTCCTTCTTCCTCCTCTCTCTCTTGTTCCTTCCCTTCCTCTTCCCTGTCCCTTAGTTTTTTATGCTCTTGAACTTTCCATTTTCTTCTGTATTTATATATTTAAAATATTTCCTTGGTACATTCAAATTTCCTATAACTATAATTAACTACTCTTAAATCCTCTTTATTCTGGGATGGACTTCTATGGATTATTGAATTAATTCCTATAAATTTAATATCACTGATTCCCAGACTTACCTCTCTGTGACTGTGATGTTTGTCTTTATATTTGATGTATTTTTATCTTATAAATTTCACAGGAACTTGACACAATATATCTGTCTTCTTTTGATCACAAAATTTACTAAAATGTAACACTCAAACAAATGTCTTTCAGTCTCAGCTACTTGTTACAGTTCATATATGTTGAAAAATGAAACTAGCCTCACAGTACTGCAAAATGTTTGTTATAATTGATGTGATTGCTTTAATTTCAATGTCACTATTTGAGTACATTTTTAATATGATGATAATAATATTGGACATATTTTAAATCTGTTCTGTATTTTCCCCCCAAAATTTTTAAAATCATTGAAGTCTAACTTTGTATGATTTTTCTCTATATCCAACATAATAAATAATTGAGGACTCCAACTCTTCTACATGTTAGACTAATATTAATTACTGGCAATATTAATCAGTCATCCTTATAATAATTTATCAGGAACTTTATTCTTCTTCTTTAATTTGAACCTTATGTCATGGTTTTCTTTTCCATTCCAGGAAGCATTTTTTGGTTGACATCTTTCATTTTCCTTCCAAAACATATTATTAACATAGTTTTTGTTCTAGACATTTTAACTGCCTTATCATAAGCAAACACTCCCTCTCTCTTTCTTTTAGTTTGGCCATTTGCAAACAGTGGTTTTACTTAGGTATTCTCACTTTCCTCTTGTTGGTATTTTACAGCCAATTCATACCGCAGATCTCTTTCATCCTTGATTCAGGTAGGAAGGAGGTTCATGCACTGGAACTCATCTCAAATTTCTTCATCATCAGGGTTAAAACTGGGGCTCATAAATTTACATTAAAAAAAACCCTGGCTTTGGCAGGAGGCCATATAGGAATCATGACAGAGAATATCAGAGAACAGCCTTAAAGTAATAGTCCTTTCTCCATGGGTTCAGGAGTGAAGCAGCACACTAGGTCTGAGAGTATACCTCCTTTGAGGCTCTACCATTCACCAGAAATAAAAGAAACTTGCTAGGCAGGAAATGGACCAACTTGCACATGTCCTCTATCCTTCACCTGAGGTGAGCAGGAATTTCTCCTTACCACCTAACATAACAACCTGGTCTCTACTGACTTCCTTGAATCCCATAATCTCATTATGCATTTTATTATGATTTATGTCAGTCACTAATCTCTTCCTTCATTCCTTACACTCTAAGTTTCCTATTATAACTCCTTCTCCTCCCTCTGCAACTCCTCAAAGAATTTGACTCTTCGTTCTGGAATTCTTTTTCATTATCAACAAAATTCTCTAAATCCACATGTATCTCCTGACTTTCCATTTTCCTTCTTCCTCTAATCTTCCCTGGAATGTCAGACTTACATATTCAACTGCCCTTGGCATCCAAGAAGACATTTTAAATTCAATTCATCCAAAATTTAACTGTAGATTTCTCCCCATCTTCTGTCCCTGTGAAAAGAGACATTCATATTTCCATCTCAGTGGATGACAACTCCATGTTTTCAATTACTGAGGCCAAAAATGTGGTTGACTTTACTCTTGATTTCCCCAGTGTACACCAGTTCCACCAGCAAATCTTTCTGGCTCTACCTTCCACATATAACCAGTGTTTAACCAGTCCTAACTACTCTGCTGCTTTAGCCCTGGTACAAGCCACTCCCACTCCCTCTGGATTATTAATTATTTTCCCAGCAGCCTTCCTACCTCAACTTTTGCATGTCTGCAACTTCTCTCAACTTAGCAGTTGAATGGATTCTTTTAACATATAAGTCAGTCATGCTACTTATCTGGGGCACATCCTGCTGTGATGTCTCATTTAACTGAAAGTTAAAGTCAACATATTCATAGCCAAAATATTCATAATGAACTTTAATACTTTAGAGGGGCTCCCAGTTCCTTCTGTGATTCCATCTGCCTCCATTATCTTCTCTTTCCATTCTGCTCCTACCACTTTGTCTTTCAGGCTGAATCTGCACCATCCAAGGCAGATCCAGCACAGGGTTTTTCCTCTAGCAATAGCATCCACCTGCATTTCTCTCTTCCCAGAGGTTCCTTTGACTTTCCCTTTCTTTCATCTCAAAGCCCAGCTGCTCAATAGGACTATTCATTTAGTACGGTAACAATCCACTCTGCCCTAGAGCCCATCCTCTCAACCTCTTCATTGGGTTTGCTGGAGGTTGTTTTTTGTAGAATACTTATCAACTTCTAATATATTATTATCTAATTTTCTTATTTCTTAGTATTTTTTTGTGTTTTTTCTTGGTAGAATGTAAGCACCATCAGTGCAGGAATATTTGTCTATTTGTTCAATGACATATCACAAGGCACCTAAAACAATACTTTGTGCATGGCTGTCACTTAGTGGCTTTTAGTAAAATGAATAAATGATTAACTGTCTTTAGGGCAGAATTAAATGATGAACTTGATAATATTTTGTCAGTTGTAAATACTTCAGAAATGTTGTCATTGTTATTGTGTAATTTACAATTGGGAATCCCTAATTAATAAATTTAAATGTGAAATGTTAAATGAGTAAAATGAATTTTAGGCATAAACAAAATTTTAACTAAAGGCCTAGTTTGTGGAGATGATAGATTCCAGTGACACAATAATTTGACATACCCAAGTGTAGTCTTATGTGCCTCTATTGCCTGAATTCTTGATAACATCACAGTGACATTTTTGAATTAGGCATTTCTCCAAGTCAACATTCCACATCTCAAAACATTTTACTCCATTGGGGTTTAGGAAACTTTCAATAAACTTATAGACTCCATAGACCTTTAGTTTTGAAGTGACACTTCTGTGTTTGTGCACCTCCCTCCATCTGACATGTACAGTAGGGTTGCCTTCTCTATTAATGTGTTGTCTTGGATGTTTGATCTGCTCTCCTTCATATTACTTGTCCCAGTATTGTAAACTTCTCTCTTAAAGGTCCTTGTCTTTTTTATTATTCATCAGATTTTTTCAGTTCAAACCATGCTATTTTTTTTCCCCTTTTGGACGTATCTTTCTGCCAATTGCTGATTAAATTCTTTTATTTCTAAAATGGATGATTTAACAATCAAGTTCAAACTTTAGACTCTAGATTATCCTGAGATACAACTTTCTGCAGCTATGTCTGTATTTTAGCAGAAAACTGGAAGATTAATTTAAACAATTAGCAGGATGATTTCTTGTGTCCCTCTCCCCCAAATCAGGTGACTGGTTTGTTGTGTAAATCAACTAAATGCCTTAATTATTGTATCTTGTTGAGATAGCCCCTACTGAAGGAAAGTTGGAGGATTGTAATATATGGGGCTAATTGGGAATGGAAGTAAAATGACCTTATTAGCAGGCAGAAGGACCTGAGGAAATTTAGAGTGGTGATTTCAATTCCTAGGGTCCCAATGAGAAGAGAAATTGGGAAAACTGGGATTTATTAAATCCATCTGCTCTCTGAACACAAACACACTATGAATGCTTCATGTGTGATTTGTGGGCCTTTGGTGTATCTACTGCTCTTACAACAGAGAGAGGAGAAGGATGGGAGTGATTTTCATGAGTGTAGAATGCATATTCTACAAATATGAGTTCATCTATATGGAATACTCACTGGATTTGTGATTATATCTATCCAAAGGTACCAATAACCATTTTGATAATATTTTTGTCAAATGACTAAAATTAGTTATTCTAATTTTTCTCTGACAAGAGCATTAAAAGCATGCTTGCATATATACAATCTACTTGATTAGGAATCATGTTACAGTTTGGATATCCTGTCGTTAGTTGTTTTTTGTTTTTTTTTCACTGAAAATATTTATTATATTTTATAGCCATTAAAATTATGGTTACTTAAAAAAAGAATCTCAGTCTAAAATATGCACATAATTCCAAAAGAACCTCAAACTTTAAATGTTCACTTTTATTATAGTTCATTTGTAATTTCCATTCACCATTATATTCAAAGCTTATTCAGAGAAATAAACCAGAATCACAACAGCAGAAGATCTTACAGTACTCTATCTCACTTAACAGTAAAAACTATCTTCCAAGCCACATTCAAGAAGCTGATGATATAAGTTTTGGCAGTTCTCAGGAAATAATAGCCAAACAATAATTAGATCTCTTCATATCCATTAATATTTACTGAGCACCTCGCCCTGCAGTTAACATTGCATTAAGAGCTTAAGGACAAGTAGTTTGACATTCAATAAGTTAAAAATATATATATTTAAGATTTACAATATTGTTCACAGAATTTTTAGTATAGTTGTATTTTGAGCCTTCTACTGTTGAGAAATTTGAGGCTCGCGTTGTCTCTCCTTTAGTCCCAACAACTCCGTTTTGAGTTCTCCAGGTTTTGGTGGGATTTCAAGTATTGTCTAGAAAAAACAACACAAGATCGCATAGATACCAGTGCTTTCTTAGACCATAATTAACCGTGACCTGCTGTCGTTAGTTTTTAATGTTAAAGTATAAATTTATAAATGCAGATGCCCTTCTTCCACCCTCAAAAATAGTTCACCCTGTTGGCTCCAATATTAACAATAAAACTTTCTATTAATTGGTGTACCTATGAAATTCTTCTACTACCTAAGACAATGATTTCTTTCCATATCAAACAAAAAATTACTAGCAAAAATATGAGTAAAAGTGTAAGTAAAAAACTAAGTAAAAACTCAGAAATGGATAGCACAATATTACCTAACTGTAACACAGTTATGTTAGAACAGTGAATGAAGCTGAACGTGAGAATGATAGAGGGAGGAGGGCTGAGGGCACAAATGAAATCAGAAAGAAAGACAGATGATAAAGACTGAGATGGTATAATCTAGGAATGCCTAGAGTGTATAATGATAGTGACTAAATGTACAAATTTAAAAATGTTTTTGCATGAGGAAGAACAAAGGAATGTCATTACTGCTGGATGTTGAAAGTAGATGATAATTAATATCTTAAAATTTCACCTTATGTGTGAGACTAAAACAAAAAATGTTTATTTGGTACAAAATTTGTATTTTGACTAGTGCAGTTCCTAATATAACTTATATAGACAGCTTAATTGAACACCATAAGTACATGGAACCTTGAGTAGGGCATACAATTTTGTAGGTTTGTCCAGTGTGATGCTCCATTAAATCCCAGAGTGATGTGAACAGTGAGTAGAAAAGTATTTGAAAAGTCCCCTTGGGGGAATGGTGAGAAAGAGGGAAAATTCAACTTCTCCAAGTGGAGAATTCTTGATATTCTCACAAACAGTGGGGATAACCAAAGCAAAAGTCTGAGCTCCCAATCTTGGAGTATGTTCATATGAGAATTAACCCAACAAAGAATAGGTCAAGCTTACTTAAAATTAGGCCTAAGAGTCACCCCCAAGAGAACCTCTTCTGTGGCTCAGATGTGGCCTCTCTCCAGTGAACACAAGAAGAAAACTCACTGCTCTCCCCCTGTCTATGTGCGACATGACTCCCAGGGGTGTGGACCTTCCTAGCAACATGGGACAGAAATCCTTGACTGAGCTGGGACTCAGCATTAAGGAATTGAGAAAAACTTCTCAACCAAAAGGGAAAGAGCAAAATGAGACAAAATAAAATGTCAATGGCTGAGAGATTCCAAACAGAGTTGAGAGGCTATTCTGGAGATTATTCTTATGCATTAAATAGCTATCACCTTGTTAGTCAAGGTGTAATGGAGAGGCTGAAGGGAACTGCCTGAAAATGTAGAACTGTGTTCCAGTAGCCTCGTTTCTTGAAAATGATTGTACAATGATATAGCTTTCACAACGTGACTGTGTGATTGTGAAAACCTTGTGTCTGATGCCCCTTTTATCTACCTTATCAACAGATGAGTAAAACATACAGAATAAAAATAAATAATAGGGGGAACAAATGTTAAATTTAGATTGAAATGCTAGTGGTCAAGAAGGGGAAGGGCAAGAGGTATGAAACATATGAATTTTTTCTGTTATCTTTATTCCTTTCTCTGAATTGATGCAAATGTTCTAAGAAATAATCATAATGATGAACATGCAACTATGTGATGATATTGTGAATTACTGGTTATATATGTAGAATGGAAAAAACACATATAAGATTACTTAACCCTATTTTCCATATATCTGCAGAGTAAAAACAACATGATCCTGCTCCATTTGGGTAGGACTAACTATGCCTCAGCTGTTTTGTAGACATCTAGCATTGCTTAGGAACAGTGGAAGTGAATAATGGCCCATCAGTATTTGTATCCTTAGACTAGCTCACCAATTTTAACTTCATGAAGTAGTAAATACATTTTATACTAAGGCAAATTCTCATGGTCCTCATTTTCTGTCTTGATCTTACTAACTTTCATAGAGTTTGGAAGGGAAGCATCATTGCCTCATACCTTAAGGCATATGCAAATGATTCCTGTTGGTTTAGAAATTCCCCCAGGGTTGACCTGACAGGGGCTGTCAATGAAGCCTGATTACCATCAGTCTCCCTCCCCAATATTTCCTCAGGACAGCTGCATCCATTTGGTCACCACCATAAACCCTTCTGCACAAACATCTTGTTCTTTTGAATTTGTAGAGGAATAGTTGATGATCAGATGTTGCCTCACTATTCTCAAG
Organism: Tamandua tetradactyla; assembly: GCF_023851605.1. Classification (NCBI taxonomy): domain Eukaryota; kingdom Metazoa; phylum Chordata; class Mammalia; order Pilosa; family Myrmecophagidae; genus Tamandua; species Tamandua tetradactyla. The sequence goes on along the minus strand of NC_135330.1, from coordinate 98,438,526 downwards.
TTGTACCTGGATGGAGCACCTGCATACACCCAGGAAGACAGAAGACATCCTTTAGCAGACTAAGGTCCTCCCAAAAGATCTTGACCTCCCAATTCTTCACTTTTAATGGTGCCTAGAAGTAAGCAAGTAAAAATAATGAGTAGACATCAGGATTTAGGGGATCAGCTCCAGGGTCTACAATTCTCAGTTGGCTTGTGGCTGGTTTGAAACTGTCTTATACCCCAGAAAATCCAAATTCATTAAAATTCATTCAATATTGCTGGGTAGGATTATTCACATTGTTTCCATGGATATATGACCCACCCAATTGTGGGTGATACCTTCTGAGTAGGTAGTTTTTTGGGGGATGTGTTCTCCACCATTTCAAGATGGTGTTGTTTACTGGAACCCTTTAAGAAGGAACCACTTAGGAAAAATATTTTAAAGTGTTTTTACTAGCCCACACAGCCAAAGACCTTTAGAGAGGAAAAAGTAAAATACCCCTGGGGGATTGTTATAAAACAAGAAACCAGGAGTGAAAGCTTATAGGCATCCCATGGGTCTTCCCAGCAGAAAGAGAAAGCCAGAAGATCATCAACACTTTTCATTAGAGTTAATGCATCTTTCTCTGAATACCTTAATATGGACATTTTCATAGACTCACAATTGTAAATTTGCAATTTAATAAATTTCCTTTGAAAAAGATTTTCTGTTTCTGGTATATTACATTCTGACAGCTTTAACTCATTAAAACAGTTTGTTAAATAGCAAAGCCACATGGAATGAATCAAAGGAATACACAAACAGAAATTAGGAAACCCTCTTTGTTCTTGGAAGATTTATAGTTAATAACAGACAAACTAAGACATAAAAGTACACACTAACATACATATCATAAATGTTACTTGTTTATTCAGATAAAAGGAATATTAGCTCAAAGGAATATTTTTATCAATGCAAAATGATATCTAAAAGTTGAAATATGAGGGTGGTGAGGAGACAATATGACAAAAAATAAAAAATATTATACACATATATTTTTATGTTTTATTTTGTTTTGTGTTATTTTTTATGTTTTCTTTTTTGAAATGGAGAATGAAGAAGATAAATTTATCAGTTGCAAAGGGCTCTAAAGATGTGAATGCTATGATAAGTAACTTATATGATATGGTAGTTTGTCAGCAAATTATGACTAATTCCTTTGTTAGCCATGCAATAAATCATTTGACATCAGCAACAACCAAATTTAACTTCTCTGAAGCAGTACATTGCAGATAGCTGTGCCTCCAATACTCCAGCAACTGGGACAATTATAAGTTCCTATAATAGAGCCAAATTATAGTCATACCTTATGTGTCCAGAACAGTGTTGAACCTTGCAAAAATGTTTAAGCTGGGAATGTAAAATTCACTTCTCCTAAGAGAATAAATAGGATGAAAATGGAAAGGGAGGAATATCTGAAATATGTTGAAAGGCATTGCAGAAGGGCAGAAATGTCAAAATTCCATAGATTACACTGTCATTTTATGAGTAATTTGAAATATATACTACTGAATCAATGAAAGTCATGTTAAAATTTTGGGAAAGAGAATAGCATAAGGGTCACAGAAATGGGAAATGCCTATTACAAAGTGGAACAACAAAAGTCAGAGTTTATGTGTGGGACAAAGCGTAGGATTATCACAAAGATGTTATTTTAAGAAATATATTTGACAATCACCTGAGAACAGGTAAGTTAGATGGTTCAAAGATTTTTCTAATATATACTAGACAACTTTTAGAGAACATAAAATAAGATCAGAAATATGTATTTTTAAATCAGCATTGAAGAGAGTGTTATGAAATTCATGGGATTGGGGGGGTTGGCTAACCATCAGCTGGTGACTGGTAAAACTTGTACATTATTATACTACTTCCTTGCTTTGAAGTCATTGGTTTCACTTCCTAACTACTTGAAAGCATAGCCACTCTCTTTAATTCACTATTTACAAGTTTAAAGCTCTTTAATATTCAAGACAAAAAATGCTTTGCACATAAACTAAAACTCCCTGTTCCAGGAACTGAAAAACAACATGTTAATTGACTTGTGATTTGAGGTGGAACTTTGTATTTTGGGAAAATTTCACTCATTTTCTTTGATCAGGATCTATAGGGAGAAATATATTGTACCTAGTGATCCATTGTAGTCATGTACACATTCACAAATATCTGAGTTAAACAAACAGTTTAAAAATAGTAGCCTAGGATGTGCTAGGGTAGTCTAAGGGGGTGCACGCATAGTTCAGTGGTAGAATTCTCACCTGCCATGCAAGAAACCAGGGTTCAATTCCCAGTCCATGCACTTCCTCCCCCAAAACAAACAAGCAAACAAACAAATTCAACAAATGTTGCTGCAATAACAGAATACTCACATGGAAAAATAATGAAATGTGACCCTGCCATACAGCATACAAAAAACAAAACTGCAAAAAAAAAAAGTACCCTGCTTTATGCAGGGAAAATATTCTGCTATCATCTATTCCATAGAATATCATTTTGAAAAACTGTGGGTTATCAGTGATTAGATTTATTTCCTGACTTTTTCTCATGTCATTGTCAGCAGTATAAAGACCACCACTTCAATGTGGGGAGAATATAGGATGCCCCCAATAGTCATTTGGTTCTGCTACTCCATTTTCCAATTTTGAGCCATGAAGAAAAAATGTTTCCCCTAGATAAAGAAGTTATGAACTGTCACATTATAATAATTGTTAACCAATTAATTACTAATTTGCAGAGCTCCTACTCTGTGCTAAACATAGTAACAGTATAAAAGGTAAAAAGATGGCTACTACTCAATCTCTCCTTTCCCAAGTAGAGGCACATGGATGAGTGCGGACAAATTCATAAGAAATACAGTGCATTTCTATGCAGAAGAATAGATGCACAATTAACCAAAATATGAAGGTATTAATAGTGTCTATAGAAGTACTTAAACAGTGCTATCTAGTGGGAAGCATGTAAATACCAATTTAAGATGTTGAGAAGGAACCATATACATAGGATAAAACATCGATTATATTCTCTTCAAAGTTTGAATTTATGGGTGAAAATGGATATTGTACCTTCACAAGACCATTCAGAAAAGGAATATCTGTATTCTACAATTTAACACCCAATTCTTCCATTAAGTGTTGTGTGATGATGCATAAAGCCCCTTCTAGAGATACAGTGACAAGAGGAGAAAATCATAGAGGCAACTTGGTTAGAGCTGAAAAGTTATGATGTCATCATTCACTTTCTCTTTTAAATTGCAGCAAGTATTCCATTGAGGAGATCATTCAACCACATCTCAGTTGGAAAAACTAAGATCAGAAGGAAATTTTAACTTAAATTATACTGACACCAGTCTCATCAGCTTTCACTGCATTCAGACTTGTTTTCAGCTACTCATTCTCAGGTTTCTCTTATTTCACAGGATACACAAATTGAGAGCCATGAAGTTGCACGACAGTTTGTTTTAAGACCCTGGAATTATCATGCTGATTAATTGTCATCTTTTTTTTCCTTCTTTTCTTTTCCTGCCTTGCTTTTTTCTCTACTTTCTTTTTTCTTTCCTCATATATATGTATATGAGGATTGAGCAATGGTCACCAAAAACGAAGTATGAATGACAGAGTCAAATAATATTTTAATCAATTTGGATAAAACAGAAAATCATTCACAAAGTTCCCAAATATTTTGTGTTTGTGGGTGCTTTAAATGCTTTCTTTTAATTACAAAACTAATGCATATTATTGATTATTATTTTATAAATAAGGGGTAATGTAAAAATGAAAATTCCCCTAATTCTTATCTCTCTCTTTCTCCCCAGAAGTCTTTTTAGCAATTAAGTGTGCAATCTCAGGTATAGCTTATGACAAAAAAAATGGAATTATACTGCATATAATCTTACTAAATACAATATTTTGTAGTATGCTTGTATGAAATTAATATATTTTGGATACAATTCAGGAAAAATTATATATATGTACTTATTTAGTAATTATTTCAAGTTCATAGAAGTGTCATCTTTTATGAAGTCATTCTATAGCTATAAATATATGCATTGTTTCCAATTATTATTGATTATAAACAATGCTATAATGGAGATATTTCAACTGGAGAATTTACATATTGGTTTTTTAAAAATGCAAGACAGAGGGATCCAAGATGGCGTCTTAGTAAGGTACATGCGTCTTAGTTCCTCCGACTCCAAATCAACTAATAGGTGAACAGAAACAGTACAAAACAACTCCCGGGGCTACAGCAGGGAATGGACACACAGCGTAACCAAGTCTGGGCTGGCTAGTCTGACTGCGAAACTCAGCTGCGGTGAGTGAGATCCCCGAGCGGCGGGCGATTTCCCGAGCAGCCGCAGCTGCGGCGGTCCGAGCTAATCCCTCCCTCCTTCCTGGGCTGGCTGAGGGACTCGGAGAGACAAGCTTCCCAGCCAAGGCGGCCGGCGCCACACTTTTGCGGGCGGCTTCGAGTCCGCGACTACAAGTCTCGGATCAGAGGGCTATCCAAAGTCTGGGCTGGCAAGTCTGATTGCGAGTCTTGGCTGCGGCGAGACCCCCGAGCGGCCGCAGCTGCGGCGGTCCGAGCTAATCCCTCCCTCCTTCCGGGGCTGGCTGAGAGACTCGTAGAGACAAGCTTCCCAGCCAAGGCGGCCGGCGCCACACTTTTGCGGGCGGCTTCGAGTCCGCGACTACAAGTCTCAGATCAGAGGGCTATCCAAAGTCTGAGCTGGCAAGTCTGATTCCGAGTCTTGGCTGCGGCGAGACCCCCGAGCGGCCGCAGCTGCGGCGGTCTGAGCTAATCCCTCCCTCCTTCCCGGGCCGGCTGAGAGTATCGGAGAAGTAAGTTCCCCAAGCCGAGGCAGGCGGCGCCCTTCTTTTGCGGGCGGCTTCGAGTCTCGGCTTTAAGTCCGCGGCTACGAGTCCCGGATCAGAGGGCTATCCAAAGTCTGGGCTGGCTAGACTGACTGCGAGACTCGGCTGCAGTGAGACCCCCGAGCGGCGTGCGATCTCCCGATCAGCGGCAGCTGCAGTGGTCCGAGCTACTCCCTCCCCCCTTTCCGGGCAGGCTGAGAGTATTGGAGAAGCAAGTTTCCCAAGCCAAGGCAGGTGGCACCCCTCTTTTGCGGGCGGCTTCGAGTCTCTGCTTCGAGTCCGCGGATACGAGTCTAGGATAGGAGGGCTATCCAAGCCGCAGAAGTCCCCCCCCCCATGGGAGGCTTCCTGGTCCGGTGGGGAATCCCCCAGGCCCGCTGCGGCCCGCAACCAGCCACAGGGTCCCCTCAAGCCACGGCAGCTGACGCCCCCACCACGCGCGGCCCCTGAACCAACGGAGAGATTTAGATCCGAAAGCCCCAGGCCACGGAGATCGGTGACTGGGGGAGACCCATTCCAAACACTTGAGACAAACGTGTGCCACGTGCGCCACGTACTGGGCAAGATAAGAAAAACAGATCCCAGAGATTTCACAGAAAAATCTTACAACCTTGCTGGGTCCAACACCCAGAGAAATCTGAATAAATGCCCAGACGCCAGCAGCAGAAGATAACTGTCCACGCTCAAAAGATTGAGAATATGGCCCAGTCAAAGGAACAAACCAATAGCTCAAATGAGACACAAGAGCTGAGACAACTAATCCTGAATATACGAACAGAAATGGAAAACCTCTTCAAAAATGAAATCGATAAATTGAGGGAGGACATGAAGAGGACATGGGCTGAACATAAAGAAGAAATAGAAAAACTGAAAAAACAAATCGCAGAACTTATGGAAGTGAAGGATAAAGTAGCAAACATAGAAAAAATAATGGATAGTTACAATGATAGATTTAAAGAGACAGAAGATAGAATTAGTGATTTGGAGGATGGAACATCTGAACTCCAAAAAGAAACAGAAACTATAGGGAAAAGAATGGAGAAATTTGAACAGGGTATCAGGGAACTCAAGGACAATATGAACCGCACAAATATACGTGTTGTGGGTGTCCCAGAAGGAGAAGAGAAGGGAAAAGGAGGAGAAAAACTAATGGAAGAAATTTTCACTGAAAATTTCCCAACTCTTATGAAAGACCTAAAATTACAGATCCAAGAAGTGCAGCGCACCCCAAAGAGATTAGACCCAAATAGGCGTTCTCCAAGACACTTACTAGTTAGAATGTCAGAGGTCAATGAGAAAGAGAAGATCTTGAAAGCAGCAAGAGAAAAACAATCTATCACATACAAGGGAAACCCAATAAGACTATGTGTAGATTTCTCAGCAGAAACCATGGAAGCTAGAAGACAGTGGGATGATATATTTAAAATACTAAAAGAGAAAAACTGCCAACCAAGACTCCTATATCCAGCAAAATTATCCTTCAAAAATGAGGGAGAAATTAAAACATTCTCAGACAAAAAGTCACTGAAAGAATTCGTGACCAAGAGACCAGCTCTGCAGGAATTACTAAAGGGAGCATTAGAGTCAGATACAAAAAGACAGAAGAGAGAGATATGGAAAAGAGTGTAGAAAGAAGGAAAATCAGATATGATATATATAATACAAAAGGCAAAATGTTAGAGGAAAATATTATCCAAACAGTAATAACACTAAATGTCAATGGACTGAATTCCCCAATCAAAAGACATAGATTGGCAGAATGGATTAAAAAACAGGATCCTTCTATATGCTGTCTACAGGAAACACATCTTAGACCCAAAGATAAACATAGGTTGAAAGTGAAAGGTTGGGAAAAGATATTTCATGCAAATAACAACCAGAAAAGAGCAGGAGTGGCTATACTAATATCCAACAAATTAGACTTCAAATGTAAAGCAGTTAAAAGAGACAAAGAAGGACACTATATACTAATAAAAGGAACAATTAAACAAGAAGACATAACAATCATAAATATTTACGCACCGAACCAGAATGCCCCAAAATACGTGAGGAATACACTGCAAACACTGAAAAGGGAAATAGACTCATATACTATAATAGTTGGAGACTTCAACTCACCACTCTCATCAAGGGACAGAACATCTAGACAGAAAATCAACAAAGAAATAGAGAATCTGAATATTACTATAAATGAACTAGACTTAATAGACATTTATAGGACATTACATCCCACAACAGCAGGATACACCTTTTTCTCAAGTGCTCATGGATCATTCTCAAAGATAGACCATATGCTGGGTCACAAAGCAAATCTTAACAAATTTAAAAAGATTGAAATCTTACACAACACTTTCTCGGACCATAAGGGAATGATATTGGAAATCAATACTAGGCAGAGTGCCAGAAAATTCACAAATACGTGGAGGCTCAACAACACACTCCTAAACAACGAGTGGGTCAAAGAAGAAATTGCTAGAGAAATTAGCAAATACCTCGAGGCGAATGAAAATGAAAACACAACATATCAAAACTTATGGGACGCAGCAAAGGCAGTGCTAAGAGGGAAATTTATTGCTCTAAATGCCTATATCAGAAAAGAAGAAAAGGCAAAAATTCAGGAATTAACTATCCATTTGGAAGAACTGGAGAAAGAACAGCAAGCTAACCCCAAAGCAAGCAAAAGGAAAGAAATAACAAAGATTAGAGCACAAATAAATGAAATTGAAAACATGAAAACAATAGAGAAAATCAATAAGGCCAGAAGTTGGTTCTATGAGAAAATCAATAAGATTGATGGGCCCTTAGCAAGATTGACAAAAAGAAGAAGAGAGAGGATGCAAATAAATAAGATCAGAAATGGAAGACGAGACATAACTCCTGACCTCACAGAAATAAAGGAGGTAATAACAGGATACTATGAACAACTTTATGCTAATAAATACAACAATTTAGAGGAAATGGACGAGTTCCTGGAAAGACATGAACAACCAACTTTGACTCAAGAAGAGATAGATGATCTCAACAAACCAATCACAAGTAAAGAAATCGAAACAGTCATTCAAAAGCTTCCTAAAAAGAAAAGTCCAGGACCAGACGGCTTGACATGTGAATTCTATCAAACATTCCAGAAAGAATTAGTACCAACTCTCCTCAAACTCTTCAAAAAAATCGAAGTGGAGGAAAAACTACCTAACTCATTCTATGAAGCCAACATTACCCTCATACCAAAACCAGGCAAAGATATTACAAGAAAAGAAAACTACAGGCCGATCTCTCTAATGAATATTGATGCAAAAATCCTCAATAAAATTCTAGCAAATCGTATCCAACAACACATTAAAAGAATTATTCATCATGACCAAGTAGGATTCATCCCAGGTATGCAAGGATGGTTCAACATAAGAAAATCAATTAATGTAATACACCATATCAATAAATTAAAGCAGAAAAATCACATGATCATCTCAATTGATGCAGAGAAGGCATTTGACAAGATTCAACATCCTTTCCTGTTGAAAACACTTCAAAGGATAGGAATACAAGGGAACTTCCTTAAAATGATAGAGGGAATATATGAAAAACCCACAGCTAATATCATCCTTAATGGGGAAAAATTGAAAACGTTCCCCCTAAGATCAGGAACAACACAAGGATGTCCACTATCACCACTATTATTCAACATTGTGTTGGAGGTTCTAGCCAGAGCAATTAGACAAGAAAAAGAAATACAAGGCATCAAAATTGGAAAGGAAGAAGTAAAACTATCACTGTTTGCAGACGATATGATACTATACGTCGAAAACCCGGAAAAATCCACAACAAAACTACTAGAGCTAATAAATGAGTACAGCAAAGTAGCAGGTTACAAGATCAACATTCAAAAATCTGTAGCATTTCTATACACTAGCAATGAACAAGCGGAGGGGGAAATCAAGAAACGAATCCCATTTACAATTGCAACTAAAAGAATAAAATACCTAGGAATAAATTTAACTAAAGAGACAAAAGACCTATACAAAGAAAACTACAAAAAACTGCTAAAAGAAATCACAGAAGACCTAAACAGATGGAAGGGCATACCGTGTTCATGGATTGGAAGACTAAATATAGTTAAGATGTCAATCCTACCTAAATTGATTTACAGATTCAATGCAATACAAATCAAAATCCCAACAACTTATTTTTCAGAAATAGGAAAACCAATAAGCAAATTTATCTGGAAGGGCAGGGTGCCCCGAATTGCTAAAAACATCTTGAGGAAAAAAAATGAAGCTGGAGGTCTTGCGCTGCCAGACTTTAAGGCATATTATGAAGCCACAGTGGTCAAAACAGCATGGTATTGGCATAAAGATAGATATATCGACCAATGGAATCGAATAGAGTGCTCAGATATAGACCCTCTCATCTATGGTCATTTGATCTTTGATAAGGGAGTCAAGCCAACTCACCTGGGACAGAACAGTCTCTTCAATAAATGGTGCCTAGAGAACTGGATATCCATATGCAAAAGAATGAAAGAAGACCCATATCTCACACCCTATACAAAAGTTAACTCAAAATGGATCAAAGATCTAAACATTAGGTCTAAGACCATAGAACAGTTAGAGGAAAATGTAGGGAGATATCTTATGAATCTTACAATTGGAGGCGGTTTTATGGACCTTACACCTAAAGCAAGAGCACTGAAGAAGGAAATAAATAAATGGGAACTCCTCAAAATTAAACACTTTTGTGCATCAAAGAACTTCATCAAGAAAGTAGAAAGACAGCCTACACAATGGGAATCAATATTTGGAAACGACATATCAGATAAAGGTCTAGTATCCAGAATTTATAATGAGATTGTTCAACTCAACAACAAAAAGATAGCCAACCCAATTACAAAATGGGAAAAAGACTTGAATAGACACCTCTCAGAGGAGGAAATACAAATGGCCAAAAGACACATGAAGAGATGCTCAATGTCCCTGGCCATTAGAGAAATGCAAATCAAAAGCACAATGAGATATCATCTCACACCCACCAGAATGGCCATTATCAACAAAACAGAAAATGACAAGTGCTGGAGAGGATGCGGAGAAAGAGGCACACTTATCCACTGTTGGTGGGAATGTCAAATGGTGCAACCACTGTGGAAAGCAGTTTGGCGGTTCCTCAAAAAGCTGAATATAGAATTGCCATACGATCCAGCAATACCATTGCTGGGAATCTACTCAAAGGAATTAAGGGCAAAAACTCAAACAGACATTTGCACACCAATGTTTATAGCAGCGTTATTTACAATTGCAAAGAGATGGAAACAGCCAAAATGTCCATCAACAGACGAGTGGCTAAACAAACTGTGGTATATACGTACGATGGAATATTATGCAGCGTTAAGACAGGATAAACTTATGAAGCATGTAATAACATGGATGGACCTAGAAAACATTATGCTGAGTGAGTCTAGCCAAAAGCTAAAAGACAAATACTGTATGGTCCCAATGATGTGAATCGACACTCGAGAATAAACTTGGAATATGTCATTGGTAACAGAGTTCAGCAGGAGTTAGAAACAGGGTAAGATAATGGGTAATCAGAGCTGATGGAATACAGACAGTGCAATAGGACTAGATACAAAAACTCAAAAATGGACAGTACAATAATACCTAATTGTAAAGTAATCATGTTAAAATACTGAACGAAGCTGCATCCGAGCTATAGGTTTTTGTTTTGTTTTGTTTTGTTTGTTTTGTTCTTATTATTATTACTTTTATTTTTTTTCTCTATATTAACATTCTATATCTTTTTCTCTTATAATGCTAGTTCTTCTAAACCGATGCAAATGTACTAAGAAACGATGATCATGCATCTATGTGATGATGTTAAGAATTACTGATTGCATATATAGAATGGTATGACGTCTAAAAAAAAAAAAATGGTCAGCACAATGCTGCCTAATTGTAATGTAATTATCTTGGAACGCTGAATGAAGCTGCATCTGATCTATAGTTTTTTTTGTTTGTTTGTTTGTTTTCTCTTATATATTTTTGTACTTTTTATTTTTATTTGTGTTTTCTCTCTGTGTTATCACTTTATTTCTTTTTCTGTTGTAGTGCTATTTCTTTCTCTAAATCGATGCATATGTACTGAGAAATGATGACCATACACCTATGTGATGATATTAAGAATTACTGATTGCATATGTAGAATGGATTGATTTCTATTGTTGTGTTAGGTAATTTTTTTAATTAATAAAAAAAAAAAAGCAAGACATATTTCCATATGCATAGAAATGGATAAGAAATGTTTGATATTTAAATTTTTATGAAAGATTGATGTTTCTTTTTGTAAAATAATGTCCACAATGTCAAAGGATATGAGTATTATAAATACTGATTTTTATTAAGTGCACTTCAACATACTATTCCAGTTTAAACTTCAAGATTTCCCAAGAATGTGCTCATTTCCCTACATTTTTCCTACTCTGTATATTGCCAAACTTTTCAATATTTACCTGTCTAAAATTTGAATATCTGATATTTATGTTTTAACTTTTATTTCCTAAAATTATTAAGAATATTTGAAATAGTTATGTCATTTGTTTGTAAGTGATTGTTTTCCTGTGAACTATTTCTTCAAATCATTACCTTTATTTTGATAGGTGTTTACTCAGAAAGCCATAAGTCTTTGAATTGTCATGCTCAATCTTTCTAATAGTCTCATTATTCTTCAGGCTATATTAGCAGCATTTTTTTATTGCAGGTTTCTTAGTATGTGGTCACATTTCTTTCATATTTTGCTTCATAGCACTTGAGAATTGAACGTTGCCCAACAAGGTCTACCTAAATCTGAGAAGATTGGGGGAAGAAAACACAAAACAAACATCAAATTTTCTTATAGTCAATTTGAAGCTGTTATGTACCTCAGGAAAGCCATGTCCTTTTTCCTGATCCAGGGTTGTGGAGCAGCCAAGTTTCTTTAATTCTGTTCGGTTTTGTGGGGTGGAAACTTTGGATTTTTCCCATAGAGATATAGCATACCTGTTGTGGTCTTTTGATTAGATGGAGATGTTACTCTGCATATTCAAGGTGGGCCTTGATTAGTTTATGGGAGCCCTTTAGGAAAGAACCACTTTGGAAGAAACTTCAGAGCCAACACAGTGCAAGATGTTTGGAGATACAGAGAGAAAATGCCCCCAGAGAAGTTGTTTGAAACCAGAAACCAGAGGACCAGCAGACAACTGCCACATGCCTTTCCAGCTGACAGAAATGTTCCTGACTCATTACACTGTCTTGAGTCAAGGTATCTTTTCCTGGATGCCTTAGTTTGGACATTTTTATGGTCTTAGAACTATAAATTTGTAAGTTAATAAATTCCCTTTATAAAAGTCAATCCATTTATGGTATATTGAATTTACAACAGCATTAACACAGTATAACACATGGTATGGTTTCTTTCTTAAAATTTAAATGTTTGGGTTGTAATCTGATTTTGTGTAAGAAATAAATTGGCATCTACACATTTTGTTTTCCATGTGGGCCTTGCCAATTATTAGGCTGTGTTTAAATTAATATTAAATATATGTATTACACATGAATATCTTTTTTTGTTAGAGAAGTTGTAAGTTTACAGAAAAATTGTGCAGAAAATATAGAGTTCCCATATACTTACTCCCATTGTTTGACCTTTTAAATGATGTTTGGATAAATGTTAAGGATAGTTTCTCTTCATTGCACTATTCTTTCATACAGAATTTGGCTGCCTATTTTCATGATCATATTTTCCCATTCCCTATTTGTATGAAATATTAGCCTTATTTAGTTCACATAGAAATTTGTATATTCACCCACATTCTTCCATATTAAAAATAATGTCAAACACACACACCTGCACACATATATACACATATGGCAAAGATGATAATCATTTTAGATGAAAAAACAATAAAAAGGTAGATTAAATTTCCAAGATCCTACTATCAAGTAGTATTGGACAGGGCTTGTTTCAGGGGATTTGGGGGGTACTTTGGAAGAAAATAATCTTGTATTCAATTTCTTCATAACAGACCTAATTAAGAGATGGAGTGTGTTGAGAGGGAGAGAGAGAACTTGATATTCAAGTACATGGTTTATCTACTCAAGTAATTTTAAATTACCTCAAGAATAATAATCAAATGAGATGTGTTTTGAGATAGAATATCTTTATGTAATAGTTATTTCCACATGCTATTAATTGATTATTTGGAGCTCCAGTTTGAGTCTGAGATTTTTTCAGGAACTTAGGAAGTTAAGTCTTGATTTTTTGATGCTTGTATTATCAATGGTATAGCCTTGACAGGATTTAAAATTTTTCTTCCTTGGAATTAAAGAAAATATTACTAGTGCTTAAGGATGAATATGGTAAAGCAGAGTTCCTGGGTTCAAATATCAGCTTTTCACCTTTTTAGATTTGCTCAACATACATGTCCTTTTTGGTAAATCAGGATTAATAACATTAACAGATGCATATTGTTGCTCCCTTAATGTTAGTTGTTATTTTTATCACTGATATTGCTCTCCAAATAGAGTAGAGACAACGAATGTATAGAATGCATGATTGCACCCTAAGCCATTTCTTCCTTTTGGGTTTTTCTGACAACCCTGATCTGGAGAAGGTCTTATTTGTGGCCATCTTGATTGCACATTTCCTGACCCTTGTGAGAGACACCACAATAATCTTGGTGTTTCTCAAGGACCACTACCTCCAAGCTCCCATGTACTTCTTCTTCACCCACCTATCTTTCTGGGAACTCAGTTTCACCACTGGCTCCATCCCACTGCTGCTCTATAACCTTACTGGATGCACAAGGACCATCAACTACACAGGCTATGATAACATCTTTTCCTGTTCCTGGGTCTCTGGGGTGTGGAGTGCCTGCTCCTTGCAGTCATGATATGTGACTGCTTTGTTGCAGTCTGCAAGCCCTACACTATATTATAATCATGAATCCAAGGTTCTTCCTGGTGTTGGCATCTGGGTCTGGGGCTGTGTGGTAGCTAATTCCTTGGCCATGTTTCCATTGACTCTGCACTTACCATGTTTTGGGCATCTTCATATGAACTACTTCCTACGTGAGATATCAGCCCTGCTCCAGATGGCCTGCATCAATACTGTGGCCATTGAAGGCATTGAATTTGTTCTGGCCTCGTACTTTCACCCTTTGCTTTCATACTAGTCTCCTATGGTTACATAGTGAGGGCTGTGTTTCAAATTTGGTCAGCATCAGGGAGACAAAGATCTTCAATGCCTGTGGTTCCCATCTCATCATGGTCTGACACGTCTATGGAAACATCATCTACATGTACATGCAAACCTGAAAACAGCTCCTCCCAGGACCAGGGCAAGCTTCTCACTCTCTTTTATAACATTGTTACCCCACTCCTGAACCACCTGATTTAGAGAATGGTTAGAAAAAGAGGGCCTGAGGTCACTGAAGAGGGGTTACTGCTGAGTAAATGATAGGGTGGAAATGAGCATGGACAAAAAAGACAGTTGGATGTCAATAAACCACACCCCATGGCTGGATACCAAATCCATTATGAGTCCATTATGAGTCAAATCCATTATGAGTACGTGGTAGTATTGAGTTAGCTCTGGTCTTGCACCATGACTCAGTACTTATTTGCCATTTCTTGGATTTCTATAAGAAATCCAAAATTCAAATTTGTATGTCTAGATGTGTATACTCCCCAATACATATTATACTAAAACCCCTACAGATGATCTATAAACTTGAACAAAGATCAAAGGGCAATGAACACTTATAATGGTGAGCTTCTCTTACCTTATACCAGAGTGCCTACAGGAAACACATTTTCCTAATTAGAGATATTTTTTGCCTTTAAATCATTAACTGCATTCTTGGTGTTTTAGTCAGAAAGATTACAAACCTTCTGTCATTGCTCTTGACATGGACAAACTGTGTGGTCATCCCTTATCTGGCAAACATCAAACATGGAAATTCAGCACAATTTGGTGTTTCTACCTGCCAACTTTCTATCCATGGCCTTTCATTGAAATATTGTTTTCTTCTATGCTTCACCCCAGTCTTTGTCACTTTCCCCAAACTCTTGTCTGGGAATCTTGGGAAACCAAGAAGTTAACCTATAGTAATGATAACAGGCTCATTTAAACCTAAAATTAATTTTTAAATGATACATAGGCCATTTAAATGCTAATGTGTCATTATTTATCAAGTACATTTCATTATAGTTTTTAGAAGAACCTGATATTTTGCTGATTTCCTGCTATATGTCAGGTACTTTGGATTTATCTGATCTTCCCAAAATTTATCTGAGACCAGCATGACTATAATTTACTCCATTTGATTCAATTAAGACTTGAGTTTTGGAAGTTAAATCATTTGCTCAAGGAGAATTGAATCAAGGATTTACTCCAAGTTCTGATTCCTAATTTCTGCTGTTTATACTGTGATGTGATTTTTTAAAAATATGTATTTCAGCTCAGAATCCTAATTTATTTAATTTTCAGGTGTAAAACTCAATGACAACAATTACATTTGAATTATTGCCCTATATCACCACTATCTGTCACGAAAACTTTTTCATCACCCCAAACAGAAACCCTGTATTTATTAGGCAATAACTCTCTATCTCCTTTCTAACTCCATGTAAACATTTACTATACCTCCAGTTTCTATGTATTTGCTAATTTTTGATCATATAAGCTACATCACACAAGATATGGTTTTTTAAAATCTAGATAACTTTACACAACATTAGGTCATCAAGATTGTAGCTTATGCTAGAATTCATTATTTTCTATGGTTGAGTAATATTCCATTTTATGAATAAACCACATACTTCATCTGTTCATTTGTTGATGGATACTTGGATTGTTTTCACATTTTTAAGCAAATTTATGGAGATATGTTCACATACTATACAATCCATCGACAGTGCACAATCAATGGCTTTTAGTGTAATCACAGTGTTGTGCATTCATCACCACAATTGATTTTATAACATTTTCATTACTTCAAAATAAAACCCCCATATACTGTATCAATCACCACTCAATCCCTCTATTCTTTCCCAGCCCTATATAACCATTAATCTAATCCCATCTCTATAGTTTTATTTACATATACATGTTATAAAATTTGAACCATAATATATGCAGTACTGTGTGTTTGTTTTCTTTTACTTAGTACACGCTTTTAAAATACTATTTATACATATTTTGAATTAGTGAAGTTGCAAATTTGTATAAAAGTCATGCAAAAATACAATGTTCCCTTGTACCCCTATTGTTGACACTTTACATTGGAACCTTACAAAGGAATTATCCACTGTTACAATTGATAAAGGAAGAGTTAATTACTACTAACTATATTCCAAAGTTTGCAATAGGGTATACTTTTCCCATAAACCGACCCTATTATTAACACTTGTAAGATTGATGTGCATTTATTACAATTTATGAAATATCTTACTTTTATTTACACTGTTAACCATAGTGATTGTCCACAACAGGGTTCACAGTATTGTATAGTCTATGCTTTATCCTCTAACTTTCCTTCTAGTAACAGAAACAACCCCAAACTTCCTCTTTCAACTACATTCATAAGCATAATTCAATGTTGTTAATTACACTCACAGTAATGTGCTTTGATCACCACTATACATTTCAAAGCATTTAAAATCAATGTAATAGAAATGAGGCACAAATTAAGCATCAGCTCCTCATTCTCTACTTCCATTCTATCTCCTTGTAATCTATGTTCTAGGTTCTAACTTTTGGAGTTTGCTCACTATAATTAGTTCATATCAGTAACACCAGGCAATAGTTGTCCTTTTGTATCTGGCTTTTCTCACTCAAGATCATGTTGTTGCATGCCATCAGGAATTCATTCCATCTTATAACTGAATAATAAAACATCATATGTATATACCACATTTTCTTTAGTCATCCATCAGTTGATAGATACTAGGGTTGTTTCCATCTTTTTTTCAATTATGGATAATGCTGCTATGAACCTAGGTGTGAGAATGTCTGTTGGATAACTGCTTTCAGTTATTCTGGGTATATACCTACTAACAGGATTGCCAGATCATATGGCAATTATATACTTAGCTTCCTAAGGAACAACCAAGCTGTCTTTGAGAGTAGCTGTGCCATTTTACATTACCACCAGGAATGAATGAATGTTCCTATTTCTCCATATCCTCTCCAATGCTTGTAGTTTTCTGTTTCTTTTCATAGTGGTCATTCTAGTCGGTGTGAAAAGTTATCTTATGTACTGATTGCATTTCTATAATAGCTAGTGATGCTGAGTATCTTTTCATGTGCATTTTGGCAATTTATATTTCCTCCTTGGTAAAATGTCTATGCAAGTCTGTTGCCCTTTTTAAATTGGGTTGTTGGTCTTCTTATTGTTGTGCTTTAGGGTTTCTTGATAAATTCTGGATATCAGACACTTATTGGTACATAGTTTCCAAATACTTTTTTATTGAGTGGACTGCTTGTTTGCTTTCTTGAAAAAGCTCTTTGAAACACAAAAGTTTCTAATTTGAGGAAGTTCCATTTTTCTTTTTTTCTTTCATCGCTTGTACTTTGTATGTAAAGTATAAGGAACCATTGCCTACCAGAAGATATTGAAGAGGCTTATTTTCATTTCCTTCTATGAGTTTTATGGTGCTGGTTCTTATATTTTTATCTTTGATACATTTTGAGTCAATTTTTGTATAAGGTGTGAGATAGGGGTCCTCTTTCAATTCTTGTGCAGATGGATATCTAGTTTACCCAGCCCCACTTGTTGAAG
The DNA here is from genome assembly GCF_023851605.1 of Tamandua tetradactyla. Classification (NCBI taxonomy): domain Eukaryota; kingdom Metazoa; phylum Chordata; class Mammalia; order Pilosa; family Myrmecophagidae; genus Tamandua; species Tamandua tetradactyla. The sequence goes on along the minus strand of NC_135330.1, from coordinate 98,420,829 downwards.
AGACTGTTCTGTTACAGTTAAGGGGATTTGGTAGCATTGTCAAATATCAGTTGGCCATAGATGTGAAGGTCTGTTTTTGAACTCTCAATTTGATTTCATTGGTTGATATATCTATATTTATGTTATTTCTATCCTTTTTGACCGCTATAGCTTTGTACAATGCTTTAAAGTTAGGAAATGTGAGTCCACCTACATCATTTTCCTCCATCTAATTCTTGCTCTGGGTATGTGGTACAAGTTTTCACCTGGCTCAATTTTTCCAGTTTTTTCACTCACAGAAGAAATCTTTCTTTCCTCAATTTCTTCTCCCAGAAACTTGAGAAGATGTTTTTGTTTTACCTTTCTCTATTTTTTTCTCACCTTTTGATGATTTTAGCTGCTTACACATGGAATACAAATTCTGGGAGGTAGATCACTCTGGAAAGGAAATTCTCAAGTCAGTATTTCCAAGCCAAACTATGGTCAGGGACTTATGAATGGGGTATGGACCAGTTCCGAGGAGTCCTGGAGAGTAGGGCAAACAAATCAGTGAAAATACTTTTTGACAGCTCCCTCAAGCTGTGCTTTCTTGGCCTCTTCAACAAACTGTTCCCTTCAGCCCTAAGGAAGTTCTGCTTATTTAAACCTCTACTGCCTTTCCCAGTTAAGAACAGGGTTGAGCCAATGGCTATGATATTCCCTATGTGCAGTGGACTAAAACATCAGTTCAGAATCAGGATGCAGCAATCTAAGTTCACTGAACAAAGGCCATGATCATTACTCATCAGTGTGGCCACCCTATGCTTTTGTGGAAAAGGGCACCAACATCCCTCTGAATCTGCAGCAGCTGGCTAGGGACTGAAGCTGAAGCAGCTCGCCTCAAGAGAGAGAATGGCCACCAGTAAGCACAATGGAACAACTTGCACACAGTTCTTTTCTGCAGCTTCTCAACCTCTTCATCCTGCTCTTCCTTGTATGCTGCCATGCTCCCTTGGCTTCTGGGGTCCCAAAATAGTTGTTCCTGACAGGTTCTGCCTGTCCACTAACCATGTTTGGAGGAGTAGTGAGTCCTGAGGTTCTGTACTAGGCCATCTTCCCCAGAACTTCATTTTTGATTATTGTGAATAATACTCCTCTGAGTATTGGCATATCTGTTAAAAGTTTCTGTTTTTTTTAACTTTTCTTTATTAATTAAAAAAATTAACAAACAAAACATTAAGATATCATTCCATTCTACATATACAATCAGTAATTCTTAATATCATCACATAGTTGCATATTCATAATTTCTTAGAACATTTGCATCGATTTAGAAAAAAAATAAAAAGACAACAGAAAAAGAAATAAACACACTTGGGATTTCTTATTCCTCACTGACATTGCTATGCCTTTAAAAAATAAATTTTTATAAAAATCAAACTAATTTTTAACCAATGTTTTATCTGTTTATTCCTGCCTCTGATCCTTACTAACTAAATAACATCTTTAGGAATGAAAGCAACTACACCTGCTTGGTTTGTTTTTGGCATTGTTTTTTTCTCTTAATCTCTGCCTCTCTCATTCTGAGACTTTCTCTTTCAGTCTTTGTTTCCCAGATGAAAAGGTAGCTTGATGATAGCCTATCAAGTAAAATGCAGAGATTTTTCAGGATTTTGGAGCTTGGAAGCAGAAGTCCATTGCAGATTTGACTTTTAAACTGACACCCAATGAGGGTTCCAAGAGGGCGGCTTAGTAAGGTACGTGCGTCTTAGTTCCACCTACTCCAAGGCAACTAATAGGTGAACAGAAACAGTGCAGAACAGCTCCTGGGGCTACAGCAGGGAATGGACACACAGCATACCCCAGTCTGGACTGGCTAGTCTGACTGCGAGACTCGGCTACGGTGAGATCCCCGAGCGGAGCGCAATTTCCCGAGCAGCGGCAGCTGCGGCGGTCGGAGCTCCTTCCTCTCTCCTTCCCGGGCCGACTGAGAGTCTCGGAGAGGCAAGTTTCCCAAGCCGAGGCGGCCGGCACCCCTCTTTTGCGGGTGGCTTCGAGTCTCGGCTTCGAGTCTGCGGCTACGAGTCTCGGATCAGAGGGCTATCCAATCCGCGGTGACCGCCCCCACGGGCGAATTCCTGGTCTGGTGGCAAATTCCCCAGGCCTGCTGAGGCCAGTGACCAGCCACAGGGTCCCCTCAAGCTGTGGCGGCTGACGCCCCCACCACGCGCAGCCCCTGAACCAACGGAGAGAATTGGATCAGAAATCCCCAGGCCGTGGAGATCGGTGACCGGGGGGGACCCATTCCAAACACTTGAGACAAACGTGTGCCACGTGCACCACCTACTGGGCAAGATAAGAAAAACAGAACCCAGAGATTTCACAGAAAAATCTTCCAAATTGTTGGGTTCAGCACCCAGGGAAATCTGACTAAATGCCCAGATGCCAGCAGCAGAAGAAAACTGTCCATGCTCAGAAGATTGAGAATATGGCCCAGTCAAAGTAACAAACCAATAGCTCAAGTGAGATACAAGAGCTGAGACAACTAATGCTGAATATATGAACAGAAATGGAAAACCTCTTCAAAAATGACATTGATAAATTGAGAGAGGACATGAAGAGGACATGGGCTGAATATAAGGAAGAAATAGAAAAACTGAAAAAACAAATCACAGAACTTATGGAAGTGAAGGAAAAAGTAGCAAAGATGGAAAAAATAAAGGATACATACAATGATAGATTTAAAGAGACAGAAGATAGAATTAGTGATTTGGAGGATGGAACATCTGAATTCCAAAAAGAAACAGAAACTATCGGGAAAAGAATGGAAAAATTTGAAAGGGTATCAGGGAACTCAAGGACAGTATGAACTGCACAAATATACGTGTAGTGGGTGTCCCAGAAGGAGAGGAGAAGGGAAAAGGAGGAGAAAAAATAATGGAAGAAATTATCACTGAAAATTTTATGAAAGACCTAAAATTACAGATCCAAGAAGTGCAGCGCACCCCACAGAGATTAGACCCAAATAGGCGTTCTCCAAGACACTTACTAGTTAGAATGTCAGAGGTCAAAGAGAAAGAGAGGATCTTGAAAGCAGCAAGAGAAAAACAATCCATCACGTACAAGGGAAACCCAATAAGACTATGTGTAGATTTCTCAGCAGAAACCATGGAGGCTAGAAGACAGTGGGATGATATATTTAAATTATTAAAAGAGAAAAACTGCCAACCAAAACTCCTATATCCAGCAAAATTGTCCTTCAAAAATGAGGGAGAAATTAAAACATTCTCAGACAAAAAGTCACTGAGAGAATTTGTGACCAAGAGACCAGCTCTGCAAGAAATACTAAAGGGAGCACTAGAGTTAGATACAAAACGACAGAAGAGAGAGGTATGGAGAAGAATGTAGAAAGAAGGAAAATCAGATATGATATATATAATACAAAAGGCAAAATGTTAGAGGAAAATATTATCCAAACAGTAATAACACTAAATGTTAATGGACTGAATTCCCCAATCAAAAGACGTAGAGTGGCAGAATGGATTAAAAAACAGGATCCTTCTATGTGCTGTCTACAGGAAACACATCTTAGACCCAAAGATAAACATAGGTTGAAAGTGAAAGGTTGGGAAAAAATATTTCATGCAAATAACAACCAGAAAAGAGCAGGAGTGGCTATACTAATATCCAACAAATTAGACTTCAAATGTAAAACAGTTAAAAGAGACAAAGAAGGACACTATATAATAATAAAAGGAACAATTCAACAAGAAGACATAGCAATCATAAATATTTATGCACCGAACCAGAATGCCCCAAAATACGTGAGGAATACACGGCAAACACTGAAAAAGGAAATAGACTCATATACCATAATAGTTGGAGACTTCAATTCACCATTCTCATCAATGGACAGAACATCTAGACAGAGGATCAATAAAGAAATAGAGAATCTGAATATTACTATAAATGAGCTAGACTTAGCAGACATTTATAGACATTACATCCCACAACAGCAGGATACACCTTTTTCTCAAGTGCTCATGGATCATTCTCAAAGATAGACCATATGCTGGGTCACAAAGCAAGTCTTAACAAATTTAAAAAGATTGAAATCATATACAACACTTTCTCGGATCATAAAGGAATGAAGTTGGAAATCAATAATAGGCGGAGTGCCAGAAAATTCACAAATACGTGGAGGCTCAACAACACACTCCTAAACAACGAGTGGGTCAAAGAAGAAATTGCTAGAGAAATTAGCAAATACCTCGAGGTGAATGAAAATGAAAACACAACATATCAAAACTTATGGGACGCAGCAAAGGCAGTGCTAAGAGGGAAATTTATTGCTCTAAATGCCTATATCAGAAAAGAAGAAAAGGCAAAAATTCAGGAATTAACTATCCATTTGGAAGAACTGGAGAAAGAACAGCAAGCTAATCCCAAAGCAAGCAAAAGAAAAGAAATAACAAAGATTAGAGCAGAAATAAATGAAATTGAAAACAATAGAGAAAATCAATAAGGCCAGAAGTTGGTTCTATAAGAAAATCAATAAGACTGATGGACCCTTAGCAAGATTGACAAAAAGAAGAAGAGAGAGGATGCAAATAAATAAGATCAGAAATGGAAGAGGAGACATAACTACTGACCTCACAGAAATAAAGGAGGTAATAACAGGATACTATGAACAACTTTACGCTAATAAATACAACAATTGATAGGAAATGGACGGGTTCCTGGAAATACATGAACAACCAACTTTGACTCAAGAAGACATAGATGACCTCAACAAACCAATCACAAGTAAAGAAATTGAATCAGTCATTCAAAAGCTTCCTAAAAAGAAAAGTCCAGGACCAGACGGCTTCACATGTGAATTCTATCAAACATTCCGGAAAGAATTAGTAACAACTCTCCTCAAACTCTTCAAAAAAATCGAAGCAGAGGGAAAACTACCTAATTCATTCTATGAAGCCAACATTACCCTCATACCAAAACCAGGCAAAGATATTACAAAAAAAGAAAACTAAAAGCCAATCTCTCTAATGAATATAGATGCAAAAATCCTCAATAAAATTCTAGCAAATCGTATCCAACAACACATTAAAAGAATTACACATCATGACCAAGTAGGATTCATCCCAGGTATGCAAGGATGGTTCAACATAAGAAAATCAATTAATGTAATACACCATATCAACAAATTAAAGCAGAAAAATCACATGATCATCTCAATTGATGCAGAGAAGGCATTTGACAAGATTCAACATCCTTTCCTGTTGAAAACACTTCAAAGGATAGGAATACAAGGGAACTTCCTTAAAATGATAGAGGGAATATATGAAAAACCCACAGCTAATATCATCCTCAATGGGGAAAAATTGAAAACTTTCCCCCTAAGATCAGGAACAAGACAAGGATGTCCACTATCACCACTATTATTCCACATTGTGTTGGAGGTTCTAGCCAGAGCAATTAGACAAGAAAAAGAAATACAAGGCATCAAAATTGGAAAGGAAGAAGTAAAACTATCACTGTTTGCAGACGGTATGATACTATACGTCGAAAACCCGGAAAAATCCACAACAAAACTACTAGAGCTAATAAATGAGTACAGCAAAGTAGCAGGTTACAAGATCAACATTCAAAAATCTGTAGCATTTCTGTACACTGGTAATGAACAAGCGGAGGGGGAAATCAAGAAACGAATCCCATTTACAATTGCAACTAAAAGAATAAAATACCTAGGAATAAATTTAACTAAAGAGACAAAAAACCTATATAAAGAAAACTACAAAAAACTGCTGAAAGAAATCACAGAAGACCTAAATAGATGGAAGGGCATACCGTGTTCATGGATTGGAAGACTAAATATCGTTAAGATGTCAATCCTACCTAAATTGATTTACAGATTCAATGCAATACCAATCAAAATCCCAAGAACTTATTTTTCAGCAATAGAAAAACCAATAAGCAAATTTATCTGGAAGGGCAGGGTGCCCCGAATTGCTAAAAAACATCTTGAGGAAAAAAAACGAAGCTGGGGGTCTTGCACTGCCTGACTTTAAGGCATATTATGAAGCCACAGTGGTCAAAACAGCATGGTATTGGCATAAAGATAGATATATCGACCAATGGAATCAAACAGAGTGCTCAGATATAGACCCTCTCATCTATGGACATTTGATCTTTGATAAGGCAGTCAAGCCAACTCACCTGGGACAGAACAGTCTCTTCAATAAATGTTGCCTAGAGAACTGGATATCCATATGCAAAAGAATGAAAGAAGACCCATATCTCACACCCTACACAAAAGTTAACTCAAAATGGATCAAAGATCTAAACATTAGGTCTAAGACCATAAAACAGTTAGAGGAAAATGTGGGGAGATATCTTATGAATCTTATAATTGGAGGCGGTTTTATGGACCTTACACCTAAATCAAGAGCACTGAAGAAGGAAATAAATAAATGGGAACTCCTCAAAATTAAACACTTTTGTGCATCAAAGAACTTCATCAAGAAAGTAGAAAGACAGCCTACACCATTGGAATCAATATTTGGAAACAACATATCAGATAAAGGTCTAGTATCCAGAATTTATAATGAGATTGTTCAACTCAACAACAAAAAGACAGCCAACCCAATTACAAAATGGGAAAAAGACTTGAACAGACACCTACCAGAAGAGGAAATACAGATGGCCAAGAGGCACATGAAGAGATGCTCAATGTCCCTGGCCATTAGAGAAATGCAAATCAAAACCACAATGAGATATCATCTCACACCCACCAGAATGGCCATTATCAACAAAACAGGAAATGACAAGTGCTGGAGAGGATGCGGAGAAAGAGGCACACTTATCCACTCTTGGTGGGAATGTCAAATGGTGCAACCTCTGTGGAAAGCAGTTTGGCTGTTCCTCAAAAAGCTGAATATAGAATTGGCATACGACCCAGCAATACCATTGCTGGGAATCTACTCAAAGGAATTAAGGGCAAAAACTCAAACGGACATTTGCACACCAATGTTTATAGCAGCGTTATTTACAATTGCAAAGAGATGGAAACAGCCAAAATGTCCATCAACAGATGAGTAGCTAAACAAAATGTGGTATATACATACGATGGAATATTATACAGCTTTAAGGCAGGATAAACTTATGAAGCATGTAATAACATGGATGGATGTAGAAAATATTATGCTGAGTGAGTCTAGCCAAAAACTAAAAGAGAAATACTGTATGGTCCCAATGATGTGAATCGACACTCGAGAATAAACTTGGAATATGTCATTAGTAACAGAGTTCAGCAGGAGTTAGAAACAGGGTAAGATAATGGGTAATTGGACCTGATGGGATACAGACTGTGCAATAGGACTAGATACAAAAGCTCAAAAATGGACAGCACAATAATACCTAATTCTAAAGTAATCATGTTAAAACACTGAATGAAGCTGCATCCGAGCTATAGGTTTTTGTTTTGTTTTGTTCTTACTATTATTACTTTTATTTTTTTTCTCTATATTAACATTCTATATCTTTTTCGGTTATATTGCTAGTTCTTCTAAACCGATGCAAATGTACTAAGAAACGATGATCATGCATCTATGTGATGATGTTAAGAATTACTGATTCCATATGTGGAATAGTATGATTTCTAAAAAAAAAAAAAAAAATGGACAGCACAATACTACCTAATTGTAATGTAATTATGTTAAAACACTGAATGAAGCTGCATCTGAGCTATAGATTTTTTTTCTTATATATTTTTGTATTTTTTATTTTTATTTTTATTTTCTCTCTATGTTATCATTTTATTTCTTTTTCTGTTGTCTTGCTATTTCTTTCTCTAAATCGATGCATATGTACTAAGAAATGATGATCATACATCTATGTGATGATACTAAGAATTACTGATTGCATGTGTAGAATGGAATGATTTCTAAAAAAAAAAAAAAAAAAACTTACACCCAAAAATTTTGTTTGTATTTATTAAACATAGTGGATGAAGGATATTTTAGGTGGAGAGAAAATGTCCTGAGTGTATCCTGGGTTGAAAAGACTCATGTGACTTAAAAGTATATAAATATAAAAAAAAGTTTCTGTTTTTAATTCTTTGGAGTGTATACCTAGAAATGGGATTGACAGCTATGGTGGTTTGAAGTTGTATTTACCCCAGGAAACTTTTTTCTTTTCATTAATCTTTCCCCATTAATCACAGCTGTGGCAGTGAGCCCATTTTAGGCAGGATCTTTTGGTGAGACTAATAAACTTATAATGTGACCTATCTTATCAGGTGGGTCTCAATCCTCTTACTGGAGTCTTTTTTAAAAGGAAGAAATTCAGACATAGAGAGAGAAATCCATAGATGCAAGAAGCTGAAAATAAAGAAACATGAAAAAGAAGGGAGATACTAGCAGACACTACCATGTGCCTTCCTATGAGGCAGAGGACCCAAAGATTACTAACAGCCATGCTTAGGAAAGAAAGCATCACCTTTAGGATGTCTTCATTTGGAAATTTTCATGGCCTTAAAGCTGTAAGATAGTAAGCTAATAAATTCCTGTTTTAAAAAGCTAACACATTTTATAGTACCTGCTTTTAGCAACTTTGTAAACCAAAACAGCAGATAATATGGTAATTCAATGTGTATCTTTCTGTGGAACTGCAAAGCGGTTTTCTACAGGAACTGTACCATTTTACCATATCATTTAACAAATGTCAGAGGGTTCTGAATTCTCTGAATCCTTACCAGCCATCCTAATTTTCTGTTTTATTAATAATAACCATTCTATTGGGCATGATATTGTATCCCACTGTAGTTGTTATTTGTGTCCCTCAATTGCTATTTATGTTGAACATCTTTTCAAGTGCTTATTGGCCATTTATATATCATTTGGAGAGACATGTCTATTTAAGTCCTTTGCCCACTTTTGAATTGGGTTCTTTGTCCTTCTGTTGTTAAGTGATAGATGTTATTCATATATTCTGCACAGTAAACTCATAAGATCTGTGATTTCCAAATCTTCTTCCATTCTGTAAACCATTTTTCCACTTCTTTTTTTTTATTAACGGAAAAAAAAGAAATTAACACAACATTTAGAGATCATACCATTCTACATATGCAATCAGTAATTCTTAACATTATCACATAGATGCATGGTCATCGTTTCTTAGTACATTTGCATCGGTTTAGAGGAACTAGCAACACAACAGTAAAAGATATAGAATGTTATTATAGAGAAAAGAAATAAAAGTAGTAATAGTAAAAAAACAAACAAACAAAAACACAAAAAAACCCTATAGCTCAGATGCAGCGTCATTCAGTATTTTAACATGATTAGTTTACAATTAGGTATTATTGTGCTGTCCATTTTTGAGTTTTTGTATCTAGTCCTGTTTAACAGTCTGCATCCCTTCAGCTCCGATTACCCATTGTCTTACCCTGTTTCTAACTCCTGCTGGACTCTGTTACCAATGACATATTTCAAGTTTATTCTCGAATGTCCGTTCACATCAGTGGGACCATACAGTATTTGTCCTTTAGTTTTTGACTGGACTCACTCAGCATAATATTCTCTAGGTCCATCCATGTTATTACATGGTTCATAAGTTTATCTTGTCTTAAAGCTGCATAATATTCCATCGTATGTATATACCACAGTTTGTTTAGCCATTCTTCTGTTGATGGACATTTTGGCTGTTTCCATCTCTTTGCAATTGTAAATAATGCTGCTATAAACATTGGTGTGCAAATGTCCATTTGTGTCTTTGCCCTTAAGTCCTTTGAGTAGATACCTAGCAATGGTATTGCTGGGTCGTATGGCAATACTATATTCAGTTTTTTGAGGAACCGCCAAACTGCCTTCCACAGTGGTTGCACCATTTGACATTCCCACCAAGAGTGGATAAGTGTGCCTCTTTCTCCGCATCCTCTCCAGCACTTGTCATTTCCTGTTTTGTTGATAATGGCCATTCTGGTGGGTGTGAGATGATATCTCATTGTGGTTTTGATTTGCATTTCTCTAATGGCCAGAGACATTGAGCATCTCTTCATGTGCCTCTTGGCCATCTGTATTTCCTCTTCTGGTAGGTGTCTGTTCAAGTCTTTTTCCCATTTTGTAATTGGGTTGGCTGTCTTTTTGTTGTTGAGTTGAACAATCTCTTTATAAATTCTGGATGCTAGACCTTTATCTGACATGTCATTTCCAAATATTATCTCCCATTGTGTAGGCTGTCTTTCTACTTTCTTGATGAAGTTCTTTGATGCACAAAAGTGTTTAATTTTGAGGAGCTCCCATTTATTTATTTCCTTCTTCAGTGCTCTTGCTTTAGGTTTAAGGTCCATAAAACCGCCTCCTGTTGTAAGATTCATAAGATATCTCCCTACATTTTCCTCTAACTGTTTTATGTTCTTAGACCTAATGTCTAGATCTTTGATCCATTTTGAGTTAACTTTTGTATAAGGTGTGAGATACGGGTCTTCTTTCATTCTTTTACATATGGATATCCAGTTTTCTAGGCACCATTTATTGAAGAGACTGTTTTGTCCCATGTGAGTTGGCTTGACTGCCTTATCAAAGATCAAATGTCCATAGGTGAGAGGGTCTATATCTGAGCACCATTTTTCCACTTCTTGATGTTATCTTTTCATGAAAAGTTTTTCTTTTATTTTGACTAAGTCCAACTTATTTATGTTTTCTTTGAATACCTTTTGGTGTATATTGAAGAATCTGTTGCCTACTACAATAGCCTGAAGATTTTCCCCTTTATTTTCTTCTGAGAGTTTCATGGTTTTCATTCCTAAGTTTTAAGTCATTGATCCATTCTGGATTCACTTTTGCATGTGCTACATCAATTTTGAAAGGCAAAAATCTTCAAGCATTTGATACATTTTATCAGACACTTTGGGACTAAAGACCATGCATTGTTTCCATTTTGTATATTATACAAGTCAGTGTTTATCCCACTAAATATGCAAATGCAATTTATGGGGATCTTGTTAATATGTAGCTTTTGTTGCAGTATCTATGGATTGGGAATCAGATTCTGCATTTCTGCACACCTCCAAAGGTATGGCTTTGCTGCTTTCAGAGAAAGACACAGTCAGTAGTTAAAGTGACAGGGCAAACTTTATTAAAACTTCTGAGACAGAGGAGAAAAGAAGTAAAGCAAGCAACTCTAACATAGAAGTAGCTATACTTTCTAAAGTGCACAAGATGGAAGGGAAATGGGAAACTGGAAAATTACTGAGAGCCTTTGGGGAAGATCTAAGAGGGAAGGGAAAAGTGGAACTGGAAAATTACCAGTGGAGTCTGGGGAACTTCAGAGTGGGTCTTACTTATAGAAGAGAGTCAGACAGTTGTGCAGCCCTTATGAGAATAATATAAGAGCTCAGGATGGAGTCAGATCTCCACACAGGTATTGTCTAACATTAAGGAAGTCCACATTCAAGTTTAGAAAAGACTTGTGTGCAAATTTTGGACAAATATCAGGGCCAAGCAGAGTCTCTTGCAAAGATATGTACTGCTTTTCCTCAGTTCACACTCTGAACACCACCATTTTTACTGGCATTTGGAAGGCAAACATATTCTGGAATATGTTGAAACAGTATTCATAGACTGTGGTGAAATAAACTGGGGAGGTAATTGCCCTCATTTAGCCTCTACTCCCTCAAGGACCTGAATTCCTACCCTGTCTCATTCTCAGTATCTACCATTGCACCTTACCTGGGAGAAGAAGGGCTCAAGATCCAACCACAAGGAAATCATTTAAGGGTAGACAAAACAAAGCCCACTAGAAGGAGGATTTCCCTTTACCTAGGAGATTGTTGAATATTAGGAACCCCAATAATAACAACTAGTTTCATCATTCATCCCTTTGCCTTTCACTCAAATTTTCTTTCATCTTTTCCCACCCCTTTACAAGCTATTCTACTCCCCCTCATTGGACCCTTAATTATTTATCTATTAATTTCCCTCCTAGCCCTTGTTTTTTTTTGGAGAATTCAGCATCTTCGGGTTTTGGAGCCTCTTTGGCATTGGAACCATTTGGTGGTTTTAAGTTTCTGAAAAATAAACTTAATAAGTAAAATTTTATATGGCCCTACATATTTTTAGGGTTTTTGGAAACACTGTTGGTGGGGGGTTGCCTTATTGCAGCAGTTTGCAATATCTGGTTGAAGCTTCCATAAGAGTAACCTCCAGAATAACCTCTCAAAATGATATGAAATCTCTTAGCCATTGAAACTCTATTTCTTTTCCTCCTTTTTGTCAGTTTATCCATGATGTCAGGGCCAGTTTCATCCTTGGTGCTTATGTCTCCCAGTGTTAGGGCCAGTTATGCTTTGTGATTTCAGGGCCATTTATGTTTTATGATGCTAGTGCCAGGCTTATTCTTCTGGAAATTATGTCCCATGTTGAGGGGAAGTTCAGAGTTTGGCTTAGAAAGTGACCATATTTCAGTGACAACAAAGATTTTCTGGAGATGGCTCCTAGGCACTAACTCTAAGTAAGTTTAGTTTATTATTATAGAAATAAGTTTTATAAGCCTCATAATTGGGGTCTTGCCTACTTGGGGAATTCCTAATAGTTTTATTTTTCCCAGTTCCTCAAGGGAATTCACAGATACTTTTTATTTTCTGCCTTAAATATTCTGAAATGCAGAATATAGAATATTAACTTGTATAAAATATTAAGATTTTGTTCCTTATTTCAGGTTGCATGTTAAATAAAATTGAATTATGTTGTTTAATTCACTAGACAGATTAAATTAGATAGTGCACATTTTAGACAAGATAAACACTTTCTATCTTACATAATATTTAAAACTTTAAAATATAGATACTAGTATTTTTTACCTTTTATATTGATTTACCTTGTTTAACTAGATTAGTTTCATCACAACTTTAATTGGAGTTTGATCTCTTCTAGTTTTTTAACCATTGCTGTATGGACCCATGCTAAAATTTAGAGCTGGGGACTTAAATTTGGGTTTTAGATGTTTCTGTATAATATCTGTGTCTGTGTAACTTTAAAGCTCCAGGGAATTATTGGGCTATACAAAGAGTAAAACATTCCAGAATTTAAAGACAACTGTCAAAGCTTACAATCTGAGTTTCAATTTTTATAAGTATATTTAAATGAAGCTTTTTCAGAAACAAAAACCTGAGACAGTTGTTTTATAACAAAAAATCACAGGAGAGGTCTTGCTCTATCACCACTTTCACATTTACCAGAGTTATACCATTTAACAGATAAAATATATATATTTGTTCAATCTTTCTTTTAAAGTTGAGCACACACACTTTTAGAGAAGTATTAGAGCAAAGCAGTGCAACTGATAATCTGGCTGTCTCCATGATCTACAGCTTCCTCAAAACAACTAAAACCATGATTAACAACACTATACCATTGTTTAACATCATACAGATTAGCATCAGGATATAACATTGACAGTGAGAATATTGTCCAATGTTTAGGAATTTATATAATGTCTAAATATATAAATATTTACTTATTTAAATTTAATTAGTAACAAGATAGAAAATTCCTTTTAACAATTGTGATATTTACCATATACCTTTTATGCAATAAGTTAAGTTATTTTAGCATCTTACTTATACAAAGTGAAAGAAGAAATTATTTGTAAAGGTTTTCCCCTAACAGTGAGAAAACCTGCCTTCTGAAATAAAGGATAATGTTAACATAAACATTAATAAGGATATTATTCTGATGCAAAATATTCTTGACACAGTACTTGGATATTTAAGAAAAATTATTTTTTAAAATACTTCATATTAAAAGCATATTAACCATCCATGTTAATAGAACATAGAGAATTTAACTTCAGTTTTATATGAATATTCAGCTTGATACAAAAGTTTTGCTTTTTTTGAAATATACAAAAAATAGACATACTAAGTTTTGGTTAGTACTGATTATGACAGAAGGTATTTTCATAAATTCCTTCTTTATACTTCTCTACAATTATTTAGAATTTATAATAAAAAATGACATTAACAAATAAAATATCTTTCTTTAACTTTTTTATTTTCTGTATTCATTTCACTTATAGTTTTTATTTATCTAGACTGAATATAATTAGATATAAATTTGATAATAAATTTAAATAGCTTTTGAACTTGCATATTTTTTAATAGCAGTATTCATGAAAGGGAAAGAGAGAGAAGTATTACAAAATAATGAAGGAAGGGAATAAATTTATGCTTGAGCTTAGAACATAATCAGGTATCTATATACCTCATATTTAGAGCACATAAATGATTATAATATATTTTAAATTTCTCAGTTCAATTTAGCTTAAATGTTATTTTCTTATTTAAAAGTCTTGCATCTGTCATTTCTATGAGGATTTAGATTATTTTTTATCTCTCTGTTTTTTAAATTCTTCAAGCATTTTTATCCCTTTATTGTGATTGTTTTATACCATGCTCTGGTTCAAGTATATTTTAATTAGAATATAAACTGCTTTAAACCAAGAATTAGTTTTTTTCTATTTATGACAGCATTTATTAACAGAAATATTCTGATTGATATAAATAAATCTAATATAAATTCAGCTTCTTTCACATACTGAGGTAAAAATGTCCAAGTAATCAACAGCCAGATTCTTTGAAATTTAATAAAGTTATTTAAAAATCCATTTTTAAATAAGCTTCATCATTTAATAATTAATATTAATAATTAAAATTATTAACATAACAGCTAATAAACATGCATTAAATACTTAACAAACCAAATATATTAGCTAATAATTAAACAGATATGAAACACTTATCACTCTAATTTAGGAGTGATTGGAGTATTCCTTAGCATTAAGGGAGTTTTATGAAGGGTAGAAGGCTTGGAAGTATTTTTATGAAGGAGATGAAGTGATAAAGTAGCACAGAGAAGACTGAGATTTTTTTAATTAATTTTTAATTTTTTAAAAAATATACAACAAACACAAACATTCTTAACTTATGGTCATTCTGTTCTACATATATAATCAGTAATTTACAATATCATCATGTAGTTGCATATTCATCATGATCGTTTTTAGAACATTGTATCAATTCAGAAAAAGAAATAATAAGACAAAAGAAAAAAATCCATGCATACCATACCTTTCTATCCCTTTCATTGATCACTAACCTTTCTATCTAAATTTATTTTAACATTTGTTCCCATTATTTATTTTTATTCTGTATGTTTTACTCATCTGTTTATAAGGTAGATAAAAGGAGCATCAGACCCAAGGTTTTCACAATCACACAGTCACATTGTGAAAGCTATATCATTATACGATCATCTTCAAGAAACATGGCTACTAGAACACAGCTCTACATTTTCAGGCAGTTCCCTTCAGCCTCTCCATTACATCTTGATTAACAAGGTAGTATCTATTTAATGCATAAGAACAACATCCAGGATAACCTCTCAACTCTGTTTGGAATCCGTCAGCCATTGACACATTATTCTGTCTCATTTCACTCTTCTCCCTTTTGGTTGAGAATGTTTTCTCAATCCTTTGATGCTGAGTCTCAGCTCATTGTAAGATTTCTGTCCCACATTGCCAGGAAGGTCCATACCCCTGGGAGTCATGTTCCACATAGACAGGGGGAGAGCAATAATTTTGCTTGCTGTGTTGAGTGGAGAGAGAGAGGCCACATCTGAGCAACAAAAGAGGCTCTCTTGGGGATGACTCTTAGGCCTAATTTTAAGTAGGCTTGATCTAGCCTTTGTGGGGTTAACTTGGGGTTTCATAACAAACCCCAAGATTGGGGACTCATTTTATTGCTCTGGTTGTCTGCACTGCTTGTGAGAATATCAAGAATTGAGAGTATGAGGCTGCAGGTCATTTTGCCATTGCACTGAATGAAATTAATACTTTTAGTGAGGGGCTTGCTGATCGAGAGTGCCATCCTGTGGCCAACATTTTTGTTGTTCTAAAGGATATTGTGGCCAAGACAAATTGCAGAAAAATAAATTTCTCTCATTTTATTTTTTTTTTTTGATTGGAGTCTAAATTTCAATTAAAATGAAGGGATTGCTACGTACTAGTGATTTTGCTTGAAAGAGGCTTATGGAGATCTGCTCATGGAGACTTATATTTTGCTCCCTTTGTAGCTAATGGTTACCAGCTCCAATGAAGGTTTACAGTCTTCCTGGGGACTTTTATCTAGGGATGTGCTGACTCTTGTTGGAGATCTGTGCATAGGTGGCTTATGGACATCTGCTCATCGAGACTTATGTTTATTGGATCCCTTCAAGGCTAATGGTTATTAGCTTCTTTGGTGGCCTATGGGCAGGTATAGGTTTAAGTGAAAATGCCCACATCCTTGATCCAATAACAACAAAAAAGCAGGCATCCCTGGTTTGTTGTCAGGGACCAGGAGAGTATATGCAGTATTTCCCTCAAGGCATTCTCCAGGTTACTTTGAGTGCTGTATGGGGAAAAATGCCCTTGGAGCTGGCAATTTTTGTCTGAGATCAGATTTTTTGGCCAGGTATGCTAAGGTGGGCTAAGGTGTCACTGGGATGCTGGGCAAAACTCTCAAGGGGAGGATCTGGGCAGGAAGGCATCACTTACCTAAAGTTGAATTAGTTATACGTGTTTGAGTGCCATGGAGGTGAACTGGCATAATGTTTTGATGGTCTGAGCTGGTGAAGTAAAGCTATCAATTGCATGGAACCCTGACAACTGCGATGGTTCAGGGAGCATAGTGACTGGGAGGCTGTTCCCATCGCCCTGAGGGGCCAGAAACTCAAATCTCAGTCTAACCTCCATTCTGGGGTTTCAGGACCATTATATTAAGGCAAAGATCATTAAAGATTCTGCACAAGACAGTGAGGCAAAGCATATCAGAGTTATTGAGGGGATAAAGTAGGGAGAGAGCAGTGGGAGAGCAGGCAGGTGAGAGCCAGTGAAACCTGCCAGCAAAAGGAAAGAAAAATGGCTCTGGTTCTTTGTTTTGGGAGCTGTGTTTTAAAGGTAAAGTGACACCAGGAGGGTAGGGTGACTATTAGGTGGTATGTTGTCCCTTGATTGGATGGGGGCTTGTTGATTTAAGGTTTGATCGATTACTGAGGTATTGACGCATTATTCTCCTTTGATGTGCAGCTGCATGTATCAGGCAGGGTGAGACACTGGTAGGGGAGGGTGTTATCAGCAGAAACAGATCATGACCATATTTCTCATTGTTTGGGATGTCTTCATTCACCTAGAGGATACAACACCAGCTAGTATAGCAATTGATTCATATCTGGATCCTTGGACCTGCCAAAGTCACTGAGGAAGGAGACTGAGGGTGCTCTGCATCAAGAATTCCCTTTGCTTTTAGAATTCTTTTCCTGAGAACTAACATATATCATCAAACATTTCAAGATTTTGTTGCCAAAAAAGTGAATATCTGTATAATTATATTTTGACTTTATTTCTTTAGTCATGAGTGAGAATACTTGAAATGTTTATAGGTCACTTGTTTGTGAGTGATTTGTTTTCCTGTGAACTGCCTCTTGAAAACATCACATATTTTATATCTATTTCTAGTTGATCAAAAAGCACTTAGACTTCCAAATGTCATCTGGAATTTTACTAAATAGTGTCATTATTCTTTCAATTTTGTAAGTAGTGTCTCTTTGAATATAGATTTCTTTTAATAGGCCATCAGATTTATTCATTTTGTTTCAAAGCTTCTGATAATTGCAACTTGCCTGTTGAGAAATATCAAAATCAATATGATCAGAAATTTTAAAAAAACTATCTTGTTTTGTTATAGTAGTTGTATGTTTTCACAGTCATTTTTTTCTGTACCATACTAAAATATCAAAATAGGATTAACAATTAAAATTAAGTATCAGTGTGTGAGAAGGAGCCAAACATGATGAATTGTAATCTTTTACATGAATGATTTTCTATTCCAATCATTGTTGGAGAATCACCTCCATAGATACTTTAATAGTTTTACTAAGACATTTAGTACTTTGCAGGTTTCTTTCTGGTTATTAACCATTTGATTTATCTGTTGCCTCCCTGTCAACTTTCTTTTCTCTCCTTTTTCCCCCGCTGATACTGCATTCTTACTTATTAAAGTTTTGTTTTCAGTATCTACAGCTTCCTCTTTATTAATAGTATTTCACCCTTTCCACTCAGACCAAAAGGCAAAATCAATACTGACACAGACATAAAAAGGAACAAAAGTTAAATAATGTTTTGTCCTGATATAATGAAGAACCCAGACATGTTATAACTCAAAATCAAGTCAACAACTCAAATTTACATGGATAGATGCATGTTGAGATGACCTGCAAATGGAGCAAAGCAGGTTTTTCCACCATGGGGAAGGAAGACAATTAAAGCTCTAGCAGATAGGGCTAAATTGCCTACAAACTACAGAGGAGGGAAAATAGCTGACACCCAAAGAATAGTCTAGAATCTGATCAGCAGAAAGGTGTGCCATATAAGGGGGTGCATAAGTTTCATTGGAAATATTTTTTCTATATTACTTATAATAGTTTTGCTCTTTTGGAGCATGTACAGACAAATAGAAATGAATATATATATTAATTTTCCCTTTTGAAAAGAATAAGAACCACTTTGCCCCTCTCTTTCTTTCTTAGAAAATTTTAAAAACTTGTCATTTTAAATCCTCTTTCTGTACTTTTGAGATATATGTATATCACTTCAAAAGCTAAATAATATTTTTGCCAATTTTAAAACCCAGAAACTTATTGATCACAATGACTTGAGTGCCAATTCTTTGAAATGTAAACCATGAAAGAAGTTAGCACCCTTATCTCCCCTTTCCATGGAGTTTAATTTTGATGTCTTGTTTCAAGTTGTAACTAGCTACCTGCCAGAGATATGAGAGGTTTATTTCTTTGAATAAAAACAATTTATAAAAACAAGGACCTGTCCATCCAAGTTTCAGGGAAATTTATCAGGAATGTTGGGCAATGAATGGTGTTGTCAAAGTAAGCTTTCTTATTTGAGTTCTAGTTATTATTTATCTTTTGAATATGGATGTGATAGGCTGGATGTGATTAGCCATCTAAAAAATGAATATCTGATAATTATGCTTTCTATGCAATTTCCCTAGCAGGTTGCCTGTGATGTACTGCATTCTGGTTTAAAGCTTGTTCAATAATACAAAAGTATTTCTTTCTTTTCTACCTTTATGTTATCAGACAAAGGTAGTGGACTCTTTACCTGATGCACTCAATGGGCAATTCCTGAGACACTGGGGTTTCAAAGACAGAAAGAGCTTATTATTAGGCATGAAGTAGGAGAGTAGTTGGCATATCCCCCCAAAAGATGTATCCCTGAGTTTAGGGCATTCAAGGTTTCATGGATTTGAGCAAGGGGAGATGAGCTCATTACAATTTCCAACAGCAATTTCTAAGTGGGTAAGGAGGCAGTGTTATTATTATCATTTCAAAAGGAGAACTTAGAAAGGAAGGGAGACTGATTTTCATTTCAATACTAAAGGTGTAAACTTAAAGGAAAGGAAATAGTTAACTTTCAAATAGCAAAATCTAGCCAACACAATTTACAAATGCAAGGGGCTGGAGCTAGTTAATGACTGACTTCAAAATCATCATTAACATTAGCATTTGGGCCTTTACCTTGTAAGTTGTATTAAGAAAATGACCAGAAAAAGGAAAACTCTTCTCTGACAATCACAAAGGCACAAGATAAGGGCTTTTACAATCATTCAGATACCAGGGCAGCTGAATTATAGTTTAAGGATTTCAGGTATCCACCTTCTGTCTACTCCAATATACCAGAAAGCAAAAAGGAAAATCTATATAATGATTCAATGATCAAAATCATCCTTAAAGCCTAGTTTCTCAGTTACATCTGTGAACAGGTTGTCTGGGTTGGGAAAAGATTTTTTTTTTTAGTTAAATTTCCCTAACAGTTGCTTCATATATAGCAATCATGCTTAGGAGTTTACCTGTATTTAGTCATTGAATACTTAAGAAATAAAATAATGTGAGTGATGTTATCATATTTATTTTTGTAAATTAAAACTTTAATGTTCCAAGGTTTTTTGTTTGTTTTTGTTTTGTTTTTTCATCATCAATCACCATAGCCTAGGGGGTGTGAAAAATAATAATCAGCTAGACCCAAGTGCCATGTCTCCCTGTAACTAGAGAGACAGGATGTTGTGATTGGCAGCTCTGTCAAACCACATGGAATCACCAAATAAAAGTCTGATGGATAAACAAAACTGATGTTACCACTTCCCCAGACTGTGTGGTCATCTAACAAACAAGGACACTTGGAATATTTCCTTGGAATAAGGAAATCTGTAATTTTTCTAAATTTAAAGGTCTTGGGATTTTCTTTTAAGGGGAAAGACACAGAGACTTAAATATCCAGTCACTGGGGGAGTGGGAATTTGACTGATGATATTTTGGTGATAGCATCCTGAACACTAATATTTTACACATATGACTTACATTAAGCTTTGCCCAGGTCTTGTCTTAGTATAATGCTGCATCCTGAACACTAATATTTTACACATACGACTTACATTAAGCTTTGACCAGGTCTTGTCTTAGTATAATGCTGTGCCCTCAAAAATTAAAAAGAATGATAGTATTTCTCCAACTAGGCAAATGTTAGGTTTTTTTAATCCAGACTAATGCCTCCCTCTTCCCATCAATGACACTTTCCACTGAATCTTGTAAATATTCCTCAATATGGAAATTTGTAAATGTGAAAAAAATTGGCCATAAATACATTTTCTACCATCCTTAGTCAATGAAATATCTAACTTGATAGTTGTCAAGCTATTTTTATTATTGCCACCTAAAGGAGCTGATTTTTTCAGTCACAGCACTTCAATAATTTAAATAGAACCAACTTCAGGTACATACATACACATACATAAAATTCAAACAATTTAACTGAATGACACATTTAAATGTATCACATTCTTAAAAATCCCCCCAAACTGACTCAATATATGAAAAAGTTAGTTTGACAAATTATAGACCACAGTGAAATAGTAAGGGTAATTACTTTGCATTTACTAGTAAGACAACAGTCTGTGGACTTTTATGAAAAGACTTCTAGACAATGTTAGAACAAAGATTGTTTTTAAAAAGTACAAATGATCTCAAAGATATGACTCTACAGCTAACAATTTCTTTGACCCTCTAAGTACCCCAGTTTTTACTTTAAAATGCTAAGCATGAGCTTAGTGCTTAGAATTCTACCTCTAAATGTCTAAATGTGAGGCAAGATCATGATTATGCCAGACAAGATTGAAAAAGGAATTCAAAAATCCACTAACACTATTCTTTAGAAAATCCAAGTACAGAAAAACTAGGAAATATTATAAATCAGGAATAATTAAAACACAAAGTACCTCTGCCATCTCACTGCATCATAAACCAAATAGTATGAAAGTGTCAGAGATAAGACTTATATAGGACAACAAACCTTAAATCAATAATTGTTAGTTATTCTCAAGGTAATAGGATAAACTTGCAAACCATGATGTCAAACAAATAAGAGATTTCTCTAGGGAATTACTGTATATTGGGGTGAGGGTTGCTTTGTTTTAATTTGACCTACAGTGCCACAGTGATGGAAGTTTTAAGATGTTTATTAATAAGGCAACACCTTCCTGGACTAAGATACCTATGTCATCTGTACAGAGTTTACATTAAAAAAAAAACTCACATAGACCATGTGGAAAACTAGTCATAGGCTTCCTGTTGTATTTTCACAGATATCAACAATAAGCTTTGATTAAAACACTGGACATCTCATAAAGTAGTCGCCATAGTTACTTCATCCTTCATTCTCTCATGTTCGTGGAAGTGATGGTTCTCAGACCCAGCAATGATGTACACTTAAAAAATTTCTGGAAGAACTGAGGAAAATATTGGTAAGACCAAAAAAGAAAGCTTTGAAATGTGTAAATGGAACAGACAAACTAAGCTGCCAAGAAATTCCTAAAAGTAAAACTCTGAGGACTAGTTATTTGCAGTGTCTATATGAATTCTTATAAAATAATGCTCTTTTAAAAAGGCAAATGTGCCTATACCCAAAAGGTATGACATTCTCATCAAGGCATTGATGCTTTAATGTCTAAAACCCTGTATATTGACATGAGAATAAACTTGTAAGCAACTCCAGAAATTAATTTCCTGTACTTGGATTTAAAAAGAATAGAAGGTAGAAATGTGCCTTTTTAACCTACAGTTAAATCTGAAGCACAGATACCTCATTATCTCCCATTAGTGACTAAAATTAAGAGTTGATATTTAAAATATAAATTTGCAAAAAGTGAAGTATCATTGTTGGCTTAAACACGACTAAAATAGAATGTATTGGACTTAGAGTTCAAAAAGTAATGTTTTATATTATGTATATAATATAAATTACTTTGTATATAAATTAAAGTACTTTCAGTAATACACCATTTTTGTTTGAGGAGGTAAAAATAGTATATGTAGCTGTTGCATGAAAGACAATGTGATATTTGTGACCACTTAACTTATGGGCTTGGATTTGCAGACAACACAGACTTCAGTCATATAATAAAAATAATTTATTAGGAAAATAATTAAAAGGTTGTTAAAAAATAAGACATAGTTGCATCACCAGGCAGGATAGCACCAACACCTGAAACAAAGATCCTCCTTTCCTCTCAGATAAGATTTCTTCCCTCTTCCCCTCCTACTCCTTCTTTTTCTTCCCTCTAACTGCTTGCATACAGTTTATAAGGTATCTTTACACAATAGTGACCAAATTCCAATGACCTTACATGACCGGGCCCAGCTTGGTTCTCTGGGAACTGGCTACGGGTGGAGAGGAGTTCCTTGGGACCTAGATAATTTTATTAAAGTACATCTCCTTCTGGGAGCCAGTCATCACAGTTGGAGTGCACTTCAACAAGTTATGTTGGCAATGGCAACATCAGTTGAGCAGAACAGACTCTACCAATTTACCTTTCCCTTACAGTACCATAGGTCGTCCCTATTCCCAGCACTCTTGATTCAAATTGCCATACAATTCCAACAAAATGCATTTAATTTCCCCTTTCCATCACACTAAGGTTATTTGAATGGCAATAGTTTTCTGTATATAATTTACACTATTGGCAGGTCACTTTAATGTCACCACTAAAAGGTGGGAATAATAAAATACAAGGTTCACACTGTTATAAATTATTTATATTTTGACTTGCTTTAAGTAACTCTTAAGCAAAATCAGTGACAAAGAGTAAAGTTCACATCTGTAACAATTGAAAATACAGTGTACAAACCATTAAGACCAAACAATGCTACTGGTAGAATTATCTGCAAACCACATAGCAGGCTCAGCCATTCAGTTCCTAATGAGAGTTAGAAACTCCTTCTGAGTCTTCAGTTTTTCCCAGAGCACACCCAACATCATGCTGGTCCAAGTTTTGCTGTACATTTTCAGTACTCTTTGCATTATCATACACATGTGTATTGATTGAACCACCATACCAAGTCCAGCAGGTATCAAGTCTTCTGCAATTGCTACAGCAATTTGTTTTGTAATATGCTCTTGAGCTTGCAATCTTCTATTATAGATTTCTACAATTCTTGCAATCTTGCTAAGGCCAAGGACTAGTTTGCTAAGAAGATAACTAATATGGATCTTTCCAACAAATGGATGATATTCCACATGGAAAACATATCTATGTCTTTCACAATCACCATCTTATCATGATCTTCCTCAAATACAGTATGTAAGAATACTGGAGATGGTTTTATGGTAGCCCTTGTTGAAGAACTACATGGCCTTACCTGACCTCCAGGGCATGTGAGCAGCATTGGCCACTGGGGATCCTCACCTGATGAGCACAGGAGCTATGAGTAGGTGGCCATCAGGTTAGGGAGGTTCAGATTTTATCCCTTTTGCCACTGGACCTCTGGCCCTTCCAGCCATCCTTGGGCTGGGCACTCTTGGTCTCAAGCCATGATGGCTTCTCCATTGACCAGCTCAGCCCAGGCCCCATGGCTCCCACTAGGGGAGCCCTTTACTGCACCAGGGACCCTGAGGCTTCTTTGCTGGTGCTCCCACTGTGTTCTTCTCCAGTGCCTGAGAGGGACACTGAAGCCCTTCTGCAATTACAATTGAACTTCCCCTGTGACCATGAGTAAAGGACTGCTTTGGATTCAGCCTGGGAAACAAAACCAGCAGAGTGCAGCAGTGGACTCAAGAAGTCTTACATTTTTTGTAAAATGGTCTTTTTTTGTTGTTGTTAAAATGGAAAGTAATTTTCTCTGTACACCAAATAGATTGCAAGCACTGTCATGATAAATGTGTAGGAATATGTAGATCAACCTAAAACAGCAATTCAGGTTAAATGAAGTTAAATGTCTATAAATGTTATGGCAATATAATCCAAAGAAGAATTTTTTCTTCAGTTAAGTTAATTATATGCTTCAGTAAAATAAAGGTGGTAATGGATTAAAGCAAAAGTTAGCTTGTGTTAATTTTCTTTAAAAATAAATTTTCAGCTGTATTAATCTTTGCCAGTTAAATGCTGTGAATAAAATTTTCAAATAAATGCAAAAAGAGAGAAAGGAATTGCTTACCATTTTGTTTGAATAGTCTAAACACTGCAGACAAACTATTAAGACAACTGATGTGGGACAAAAGTGTAGAACTGAATACGAGTCTCAAGTTGTGCTAAATGTTCATCAATATTCCAGCATATTTTTTTCCATGATGTGGTCTAATGCCAAACTAGATCCCAATTTATTAAAGAAACACATGGAATACTGTCCCTTTTTTGCTTGTTTTTTTAAAGGTCAGGTATACTTCCATATACAAAGGCTGGTTTTCTGAGGAGCAGTTTACAGGAAGTAGTCTGGGGTAAGCCAGGTAACATGAGGCTTTCTGCAGCAAGGTACTATTTCAAAATGAAGGAAGGAATATTCTAGAGTGCCATCTAATTCCACGATAGTAATCTGGTTACCACATGGTAATGATAATTGAATGCACTGAAATAGTAACCACACTCTGATCATGACACCAATCACATTCTGCCATTAAAAGTTGACAAGCATGAGAAACCAGTGTGAGATCACTGACATGGTTAAATGTCTCAGAAATGTCTTGTTCAAATGTGTGGTCAGCACCACATGAAAAAATACTCCACCCACCAGATTATCTTGGTCTGACCATAACAAATCGCACATTAGGCTATCACATAGAACTTCTTATAAACCAACCATGGCTCTTATATGATCAATTATATCTATGGATGGAGAGAGGTCACCATAGAGGAAGAATATCTATTCATCTACTCAAGCTGCAAGTAGAAAACAATCAAACACATCTGAGAAATATTTCCAAACATTAACATTTTCATACATTCGTAGACATCATTAATCTTAAAAGCCATATATTGAGTAATTTGTTGGCATCCGTTGTTTCCTCTCAATATTGTAATGCATTCTGTATAAAGCAGTTTTAATGGCACCAAAAGAGTCTCAGTCTCCACTGAATAATAATCTTTGTTAACATATTCACCCATGGGTGGATATTTGGAGATCCTTGTGTCTGGAAGATAGTATGAAACTCTTTCAAAACTATGTAAGATATTTTTTGGAAATTACTACAAAAGTAGTTTGTGGTTAAAACCTTCAGGAAGACAAAATTATTTCAATAAGTAAATTAGAGAAAGAAGAGTTGTGAACCAAGGAAATAATGAGAAGAATTATAGATAATGATGCAGTCGGTTGAGGCAAAAGTCTCCTTGACAGAAATCAAAAGGACATGACTGAGAGGCAGACAGAAAGCCATCCTGAGCAAGGAAAATTTCCATGTATCCATTATGTAATACAATCTCTAAAAAGCAAGCTGCAGAATGCTCAATAGATTGTATTTGATAATTCAAAAGACAAAGGTAAAATTAGTTTTAGGAGGATGTTAGAAAATAAAATCACAGATTTCTAGGTTTAAACAGTGACTACAAGTGGGCAGCAGTGATTCCTGGAGCCTGCCTCTGCAAAAAAAAAAAAAAAAAAAACTCTGCAGCCTCTACTACCGCCAGTTCTTAAGAAAAAAAGAAAGATTTTAGGGCAATGTGATGGTGGCTCAGTAGGCAGCATTCTCACCTGCAGTGCCCAAGACCCAGGTTTGATTTCTGGTGCCTGCCCATGCAAAAAAAGTTGGAATTACTATGTCTACTCTATAAGAAGATTGTCTGAGAAGGGAAGGAAGCTGTGAAGCAGTATAAAATTGGGGATGTGGGGAGGATGGTGATGTCACAATTTGTGTTTCTTCTTAAGGATTGGGGCAAAAAATAAACAAAACATGTTTCTACATTTGCATGGGAAACAGTCAGTAAAGAACATTGAGGTTCTCTGTGGGTATAATTGATGGAGTAGAAGAGAGATAATAAGATCAATAATACATGGAGAATAAAATAAAATATTGATGGATATGATCTAATAACTGTTGAAATTGAATCACAGAAAATAAATCAATTAAAGCATTTAAATCACAATAAGAGGGAAAATGCTAGTAGGTATCTCTAAACCAAACAAAGCTCCCATCAATCAGGGAAAATATTAACTCCCTCTTTCCCCAAAACATAAATTCTATGAAGGTAAAGTCTTACTGAATCCTTGTCTTCAGTGGCTGGTGGTCACTAAATTCTCATGAATTACTTTTCCTTTTTGCATGGGCAGGCACTGGAAATTGAACACAGGTTTCCTGCATGGCAGGTGAGAATTCTGCTACTGAACCACCATCACACTATCCTGTCATTAATTACTTTTGAATTTTTGAATAAAGCAATGAAGAAATATGCAAAACCTTGATTGACATTTGAGTATGTTTGCACTGATGCAAAGTATCTAGAAGACAGAGAATGACTTAGAAGTGGGAGGAAAAAAGCTATGTCACTAATGATACAGGAAACAAAAAGGAGCAATGCCCTTGTGGAAATTGGCCTTATGTAGTATGAGAGACACTACATACTACCGGTATTGCAATGGAAGGAAAGAATGAGCAGATGACTACAGAAAAATACAATAAAATCCATCATCCAAGGAGGACTTATTTGTCTCAGTACTTTAAGTGCCATATTTAGATCATTTTGTTGAACCTAAAAAGAAATGTATGAAGGGTATAGAGCTCATGACAAACACTGACTTCACCTGCCAGTATCTACTTCCAATCACATGATGAGTGAAGGCAGAGACTGACTTAGATGTGCTCTTTGCTGCCATAAACCCTGATATTCACTGCTAATACTAGTAGAATAAAAAGCAAGGACAACTAATTTTTTATGATGGTATTTGACTTTTTTTCAAGACAAAGTTGAGAACTTCTGCAAATACTGACCCATCACAATAACTACTGTGCTATCTCTTCATTCATTTACCACTTGTTTTTAGTGTATGGCACCCATAAACACAGATGCTATTACAGCTGTAACAAACAAATCAATACTCATTCTCACATACTCATAATTACCCTCCCTAACTGAAATATTCTTTATGAGAAGGAATCTAAACACAAAGACACTTGAACCTATTAAATATTATTGCTTTGATTCAAACTCGAAATGCTGGGTTTGGGTACTATGTTAATGTGAATTGCCCAGTAAAAATACAAAGAGCCATGAGAGCTATGACATCTATTGAATGATTGGACTCCTTGTCTACTTATTCAATAAGAGAAGTATGGGCTGAAGAATGTATCTTTCCTCTTGGAGTCAGTAGAGTGTTTGGCAAATACATCTAGTCATGAGAACAAGAAAGCAGAGTTCTAGTTAAGAATATTTTAACTTATTATTTTTATAACTTTAAAGATAGGAAATCACTTTTAATCCCCACTTTTCCAATCTACATAAAGTATGCTTCTACCAGGCAGAATCTTATAGATGATCAAGTCAAAATAGGATTAATTAAGAGGTGTACAATGGTTACCTTAATCTCTAGAAAGTCATGCCCAAGTGGCTGTTGTGGCTAACTAACTGACCCTAAAGTGATCCCTACTGATCTGCAACTCTCAATGTCCACAGTTTTGCATGCTCCTCTCACTTTGAAGGTACAGGTGGGACCTACATTTTGTTTCTAACCAATAGAATATGGCCAAGGTGATAAGATGCCCTTCCCATTATTAAATTTTATATGGTAAATATGAAGGTCTTTTGCAAATGTAATTAAAATGCCTAAATCCATTGACTTTGAGATAGTGAAGAGACTGAACTGGGTGGCCCTGACTTAATCATGTAAAGGCACTAAGAAGAGGACCAGACTTTTCCTAAGCTCAGTCTAATTCCCACTGGCTTTGAAAAAGCAAGCTTTCATGAGTTCCATCACCACAAGAAAATGATTCTTTGAATAAACAAGCTGAGCTGGAAGTGTAGTCTTCTCTAGTTAAGCTTACATGTGAACATGCAACCCAGTCAATACCTTGATTGCAGCCAATGAATTCCTATCCAGAGGACACATCTACATCATGCCCAGTCCTGGCACATGGAAACAGTGACATAATAAATGTACATGATGCTTTAAGTCATGCTTTGAATTTGTGGTAATTTGTTACACAATAAAAGTCTAATAAACTGTCTTGTAAGACCAGTGGCTGATAAGTATCAGTGACTGCTATAAGGACACACGTGCCCTAAATGTGTGAGAATAGAGTCAAAGGAATAAATACTATTAGCTCAAGTTCCTTTCTTATTGCCATATGAAGGGATTTTCCATTGACCAAATCAGGAGACCTGGGGAACACTTTCATTGGGACCATACAGTGTCAAAGTGCATCTCAATGGCAAACAGTATATTGTGTACAGATCACATCTTTTGTCCCCCAGAACCCTCTTTTATGCCTTGCCTGGTCAAAAGTACATGTCCCGGACCTCCGGAGAAGATGGCGGCTTAGTAAGACGTGCGGATCTTAGTTCCTCCTCCAGAACAGCTACTAGGGGAGTAGAAATGATACAGAACAGCTCCCAGAGCCACGACAGAGATCAAAAAGACAGCGTACCCCATCCTGCAATGGCTGACTGGCTGAGAGAACCTGTTCCGGTGAGATCGCCGAGGGGCGCAGGCTTCAATGGGCGGGGCTGCAAGTGGCCGGAGTTCTCCCTTCCCCCTTCCCGGGCTGGCTGGGAGAATTGGACAGGCGGACCCCTCAAGCCGCAGTGGCTGGCGCCCACACCACGCACGGCCCCCCGGACCAACTGAGAGAATTGGATCGGAAATCCCCAGGCCGCGGAGAATGGTGAAGGGGGCGCCCTTCCAAACATGTGACTCCCCAGTAACGGTGCAGCCTCTCAGGTGGGTCGCAGCAGCTGGCGCCTTCCTGCCACACTTGGAACCCCAGGCCGACTAGGAAATTCGGACGGGCACTCTCCCGGGCTGCGGCGGCCGGTGACCCTCCCCATGTTCGGACCCTGAGCAGGCAGGCACTCTTCCAAGCCGCCTGGGCTGGTGAACCTCCCCGACGGGGAGAGTTTTCCAAAGTTAAATGGCCCACAGCACCTTTTACTGGTGGGACCTGCAGACAAACGTGTACCACGAGCACCACCTACTGGGCAGGATAAGAAAAACAGATCCCAGAGATCTCACAGTAAAATCTTCCAAATTGTTGGGTCCAGCAACCAGGGAAATCTGACTAAATGCCCAGACACCAGCAGAAGATAATGGATCACACCCAAAAAATTGAAAATATGGCCCAGTCAAAAGAACAAACCAATAGTTCGGATGAGATACAGGAGCTGAGACAACTAATGTTGAATATACGAAGAGAAATTGAAAACCTCTTCAAAAACGAAATCAATAAATTGAGGGAGGACATGAAGAAGACATGGGCTGAACAAAAAGAAGAAATAGAAAAACTGAAAAAACAAATCACAGAACTTGTGGAAGTGAAGGATAAAGTAGAAAAGATGGAAAAACAATGGATACCTACAATGATAGATTTAAAGAGACAGAAGATAGAATTAGTGATTTGGAGGATGGAACATCTGAATTCCAAAAAGAAACAGAAACTATCAGGAAAAGAATGGAAAAATTTGAACAGGGTATCAGGGAACTCAAGGACAATATGAACCGCAGAAATATACGTGTTGTGGGTGTCCCAGAAGGAGAAGAGAAGGGAAACGGAGAAGAAAAACTAATGGAAGTAATTATCACTGAAAACTTTCCAACTCTTATGAAAGACCTAAAATTACAGATCCAAGAAGTGCAGCGCACCCCAAAGAGATTAGACCCAAATAGGCGTTCTCCAAGACACTTACTAGTTAGAATGTCAGAGGTCAAAGAGAAAGAGAGGATTTTGAAAGTAGCAAGAGAAAAACAATCCATCACGTACAAGGGAAACCCAGTAAGTCTATGTGTAGATTTCTCAGCAGAAACCATGGAAGCTAGAAGACAGTGGGATGATATATTTAATTTACTAAAAGAGAAAAACTGCCAACCAAGACACCTATATCCAGCAAAATTGTCCTTCAAAAATGAGGGAGAAATTAAAACATTCTCAGACAAAAAGTCACTGAGAGAATTTGTGACCAAGAGACCAGCTCTGCAAGAAATACTAAAGGGAGCACTAGAGTCAGATACAAAAAGAGAGAAGAGAGAGGTATGGAGAAGAGTGTAGAAAGAAGGAAAGTCAGATATGATATACATAATACAAAAGGCAAAATGTTAGAGGAAAATATTATCCAAACAGTAATAACACTAAATGTTAATGGACTGAATTCCCCAATCAAAAGACATAGACTGGCAGAATGGATTAAAAAACAGGATCCTTCTATATGCTGTCTACAGGAAACACATCTTAGACCCAAAGATAAACATAGGTTGAAAGTGAAAGGTTGGGAAAAAATATTTCATGCAAATAACAACCAGAAAAGAGCAGGAGTGGCTATACTAATATCCAACAAGTTAGACTTCAAATGTAAAACAGTTAAAAGAGACAAAGAAGGACACTATCTAATAATAAAAGGAACAATTCAACAAGAAGACATAGCTATCATAAATATTTATGCACCGAACCAGAATGCCCCAAAATACGTGAGGAATACACGGCAAACACTGAAAAAGGAAATAGACTCATATACCATAATAGTTGGAGACTTCAATTCACCACTCTCATCAATGGACAGAACATCTAGACAGAGGATCAATAAAGAAATAGAGAATCTGAATATTACTATAAATGAGCTAGACTTAACAGACATTTATAGGATATTACATCCCACAACAGCAGGATACACCTTTTTCTCAAGTGCTCATGGATCATTCTCAAAGATAGACCATATGCTGGGTCACAAAGCAAGTCTTAACAAATTTAAAAATATTGAAATCATACACAACACTTTCTTGGATCATAAAGGAATGAGGTTGGAAATCAATAATAGGCAGAGTGCCAGAAAATTCACAAATACGTGGAGGCTCAACAACACACTCTTAAACAATGAGTGGGTCAAAGAAGAAATTGCAAGAGAAATTAGTAAATACCTCGAGGCGAATGAAAATGAAAACACAACATATCAAAACTTATGGGATGCAGCAAAGGCAGTGCTAAGAGGGAAATTTATTGCCCTAAATGCCTATATCAGAAAAGAAGAAAAGGCAAAAATGCAGGAATTAACTGTCCACTTGGAAGAACTGGAGAAAGAACAGCACACTAACCCCAAAGCAAGCAAAAGGAAAGAAATAACAAAGATTAGAGCAGAAATAAATGAAATTGAAAACAATAGAGAAAATCAA
Source organism: Tamandua tetradactyla (assembly GCF_023851605.1). Taxonomy (NCBI): domain Eukaryota; kingdom Metazoa; phylum Chordata; class Mammalia; order Pilosa; family Myrmecophagidae; genus Tamandua; species Tamandua tetradactyla. Next base: position 98,389,129 of record NC_135330.1, on the reverse strand, counting down.
TAAGACCAGAAGTTGGTTCTATGATAAAATCAATAAGATGGATGGCCCCTTAGCAAGATTGACAAAAAGAAGAAGAGAGAGGATGCAAATAAGTAAGATCAGAAATGGAAGAGGAGACATAACTACTGACCTCACAGAAATAAAGGAGGTAATAACAGGATACTATGAACAACTTTACGCTAATAAATACAACAATTTAGATGAAATGGATGGGTTCCTGGAAAGACATGAACAACCAACTTTGACTCAAGAAGAAACAGATGACCTCAACAAACCAATCACAAGTAAAGAAATTGAATTAGTCATTCAAAAGCTTCCAAAAAGAAAAGTCCAGGACCAGATGGCTTCACATGTGAATTCTACCAAACATTCAAGAAAGAATTAGTACCAACTCTCCTCAAACTCTTCAAAAAAATTGAAGTGGAGGGAAAACAACCTAATTCATTCTATGAAGCCAACATCACCCTCATACCAAAACCAGGCAAAGATATTACAAAAAAAGAAAACTAAAGACCAATCTCTCTAATGAATATAGATGCAAAAATCCTCAATAAAATTCTAGCAAATCGTATCCAACAACACATTAAAAGAATTACACATCATGACCAAGTAGGATTCATCCCAGGTATGCAAGGATGGTTCAACATAAGAAAATCAATTAATGTAATACACCACATTAACAAATCAAAGCAGAAAAATCACATGATCATCTCAATTGATGCACAGAAGGCATTTGACAAGATTCAATATCCTTTACTGTTGAAAACACTTCAAAAGATAGGAATACAAGGGAACTTCCTTAAAATGATAGAGGGAATATATGAAAAACCCACAGCTAATATCATCCTCAATGGGGAAAAATTGAAAACTTTCCCCCTAAGATCAGGAACAAGACAAGGATGTCCACTATCACCACTATTATTCAACATTGTGTTGGAGGTTCTAGCCAGAGCAATTAGACAAGAAAAAGAAATACAAGGCATCAAAATTGGAAAGGAAGAAGTAAAACTATCGTGGCTTGCAGACAATATGATACTATATGTTGAAAACCCGGAAAAATCCACTACAAAACTACTAGAGCTAATAAATGAGTACAGCAAAGTAGCAGGTTACCAGATCAACATTCAAAAATCTGTAGCATTTCTATACACTAGCAATGAACAAGCTGAGGGGAAAATCAAGAAACGAATCCCATTTACAATTGCAACTAAAAGAATAAAATACCTAGGAATAAATTTAACTAAAGAGACAAAAAACCTATATAAAGAAAACTACAAAAAACTGTTAAAAGAAATCACAGAAGACCTAAATAGATGGAAGGGCATACCATGTTCATGGATTGGAAGACTAAATATAGTTAAGATGTCAATCCTACCTAAATTGATTTACAGATTCAATGCAATACCAATCAAAATCCCAACAACTTATTTTTCAGATATAGAAAAACCAATAAGCAAATTTATCTGGAAGGGCAGAGTGCCCCGAATTGCTAAAAACATCTTGAGGAAAAAAAATGAAGTTGGAGGTCTCACGCTGCCTGACTTTAAGGCATATTATGAAGCCACGGTGGTCAAAACAGCATGGTATTGGCATAAAGATAGATATATCGACCAATGGAATCGAATAGAGTGCTCAGATATAGACCCTCTCATCTATGGACATTTGATCTGTGATAAGGCAGTCAAGCCAACTCACCTGGGACAGCACAGTCTCTTCAATAAATGGTGCGTAGAGAACTGGATATCCATATGCAAAAGAATGAAAGAGGACCCATATCTCACACCCTATACAAAAGTTAATCAAAATGGATTAAAGATCTAAACATTAGGTTTAAGACCATAAAACAGTTAGAGGAAAATGTTGGGAGATATCTTATGAAACTTACAATTGGAGGTGGTTTTATGGACCTTAAACCTAAAGCAAGAGCACTGAAGAAGGAAATAAATAAATGGGAGCTCCTCAAAATTAAACACTTCTGTGCATCAAAGAGCTTCATCAAGAAAGTAGAAGGACAGCCTACACAATGGGAGACAATATTTGGAAATGACATATCAGATAAAGGTCTAGTATCCAGAAATTATAAAGAGATTGTTCAACTCAACAACAAAAAGACAGCCAACACAATTACAAAATGGGAATAAGACTTGAACAGACACCTATCAGAAGAGGAAATACAAATGGCCAAAAGGCACATGAAGAGATGCTCAATGTCCCTGGCCATTAGAGAAATGCAAATCAAAACCACAATGAGATATCATCTCACACCCACCAGAATGGCCATTATCAACAAAACAGAAAATGACAAGTGCTGGAGAGGATGCGGAGAAAGAGGCACACTTATCCACTGTTGGTGGGAATGTCAAATGGTGCAACCACTGTGGAAGGCAGTTTGGCAGTTCCTCAAAAAGCTGAATATAGAATTGCCACATGACCCAGCAATACCATTGCTGGGAATCTACTGAAAGGACTTAAGGGCAAAGACACAAACAGACATTTGCACACCAATGTTTATAGCAGCGTTATTTACAATTGCAAAGAGATGGAAACAGTCAAAATGTCCATCAACAGACGAGTGGTTAAAGAAACTGTCGTATATACATGTGATGGAATATTATGCAGCTTTAAGACAGGATAAACTTATGAAGCATGTAATAACATGGATGGACCTAGAGAACATTATGCTGAGTGAGTCTAGCCAAAAACTAAAAGACAAATACTGTATGGTCCCACTGATGTGAACTGACATTCGAGAATAAACTTGGAATATGTCATTGGTAACCGAGTCCAGCAGGAGTTAGAAACAGGGTAAGATAATGGGTAATTGGAGCTGAAGGGATACAGACTGTGCAATAGGACTAGATACAAAAACTCAACAATGGACAGCACAATACTACCTAATTGTAAAGTAATCATGTTAAAACAGTGAATGAAGCTGCATCTGAGCTATTGGGTTTTTTTTTTTGTTGTTGTTGTTGTTTTGTTTTTTGTTTGCTTTTTTCTGTCTGGCTGTTTTTTTGTTTGTTTTTACTATTATTGTTACTTTTATTTTTTTCTCTATATTAACATTCTATATCTTTTTCTGTTGTGTTACTAGTTCTTCTAAATCGATGCAAATGTACTAAGAAACGATGATCATGCATCTATGTGATGATGTTAAGAATTACTGATTGCATATGTAGAATGGTATGATTTCTAAATGTTGGGTTAATTTCTTTTTTTTCTTTTTTCCATTAATTAATAAAAAAAAAGTACATGTCCCCATACTGGAAGTTCTAGCTAGATCAATTAACCAAGAAAAAGAAATAAAAGGCATCCAAGTTGGAAAGAAGAAATACAACTTTCACTGTTTGCAGATTACATGATCCTATATTTAGAAAATCCAAAAAAAATCTATAACAAAACTACAAGAGCTATAAAATAAGTACAGCAATGTTTCAGGATCCAAGATGAACATTTAAAAATCAGTAGTATTCTTTACAATAAGTAATGAGCAATCTGATGAAGAAATCAAGAAAAAAATGCATTTACAATAGCAGCAAAAAAGAATGGAATATATAGGAATTAATTTACCCAAAGACATAAAAGACATATATTCAGAAACCTGCAAAACATTGCTAAAAGACATCAAGGAAGACTTAAATAAACAGAAGGACATACCATGTTCATGGATCAGATACTAAATATAGATAAGATGTCAATTCCACCCAAACTGATTTACAAATTCAATACCAATTACAATTCCAACAACTTATTTTACAGAAATAGAAAATTGAATAACCAAATTTATTTGGATGGGCAGTGTGCCTGAATACCTAAAAATATCTTAAGAAAGAAAAATGGAGTGGGAAGTTTCATACTACTTCACTTTAAATCTATTACATAGTTACAATGGTTAAAACAGCATGGTACTGTGAAAAAAAGATAGGGAAACTGACCAATAGAATTTAGTTGAATGTTCAAAAATAGACCCTCTCCTCTAAAGACAAATGTCTTTGATAAGGTAGTTAGGTTGACTTAGTTTAGTTCAGAGCAGACTTTTCAACAAATGGTGCTTGGAGAACTGAATATCCATATACAAAAGAATGAAAGAGGACCCCTATCTCACACCTTAGACAAAAATTAATTCAAAGTGGAATAAAGGCCTAAATATTACAGCTAAGAGCAAAAGCTTTTAGAAAAAAATGCAGGAAAATATTCTAAAGACCTTGTGGTTTCCCAGACTGTAAACCCAAAGCACAAGCATTGGAAGAAGGAATAAATAAATGGAATCTCCTCAAAATTAAATACCTTTGCATGTCAAAGTACTTTGTCAGGAATCTAAAAATGTAGTTTACACAATGAGAGATAATACTTGGATGCTGCATATCAAAAAAGTATTTAATATTCAGAATATATGAAGAGATCCTACAACTAAACAATAAAAAGACAACTCAATCAAAAATGGGCAAAAAATATGGATAGACACTTTTCCAAAGAGGATATACAAATGGCTCAAGAACATATGAAAAGATGCTCAACTTCACTAGCAATTAGGGAAATGAAATCAAAATCACAATGAGATATCTTCTCACACTTACCATAATGACCGCTATCTACAAATGGCCATTATCTACAAGTGACAAAACTACAAGTTCTGGAAAGGAGTGAAGAAATAGATACATTTATTCACTGTTGGTGGAAATTTAGAATGTGCAGTCACTCTAGAAGACAGTTTCATGGTTCCTCAGGAAGCTAAGTATAGAAGTGCTCTATGATCTAGTATTCTCATTACTAGGTATATGCACAAAATAACTGAAATCAAGGACATGAATGGACATTTTCAATTTATAATGACACTATTGGCAAAGTCCAAAAAATTGAAATGCACAAATATTCATCAAGAGATGAGTGGATAAACAAATTGTTGTACATATGATGGAATATTATGTAGCTGTAAGATAAAATGAAATAATTATGCATGTAACAACATGGACAAAAGTTGAGGACATTACGTTCAGTGAAATAAGCCAGAAACAAAAAGACAAATGCTGTACAGTCTCATTAATATCAACTAACTATAATGAGCAATTCTTGAGAGCTAAAGTTGGGAATGCATGTTATTAGGAGATAGAGGATAAAAATTAAGCATTTGATGCTGAAGGAGTACAGAATGTCCAACAGGATTGAGTGTAAAGATTCAAAAATGGAAAGCACAATAATGTATAACAGTAGCACAATACTGAAAGTAAAATGAACAATGCTGAGTGTGAGCATGGTTGAAATTGGTATGCTAGTGGCATGTATGAAATCAGAAAGTAAAATAGAAGATAAAAACTGGGACTGTGTAACTTAGTGAAACCTAGAGTGGACAATGATGGTGATTAAATATACAATTATGAGGAAGTTTTTTACATAAGGGAGAACAAATGAGCGTCACCATTGTAAGGTGTTAAAATGGCTGTTTTATAAAAAAATAAAATAATGCAAGCCAGGGTCTATAGTAAATGACAACACTGTAATATTCTTTTATTAATTGCAGTGAAGACAATATACCAAAACTAAATGTCAAAAATTGGGGATATTGGGAGAAAAAGAGTTTCTTTCCTTTTTTTCACTTCATTCTTTGGGGAAGAAATGGAAATGTACTCATATAGATTGTGATAGTGAATTCATAACTATGTGACCATCCTGAGAGTTGCTGATTGTATAATTAGGATGGATAGTATGGTGTGTGCATAAAACTGTGTAAAATATAAATAGAAAAATAATACAGATCCTAGAGAAGATTTGGAGAGAATGATATATCTTTTCACTGTTGGTAGGGAAGTAGAAATTTGCAGACCCCCTGGAAGGCAATGCAGAAGTTCCACAGGTGGCTAAGTGTATGGTTGCCATATTTCTTGAAACCCTGTTGTTAAGTAGGGCCACTAATAGATAATTGTTGTCTTGTGTTTACAGTGGCTTTATCCATGATTTACAATGAATGGAGCTGATCTAAGGGTATGTTGACTGAAGAATGGAAGGGAAAATTGTGATGTATTCCTACAATGGAATATTGATTTGCTGCAGGAAGGAATGAAGTCATGAAACATGGAAAAGGGTGAATTAAACTTGAAGGCATTATGTTGAATAAAATAAACCAGAAATGAAAGGATAAATATTGTATGATCTCACTAATATAAGCTAATTATAACAAGCAAACCTTGAGAATTGAGTTGGAGTACATAGGTTCTAGGGGATTAAAAAATGGGCAGAGATTGGGCTATCAGTGACTAAGCAGTACAGAATGGCTCAATAAGGTTTATTGTAAAGGTTTTTAGATTATAAGCTCTCATAGCAGTCATATCTACTTCTGAGTTTTATCTGTTATTTCTAAATTCCAAGATGCTGTGTTTTTTGTATATAACCTGATAAAGACCTGGAATCTTGGGTATATTTTGTGACACCTGTAACTCAGACTTAGAGTTCTGCAGCTCTGAAAGTCAATATTACTCTGTACAGCAATTGTTAAAGAAGGTGAAAAAGAGATCAGACTTTGATTAGAGAAATGAATGAAATGGGCCTAGTTAGGATTAAGATAAATCAGAACATGGATAAAAAATCATTAAATCTAAGACCATAAAACTTTTAGTGGAAAATGTAGGGAAATATCTTAAAGATCTTGTGGTAGGAGGTGGTTTCCCAGATTGTGTACCCAAAGCATAAACATTGAAGGAAGAAATAAATAAATGGATCTCCTCAAAATTGAATACCTTTGCATGCCAAAGTACCTTGTCAGGATTGTAAAATCTCAATTTCTGAGTGAGACCAAAAGAAGAGTTTATTTGTTACAAAGTTTAAGTTTTCTTTAGTATGCTGTCCAATTTAAGTTGTCTGGTCAGTTTATTTAAGCAATTTAATTACAGGAACTTAGACTAAGGAATGAGATTCTGTTATTCTGTTTAGGCTCATGTTATACCCCAATATATTCCAGAGTATTTTCTACATAAGTTAGAAATGTATTTGCAAAGTCACCTTGAGGGACTACAGGAAAATGTGGAAATATTAAATTTCTCCACCTCAGGAATCCCTGATACCCTCTCAGGAATTACTGACTCCAAATTTAATAAGCCAAGCCCTTAAACTTAAGGTTTGCCCTTATAAAACTTGTTTCTCCAATGGAGAGGCTAAACCTACTTATAATTATGTCCAATGTCACCTACAGGGAACCTCTTTTGCTGCTCAGATGTGGCATTTCTCTAAGCCAACTCTGAAAATTCTCACTGACACCCCTCCTCCCCTAATGTGGTACATGACTCCAAGGGGCTTCAGTCTTCCTGACAATGTGAGACATGACTCCCAGAAGTGATCCTAGCCCTGGCATTGTGAGATTGAGAATGCCTTCTTGGCCAAAAGAGAGAAGAGAAATAAAGCAAATTAACATTCAGTGGCTATGAGATTCTAAGTGGAGTTGAAAGGTCATTTTAGAGGTTACTCTCCTGCAAACTTCATACAGATGTTGCAAATGGACACAGTATGCAAGAGCCAATCAACAGTATTCCAGAAAACCCTAAATAATACCCAGGGACCTATCAAAGATGTTATAAAATTTTTCTTATCAAATTTACTTTTCTTAAAACTTAAGGATTCAATGTAATACACCAAATCAACAAATCAAAGCAGAAAAATCACATGATCATCTCAATTGATGCACAGAAGGCATTTGACAAGATTCAACATCTTTTCCTGTTGAAAACACTTCAAAGGATAGGAATACAAGGGAACTTCCTTAAAATGATAGAGGGAATATATGAAAAACCCACAGCTAATATCATCCTCAATGGGGAAAAATTGAAAATTTTCCCCCTAAGGTCAGGAACAAGACAAGGATGTCCATTATCACCACTATTATTCAACATTGTGTTGGAGGTTCTAGCCAGAGCAATTAGACAAGAAAAAGAAATACAAGGCATCAAAGTTGGAAAGGAAAAAGTAAAACTATCACTGTTTGCAGATGATATGATACTATACATTGAAAACCCAGAAAAATACACAACAAAACTACTAGAGCTAATAAATGAATACAGCAAAGTAGCAGGTTACAAGATCAACATTCAAAAATCTGTAGCATTTCTATACACTAGTAATGAACAAGCTGAAGGGGAAATCAAGAAATGAATTCCATTTACAATTGCAACTAAAAAATAAAGTACTTAGGAATAAATTTAACTAAACAGACAAAAGACCTATACAAAAAAAATTACAAAAAAAACTGTTAAAGGAAATCACAGAAGACCTAAATAGATGGAAGGGCATACTGTGTTCATGGATTGGAAGACTAAATATAGTTAAGATGTCAATCCTACCTAAATTGATCTACAGATTCAATGCAATACAAATCAAAATCCCAACAACTTATTTTTCAGAAATAGAAAAACCAATAAGCAAATTTATCTGGAAGGGCAGGGTGCCCCGAATTGCTAAAAGTATCTTGAGGAAAAAAAACAAAGCTGGAGGTCTTGCACTGCCTGACTTTAGGGCATATTATGAAGCCACAGTGGTTAAAACAGCATGGTATTGGCATAAAGATAGATATATCAACCAATGGAATCGAATAGAGTCTCAGATATAGACCCTCTCATCTATGGACATTTGATCTTTGATAAGGCAGTCAAGCCAATTCACCTGGGACAGAACAGTCTCTTCAATAAATGGTACCTAGAGAACTGGATATCCATATGCAAAAGAATGAAAGAGGACCCGTATCTCACACCCTATACAAAAGTTAACTCAAAATGGATCAAAGATCTAAACATTACGTCTAAGACCATAAAACAGTTAGAGGAAAATGTAGGGAGATATCTTACGAATCTTACAACTGGAGGCGGTTTTATGGACCTTAAACCTAAAGCAAGAGCACTGAAGAAAGAAATAAATAAATGGGAGCTCCTCAAAATTAAACACTTTTGTGCATCAAAGAACTTCATCAAGAAAGTAGAAAGACAGCCTACACAATGGGAGACAATATTTGGAAATGACATATCAGATAAAGGTCTAGTATCCAGAATTTATAAAGAGATTGTTCAACTCAACAACAAAAAGACAGCCAACCCAATTACAAAATGGGAAAAAGACTTGAACAGACACCTACCAGAAGAAGAAATACGGATGGCCAAGAGACACATGAAGAGATGCTCAATGTCCCTGGCCATTAGAGAAATGCAAATCAAAACCACAATGAGATATCATCTCACACTCACCAGAATGGCCATCATCAACAAAACAGGAAATGACAAGTGCTGGAGAGGATGCGGTGAAAGAGGCACACTTATCCACTGTTGGTGGGAATGTCAAAGGGTGCAACCACTGTGGAAGGCAGTTTGGCAGTTCCTCAAAAAGCTGAATATAGAATTGCCATACGACCCAGCAATACCATTGCTAGGTATCTACTCAAAGGACTTAAGGGCAAAGACACAAACGGACATTTGCACACCAATGTTTATAGCAGCGTTATTTACAATTGCAAAGAGATGGAAACAGTCAAAATGTCCATCAACAGAAGAATGGCTAAACAAACTGTGGTATATACATACGATGGAATATTATGCAGCTTTAAGACAACATAAACTTATGAACCATGTAATAACATGGATGGACCTAGAGAACATTATGCTGTGTGAATCCAGCCAAAAACTAAAGGACAAATACTGTATGGTCCCACTGATGTGAACGGACATTCGAGAATAAACTTGGAATATGTCATTGGTAACAGAGTTCAGCAGGAGTTAGAAACAGGGTATGACAATGGGTAATTGAAGCTGAAGGGATACAGACTGTGCAACAGGACTAGATACAAAAACTCAAAAATGCACAGCACAATAATACCTAATTGTAAAGTAATCATGTTAAAACACTGAATGAAGCTGCATCTGAGCTATAGGAATTTTTTTGTTTTTGTTTGCTTGTTTGTTTGTTTGTTTGTTGTTCTTGTTTTTTACTATTATTATTACTTTTATTTCTTTTCTTTATATTAACATTTTATATCTTTTTCTGTTGTGTTGCTAGTTCCTCTAAACCGATGCAAATGTACTAAGAAACGATGATCATGCATCTATGTGATGATGTTAAGAATTACTGAGTGCATATGTAGAACGGTATGATTTCTAAATGTTGTGTTAATTTCTTTTTTTTTTCTTTCCGTTAATAAAAAAAAAAAACTGAATATAGAATTGTCATATGACCCAGTAATACCATTGCTAGGTATCTACTCGGAGGACTTAAAGGCAAAGACACAAACGGACATTTGCACACCAAAGTTTATAGCAGCATTATTTACAATTGCAAAGAGATGGAAACAGCCAAAATGTTCATCAACAGAAGAGTGGCTAAACAAACTGTGGTATATACATACGATGGAATATTATGCAGCTTTAAGACAGAATAAACTTATGAAGCATGTAATAATAAGGATGGACCTAGAGAACATTATGCTGAGTGAGACTAGCCAAAAACTAAAGGACAAATATTGTATGGTCCCACTGATGTGAACCGACATTAGAGAATAAACTTGGAATATGTCATTGGTAACAGAGACCAGCAGGAGTTAGAAATAGGGTAAGATAATGGGTAATTGGAGCTGAAGGGATACAGACTGTGCAGCAGGACTAGATACAAAAACTCAAAAATGGACAGCACAATACTACCTAATTGTAATGTAATTATGTTAAAACACTGAATGAAGCTGCATCTGAGCTATAGTTTTTTGTTTGTTTGTTTGTTTTTATATATATTTTTTGTATTTTGTATTTTTATTTTTTTCTCTATATTATCATTTTATTTCTTTTTCTGTTGTCTTGCTATTTCTTTTTCTAAATCGATGCAAATGTACTAAGAAATGATGATCATACATCTATGTGATGATATTAAGAATTACTGATTGCATATGTAGAATGGAATGATTTCTAAATGTTGTGTTAGCTAATTTTTTTAATTTATAAAATAAAAAAAATAAAAAACTTACGGATTCCATATAGTTCTTATGCCAGATAAGCCCTGAAATCCATAAATACCATTTTCTCCAAGAATATCAATCAGATTCCTTCCTCAACCTCATAAGGCCAACATTGCTTTCCAGCACAAAAATGTCAAAATGTTCATTATCCAGATATCCCCCAAGATTGGAAGAATTATCAAATGAGAAATTAGGATGTATCAAGTAATTATGACTATAACTCATTGTATACTTGCTTCTTTTTAGTTTCTAGTGTTTTAGAGTAGCTGAAAGAAAATACCTAAAATTGTTGAACTGTCATCAAGTAGTCTTGATCTTTGATGTGATTGCATAATTTGTTTTTATCTTGTGACAGTGTGAAAGTAAAATCCTTGCAATGTCACTTCATTACCCAATGTATGAATAGATGAGTAGTAAAATAAAGATAAAAATGTACATGTCTCCAATATGGTAGAATCATGCATAGTTTCATGAGCTACAGTATCCCCATAATTTAGTAAATTATGCAACCATATTCCCAACCATAATGTAAAACATTGATCAGCAGTGGTATGCTTTATAAAAGTGAGATGTAGAGGGAAAAGAAGAAAAACAAAGAAATAATGACACAAAGTAATATAAATAAATTTTACCTACTTGCCACCTCTGACTGGTGATATGGCCTAAGGTGCTACTTATACCTTTCATCTTTACAGCCATAACATTTTTCTTTATCTTCTGTAACATCTCCATTGGTGCTATTATTCCAAAGCCTCATTCCTACAAGACTAGAGTCCTCATGGTCTTCTCTTTACTTGATTGCTGATACATGCCATTGAGCAAAGTCACTGGGTATTGAGTATGAGGTGCCCCAGTGAAGGCACCAAGTTCTACATATGACCACTGCATAGAAGCATCCCCACTTCCCTTTAAAATGGAATCAATCTCCCCATTCAATACAGTGATCACTTTAGTCACTTCTGAGTTCAGTAGAAAGAAGAAGCCAAGTAAACAGGAGTTAATCTCAGCTTTTAGTTTTACAGAATATGAATGCTTTCCCTAGTGAAATAATTCCTCTCAAGGACATTAGAACTTCAGTACTCACTGAAATCAAAATATATTTGTTGGAATCACAAACTTCACAATGTACAAGAATGAATAGGGTCACCCCCAACCCAAACCTGGACCTTTGCACTTTGGTCAACATCACACTTGCCATTGGTTTAAAGAGCAGGCTACATCAAGGAAAACAGCACCTAAATCTTGCAGCCTGTTTTCGAAGAGGTGGTGTTATAACTGAGCCTTCAACAAGCATTACACTGTTTCATCATGCCAATTCCTTCTTTGAAGATGAAATTAAACAAATACATGTGTGATCCCTCTACTATATTTTAGTGGCCATAAAATATATCCCTTGATGAGAAACAATGATCATTGACATTAGGCAGCAAATAGAGCTTTGATTTTAAAAAGTCACTCCAATATTCCAATAATAATGTATTCTAGCACAGTATTCTTTTCCAAAGTAGAGAAAATAATTGAAACACTTAGACCCAGAAACTGATGAAATGCTCATATTGACTTCTTTTCTCACAGAGGTCTATGTTCAAAAAGTTATGCAACACTGCCACTTTGAAGAAATAGAAAAACTTAGGCTCTATTGGATAGCTTAAACATGTAATATCACAACTTGTTTTTATCCATTGAAGAATATTAGGCCTTGGAAATTACAGTAAAATATAAGCAATGTAATTAAATAGTGATGCTTTTTCAACATTGGTTACATATGTATTAGCCTTAATAGAAAAAGTCAATTATTTCTTCTTAATTTTTTTCAGGACTCCAATAAGCACCAAGTTCAAGGATGATTGGGGATTGATCATAGGTATAACAACTGGATATAAATAGCTACAACTTGGTCCAGCTCTGATATAAAGCATATTAGGTCAGTAGTTCCTTAGACAGTCATCACTTCATGTAAGGGATTATTAACATTCCCTTGGCCCTCAAAACCATGGAGAGAATATGCCTTTATAAGATGTGTGATAGGAAAAAAAAGAAAATTATCACTTAAACGTTGGTCCTTTCTTGGGTGGGCCATGGTGGCTCAGCAGGCAGAGTTCTTGCCTGCTATGTTAGAGACCCAGGTTCAATTCCTGGTGCCTGCCCATGCAAAAACAAAAAAAAGGAAAAAAATGTGGCCCTTTCTTAAAATTTAGCAACTTTACTAAGGAATAATTTACATATCTTGAAATATTAAAGCTTTGATAAAGATGTCAGTGCAATTTATTTTCTAGTAAAGGAATCTCACATGAAAATGTCAATTTCCCTTGAAGCAAAGTAGATCAGCAAATATACTTACAAAGGTAGTGAACAAAACACTGAGTCAAGACCAATTACCATGAATATGTACACTATGGGATACATAAAGACTGAGTATCATAATCTTAAAATTGGTCTGTAAGATTGGAGACCATTAAGCATGAGTGCCAGCAAAGACCACTCTGCCCCTATCATAGTCTTAAAGAGAAACTTGAATTATTGTGTTAATAAAGGAAATATTATTCCTCCCAGGAAACCTCTAGTAAAATTTTTGTAGATTCTAGACGTGTAAGAGAAACAAGTCTTTAAGCTAGGATGTGAGGCAGCAATCCCGTAGGATAGAATTTGTCTAGCTTTCTGGTTGCTTCAACATCCTTCATCTCTAAGGCACAAAAGTGAGTAGAGTTTATGAATATCTTTAGATACAGAAAGGGCATCTTATATAAGACATTTGAATTGGGTCAAACTCTATTTTCCCATTTGCTCTCCCCTTTAAATCATCTTTCCTCATGTTAATAAGTAGTCTGCATTCATATATGCCTCCAGAAGTATCTTTCCCAACCTGTTATCAGACAAAGGCAGTGAATTCTTTTGACGGGCACTCAAATGACCAATTTCTGATGGCTTCAAAGAGAGAAAGAATTTACTACTAGGCATGCAGCAGGAGTTCAGATGGCCTCCCACCCCAAAAATCTTTCATTCTGAACTGCAATAATTCTGATGTGTTTATGGCATTATAATATGGGCAGGTTTTGTAATTATCAGTTCAATGGCTCAACATGATGGAATTAGAAGTGATTTAAATATTGAACATGAACATATTGATAACGTCTTAGTTACAGAATTTATGTAAGAAAACGCCAGCCTCATTATGATGATGGACATGATTTTTAGTATTATAATGAGATATAGGTGACTTATAGGTTAAAGTCTATGTGATTGGTTGTGTTCTATGTGACTGGTTGTGTTGTGTGGGCCCATTTTTGTTAGATCTGGCTTTTGTTATCAAGGTAACTTTGGATGGGTTGGGTTAATTCTGGGCTTCCCAAGACCCTTCATCAGTGAACATTAGGGGCTATCTTTAGTGGACACAAGATTTTAAAATTAAAAAAACTGGGTAAATGGGCATAAGTGAAGTGAATTATGAGATTTTTACAAAATCACAAGGGCAGAAGATGAAGGCTATTCAATAAAGGTAGCTGGATTACACTTTAAAGATATCAGGTATTTCCCTCTGTCTACTCCAATATGCCAGAAGACAAAAAGGAATATCTATATAATGATTCAACAACAACAATCATTTCTTAAAACCAAATTCCTCAGTTACAACTCCTCCCTTTCATTTGATCATTATTCTGTCAATCTTGAAGGATGTCTGGGTAACAACTGTTCTAATTTCTTTATGGCTGAAAAGGGGCTTTGTCAGTAAGGACAGAGAGATTAGCTGGTTGTTGTTCTTGGAGAGTCCCTTATTTCAAGACTTCAGAGCTTATCTGACACTGGAACACTTTGGAAGCTTTATAACTCTGAGAAACAGGCTTAATAAGTAAAACATTTATAGATCCTAAAGTATCCCTTAGGGTTTTCAGGAACACCTAAAACACCTAAAGGTTGGGCCTCACCCTACTGTGGCAGTTTGCAATATCTTGCAGTAACTAGCATAAGAGTAACCTCCAGATTTGAGTTCTCTTCTCCATTGAAACTCTATTTCTTTTCCCACTTTTGGTCAACTAATCCTGTGATGTCAAGTCCAGGCTTACACCCCTGGAAATCATGGCCCACATAATGGGGAAGAAAAGAGTTTGGCTTAGAAAGAGACCACATTTGAGTAATGGCAGAGGTTCTCTGGTTATGACTCTTAGGCATTAATTATAAGTAGGTTCAGTTTGCCATTACAGAAGTAAGTTTCATTAGGGCAAGCCCCAAGATTGAGGCTTTGGCTTATTAATTTGAGAGCCCCTCTTGCTTAAGAATGTATCAGGAATTCTTCAGGTGGGGAGGTTTAATAGTTTCATTTTTCTTCAATCCTCAAGTGACTTTGCAAATACTTTCCTATTTTCTCCTCAACATATTTTGAAATGTGTGAGGGTATAACATTAACTGGTACAGAATATTAAGATTTTATTCCATGTTCTAGATTCCATATTAAATAAAGCTGAATTGAGTTATTTAAATAAACTGGCCAGATAGATTTAATTAGATAGTATCCTCTAGAAAATTTAAATTTGAGGATCAAAAAATATTTTTCTTTTGGTCTCATATAAAAGTTTGAAAATATAGACTATATTTACCTTGCCTATAGAATTTCTTAGTAATTCAGTTTCAGCCACATCTTTAATTAGAGTGTGATTTCTTTTTTTAAACCGTTGCTGTATGGTGTAATGCTAACTTTCACAGCTGGAGGACTAACTCTGTGTTTCAGGTATCACACAGATACTTAAACTTCCAGAGAACTATCAGAATTATTCAAAGAACAAAGAAGTTCAGAAATAATAGCCAAAGTTACCATTTAAGCCTGAATTTTCTTATAAGCATTTTTAAATGAAGCTACTTTCAGAAATGCAACCATTAGATAGTTATTTCTTATATTGAAACACTATGCCAAAGGATTTGCTCTGTTTCATAATCACAAATTTGCTAGTTATGCTAATTAACAGATAAAAGATAATTTATATATTTGTCTTATCTTGCTTTTAAAGTCTCTCCTTGTTGCAGATGAAGCTCTGACCTATAGCTGACCACATATACTTTTAGAGAGGTGTTAGAGCAAAGCAGTGTGACTGACAAGTAAATATGGCTGTTTCATCAATCTGCAGCCCTCTTCTAAGAATATCTAAAACCATGACTAACAACATTATACCACTGTTTAAAATTACACCAATGAGTATCTGGATGTAATGTGGCCAGTGAGATCATTATCAAGTGTTCAGCAATTTTTATACAATCCTTGAATATATGATAACATGTTTCCCATGTAAATATAGCTAATAACAAGATAGAAAAAACCTTTTAATTGCTATAATACTTCTCAAATAACTCCTATCCATATTTTAAGTTGAGAATGGCTCAGAACTGAACCTTTGAGGGCTCCCCCACCCCAGGAGTGTCTTCTCTTGCCTACCTGCATCTTTACCAGTTCCTGAAGGCTAGGGGAGGGGGTTTCTATCCCAGGAATGTGCGTTATCTCACCTGCCTGCAAGGAGAGGGGCTTTGGGGATTTTCCAGAGTGCACAACTGAATCAGAAAGAGGGGGAGGCCTGCCTGTTACAACATGAACATTAATAAGGTTACTATTTGTTGTAAAATTTTTGCCTTCTATACAGAATTCTCAGATGATGAATAAAACTTAAAAAAACTTTTCATTAAGAGAAGACTAACAATATACCTTATTTTAATATTTTAACAGAGAGAAAACTAAACTTCAGTTTTTTAAGAATACACAGTTTGACACCAAAGCTTTCTTTCTTGAAATATATGATAAACAGGCTTGTAAAGATTTGGTGAGCTTCAACTATGACAGAATTCACTTTTACAATTTTTTTTACAACTCTCAATATTCATTCAGGACTAATAGTCAATAATGTCTACCACAAACAAAATTTACTTGGCTAAACTTGCCACCATTTGTACCCACAATTAAAACTAGGTCATTTGATTCCAAATCATTTATTATTTCAGAAACACCGCACTGAAAAAAATGCATTTCATTATTTTAAAAAATCCATATTTATTGTTAACATTTCTCCCTATTAAGACATTTTCTCATCAAGCTTTTGCCTTAAAAGATTACCAAGTTGAGTTATATGACCTGCAGTTTCCTTCACTTATCCCTCAGTGATGCAAATATCATTGATGTTTCTCTAATTCTAAAGAGTCTCTGTTATTTTCTTCACTTGAACCACATTAGTTTCTGTTTTGTCTCAGGCCCTATAGTTTCAATCAAACCCAAAGTCTCCTGTATTTTTACAAGCTTTTTGAGAAAGTTTTTCACCTCTGAAAGTGAAGTAGACATATAGAAGTTCATCAGGATACAGCTCACTATTGAACAAAAGGTTCACATAATGCATGGGTATGCATGGGTTTCTTTGTTTCTGTGTTAAAGGTTGGAGTTGATTGACAAGCATTTTGGTAGAAAAGGATTTATTTTAATTCAATTCCTAGAACCAAATTATTTATTTGGCTCTTACCATTTATCTAGGTCATTCAGGATATATCTAAGAAGCAGGAAAGGCAGTCTTACTTACCCTCGCACGTCATACAAATTTGTATGAATAAAGATCACATTTGTGAAATGTGACAGAAAAATACCTCAATTTTCCTGGTTTTAAAGAATTACTTTAAATAATCTTTTTTGCCTCATTTTTCCTTCTTCCACTTTTGCTCCCAACCTAAAAGTAGATTATATGCCCCAAAATTTCTTTTGTAGTAAAAATTTGTATACAAGATAAAAATATGCTGAAAGAACCATCTGTTGGGTAGAAACTAGGAATGAATTTGAATTGAATAGGCTTAGAATATAGATAACAAAAGACAACCTAAGGGGAGAGAGGAAGCACAATGGAGCTTGCTTGTTGGGTCAGATGAAGAGAAGTTACTGGGGTATCATAACCCTCCAAGAAGACTATTAATAGGCTAATGACCTGAAGGAAATGGAAACATATGGTTACCTGATGATCAACATTTTTATAATTATCAAAACAACCAAATAACCTCACATGTGCAGTCCTTTATTCAGCACCTTTCTATGCAGAACTATAGTAAATATTTTACAATTAATCCCTTCATTTAATTCCTCTATTTGAAGGTAAACAATTTATAGACAAAGAAAACAAAGCTGAGAGGTTAAGTAACTTTCCCAAAGAAACATACTTCATGGGGAGTGGAGCCAGAGCTTAAACCAAGGTCTATGCTGAGGAAAGGTAGGAGAAGTGACAATATCTCACACAGAGGAGAAAGGGCTACTAGCCATTACAGTGCATTAGATAAATGGCACCAAGACCCATGGCCAATGCAAATACTTGTCCGGATTCATTTATTGTGCTTTCCTCATAAGCAGCAGAAACATTAGAGGAAACCTCATTAATGAGAATGTTTTAGTCCCACAAGCTCTGGAAATGAGAGACCAAGATATGAAGGAGAGTGTGAGACTCAGATACTTCCCTTTCCTTCTTTACCCCAGGGATTTTGACAAGAGTTAGATCTGCAGTTAGTGAATAACTGTCTCCTGGAGGTTTGGCCTGACACCATGTCTGGCACCCCTAAGTCTTACAACAACATCATGTTCCTCATCCCTAAGGCTTGAAACATTTAAGTCACCTCTAACTCATGTCTCTCTCCCACTTCCCATATTTGCACAATCCACTCCTCCTCTTCATTTTACCAGTTCTTTCCTCTGGTTTCCTATAACCACATCTTCAGGCAGAAGCAAGGTCCTGTAAGGATTACTGCAGCATCTTACATGCTTCATCTGTCAACCCATGTGTCAGCCCAACCTTCAAGCCTCAGTTTATTCTGCACATTGGAGTTAGAAATACTTGCCCTTCTCCCTGTGCTTGAATCACTCAGAAATCTCTTCTCTCTTATTTTGCCTGGAAATCAGGTCTAAAGCCTTCCACCTGACCTTTTAGACCTTTCACAATACTTGCCCAGCCTCCTTAAAATCAACTTTTGTGTCTACTGAGCAACAATATAACTTCAGTTATATTGGGAGTCTCCTCACAGTCTCATAAATATAACTAATTCCCACCACAAAGGCATCCCTCTTATTTTTCACATTACCTGATGAACCTACCATCTTTGCCTCCCTCTCCAAATTTTACCCACTTGGCAATGTCCATTTTTAATGAAAACTTCCTTGTTTGCCTCAATGCTCATTCATTTAGCTCTTCTAAAACTCCAGAAATTAATTTAAGTGATATTTCTGTTCAATGCAATAAAGCAAACAGTGTTCAGCTTATCATAGGCCCTTAATAAATGCAAATTATAATTATTATTTACTCCAAAAATGCAAATATGATCAAGTCACTCTTTGCCTTGAAATCCATCAATATTTTCCCATTGCCTACATGATTAAATCCAATATCCATTAGCGAGGCATATAAGACTTAGTTCATCTTTCCAGATTCAATTTTCATCACTCTCCTGAACCTATACTCCATCCACTCTGAGCAGTCTCCTTTGCCTAATTTGCTCTGACACCTCAATGCCTTTGCTGATGTTTTGCCCTATACTTGCTATGCACATATTGCTCTTGTTCTTTCTTTAGTTCTCAGTTACACATCACCTTTCACTCCACTCCCACCTAATTATTCTTTATGCACTGTACATCTTTCTATGGAGTATTTAACATGTTTATTATAACTATTGTGTCTCTATCTGTCTCCCTTACCTACCTTATTCATCCCTGTATGACCTAGGGATATAGTAAGTGCTCCATAAATATTAACTGAATTAAATTTAAAAAAACTAAGAAACTCTTCTATAACCTACACTTGGAGACACACAAATCATGACACCTTATTTCTAATATGCTTTGATATCATCTGTTCATATTCATAAACAGAGTCTGGCTATATCTTATTAACTCCCTCAGCCACCTAAGTTCTATCCTCTCAGAATGGGTTCTAAATGAATATATACACTTTTTGTTGATAAATTGATTAATCAGTAGTCTGATAAGAATTAATTGTATTCCTTAAAGCTGTCTCTCTACATTTTCCTCTTAGTCTGGGTTGACCTCAGGTATCCTTGATAAGGCTCCTCCTCACAATATCTAAAGTAATGAACAACATAAATCATTTTTATTTCAAAAGTGGGCATTTTACTGCACTGGATAAAAGTCACACATGCTACATCCTTGAAACTGAGTCACTGTTCTACCTCATAGCTTTG
Source organism: Tamandua tetradactyla (assembly GCF_023851605.1). Lineage (NCBI taxonomy): Eukaryota > Metazoa > Chordata > Mammalia > Pilosa > Myrmecophagidae > Tamandua > Tamandua tetradactyla. The sequence goes on along the minus strand of NC_135330.1, from coordinate 98,368,968 downwards.
TTTTTCATAAGACTAGCAGATAGTTATCAAAATAATGATTATGTTCTACAGTATATATTATTATTATTATTATTTATATTCAGAAGAATAATGGTTCTTACATTTAGTTCTTTGATTTGAGTTTAAGTTTTGTATATTTTGTCAAATAGAGGATATTTATTAGTTTGATGTTTGTAATGGCAAAATGACAACAATGAAAATTGAAACAGCTTAAACATGAATCCATGAGGCACTGACTAAATCAAGTTTGATAAGATGACACCATATAATCATATGTACTGCAATAAAATACAAATATCAATTCATTTGCAATAGCAACTAAAAGAATCAAGTATTTATCCAGGATGTAAAGAATTTGTACACAGAAAATTATAAAACATTCTGTAAAGAAATCAAAGAAGAGCTAAACAAATGGGAAAAGATTTCATGTTCATGGATTTGAAAATTTAGTATCTTTAAGCTGTCAATTTCATCTAAACATCACTTCAGTCTCCCCCCCCACCAGTGGGAATATGTGTTTTGCATCCATGTGTAAGCTTAAGTGACAAAGGCTCCTTCCTCCTGGCATCTTCACCCTGAAAGCAGGGATGGACACCCTGTCCTAGGCTTTAAAAGCTAAGAGAACATTACCAAGTTGAATGTGGTTGGTAAGGAACCAGCCTGTGCCTGGCCCAGCCCTGAAGATTTTCCTGTATGTCTATCTGCTTCCCATCCCTGGTCCTCCAGCTCCCACACACTCTCTCTCAGTTCTGCAGGCTTATCAGAGCCTTCCAAATATACATTCTTGGTTAATACAACAAAAGTCAATTTTTCTGCTTGCCCACAAGCCCCTAAGGATTTGATACTGTGACACATACTTCTGAATCCACAAAACTTTGTTGTGCCCTTTCCCAGTTACTTTTGTCTTCACTTCCATCTACAATTAAAGCTTCCCCAAAGTAGGAACATGCATTTCTTTATGTCTTCCTTGTTACCCATTAAAGCAGCCTCCAAATGCTAATCATTTTCCAGAGTCCAATGCTGACGAATTATAGTGACAAAGAAGTGATTTGCATGTCAGTAAGTGTTCCAATAGAAAGATCACTGTGAAATCCAAAAGCCATACTGAAAAAGGAAACTCCAATTATTTACCTCAGAGGAAAAAATGTAACCAACATTAATATCAGTGGTATCAAGGCTGCCATTTGCTGACCTGCCATCTGTGCTGTTGGCATTTGTTTCAATTACAAGAGGAAGAGACATTAGCTGCAACAGAAACATATCCCCATCTTCTTTCAGACCTTACCCTCCAACAGGGTGATACTTCAGAGATTACCCTTCATAGGACTTCATACATATCTCATCCCATCCCCCACCCCCACAGATATATTCTTCTGAAAAAAGCCCTGATTTTTGGCAGATATTTGGCTTTTTATCTATGCTTATCCCAGGTAACAGCACAGACATCTCCTGCATTTCAGATCTAAAGCAGCAGATGACACTGAAGGATAACTTCAAGGCATAGACTTCGGAAAAAGTATGTTGGATTTTTTAAAGGGCTTTAACTGGGATTTTCTAGCACAAAATTTTTATCTTCTGTGATTCTGATTCTGAGCTATTTCTTACATAGCAAATAGTTTGTCATCAAAGGAAATTTTCCAGAAGAGATTTTGAAGTGAGCCAGTTTAGCAAGTTTCTTCTTTTCTTCTTGGCTAAGGAACTTCTTTCATTGAGCTCAGGGAAACATATTGAACTAACATGCAGACATAAGGCATTAACTTATGTTTTGCTTCCACATCTCTGCATCTAAAAGGGTTATTTGCCACTGAGACAAGCCTGTATAAAATTTTTCCCTTATGGATAGTCTTACAAATAAATGAAATATCAATTTTTAAAATATTGGTAGCAACTAACTAAAGATGAATAAACATGCAAAAATCACATCAAAATCCAATCGATGAACATCAGTGACTGGACACACAGTGTACACCAGTCTGGATAAGCTGAATGAGCTGTGATCCTACCCAGAACTGTGAGTCCCCCAAGCCATGGAGGCCAGCAACCCTCCACCACAGGATGGATCCCAGAGGTGAAAGGAAAGAGACTAACAGCAAGGGGCTGAGCCCAAGCAAGCTCCAATTGTGGAATTAATTAACAAATTCTGATGACTAAAACTAGCCCCCAGCTCAGATAAACCTTGAATAAAAGCTGAAGTTACTAGTGTTTGCCTTGACACAGAGGGGACAGGGCTAACAGGGAAAAAACAGAGGTTTTGGATTGGACATCACAAAATACTTGAAAAGGACTAGACCCTAAAAAAAATAGAGGGGGCATATAGAGCCTAGAGATACATAGAACAATGTACTAACTTAAGCTCTTGATTAACAAACCCAAGAAATGGGGGTCCTGCTCTGAAAAGGATTTTTTTGCTTTGTTTCTATTGCTTAATCACTAAGATATAAATGTAAGGCTTCTCAGGCTCCAACTGCCTTAGGCAAGGGCAGAATTAAATTTGTCTGAGAGGCAAAGAGGCTGGTCAGGTACAACAAGGTAATTCCCTGGAGCCTGTGCCTTCCCCAGGAGAGGGGTGGGGCCCAGGCCAGGTGGGATCCCTCCTTCAAGGAATTCAGACACCAGGGACTGGAAAACTGAAGCCATTAAAACCAGCCTACAACCTCTCCTCTGTTTCAATCATGCCCCCAGCAGGGACAGTCTGCTGAAGTTAAAGATACTGCATCACTTTATGCTGGTGGTACCTACAGGCAGACAATCACCACATACTGGGCAGGACAGGAAAAACAGAGTTCAGAGGCATCATAGGAAACTCTGTCAATGTTCTGGGCCTCATCCTCATGGAAAACTGATGGAGGTGAATCTTTTCTTCTGAGAGGCCAGTGTGGTCTGGGAAACTCTGACTGGGGTCTATGATATCTAAATACACCCTCCTAAGAAGAAAAATGGCTTCATAAAGGCAGGGTAAGAGACAAGAAAACAAGAATTGAACAATTTTGATCCATTAAACAAAACCAATGCTAAAGGTCTAGAACAAGCTATAATGAATGTAAAAAAACAGATGAGAACAACGCCATTCAGCAAGAAAATCCTAGGTAAAAGAGTGGAAACAATCTCCAGAATAAGCTAATGAAGGAAATTAAATGCCTAAATGCCAGCAAAATAAATAAATAAATAAATAAATAAATAAATAAAAACGAGTCATACTAGGAAAATTGAAGATATGGCCCATCAAAGGCAGAAAACAATTCAATTGAGGTACAGGAGTTGAAACAACTGATTCAGGCTGTTCAAATAGACATAGAAAACTTCATCAAAAATCAAACCGATGAATTGAGGGAGGATATAAAGAAGGCAATAGGCAAACAAAAAAAAGAAATTGAAAGTTTGAAAAAACAAATACAATAACATATAAATGATAGGCACAGTAGAAAAGATTAAAAAAAAACAATGGAAACCTACAATGTTAGATTTCAAGAGGCAGAAGAAAGGATTAGTGAACTGGAGAATGAGACATCTGAAATCCAACAAGCAAAAGAAAATATAGGGAAACTAATGGAAAAATATAAGCAGGTACTCAGGGAATTGAATGACAACATGAAACACATGAATATACATGTTGTGGGTGTCCCAGAAGGAGAAAAGAAGGGAAAAGGAGGAGAGAAAGACTAATGGAGAAAATCATCACTGAAAATTTCCCAACTCTTATGAAAGACTTCAAGTTACAGCTCTAAGAAGAGCAGAGTGCTCCAAACAGAATAGATCCAAATAGACATACAGCAAGACACTTACTAATCAGAATGTTAGATGTCAAAGAGAAAGAGAATTTTGAAAACAACAAGGAGAAACAATACATCACATACAAGGAAAGCCCTATAAGGCTATGTGTAGATTTCACAGCAGAAACCATGGAGGCAAGAAGACAGTGGTATATTTAAGATTCTAAAAGCGAAAAACTGCCAATCAGGTATTCTATATCCAACAAAATCATCCTTCAAAAATGAGGGAGAAATTAACTTATCTCTTTCATGCTCCTCTTACCCTGAGCTGAGAGAATTATCCCGAACCATTTTTCATATGTTATCTCTGTGGAGTGCTCAAAGATCAAGGAAACTAAAGCCAGAACAAACTGAATTGTAACTACACTTCCTCCATTTCAATCATTCAGTCAGTATTTATTCAGGCCATATTTAATGAAAGTCAACATTTGGCTAAGTTCATAGAATGCTACAGTGAATAAGACAGATGTGTTCACCGACAGTGTGGAAAGGGCAATAGACACCCCCAAAACAAAGGAGAGGGAAAGCTAAATAAAAAGAGTAATTACAACAACAAATATGGGACACATTGTAAATAATTTCACTCAGTGGTCTGTTGCACATTAGAGTCAGAGAATTGTGTATCTGGAGCAGGGGTTCTGCAGTCAGAGGACTTGGGTTTAAACACCAGCTCTGCCACCTTCTCGCTGTAAGATCTGGGATCAGTTACCTGACTCAATTTCCTCTTCATAATTGAGCTTAATAACAATAGTGACACCACAGAATTTTTGTGGGGGTTAAATAGGTCAAAGTACTTAGAACGGTGCCTGGCACAGAGCCAGGGCCATGTCAATGTCGGGTGGGACACCGTGGGGTTGCTGCTGCTGGGAAAGATGGCATAGCATGTACAGACAAGATGCCGGTGCAATTCTTTCCACTGGCGACCTGACCTGAAGTGTGATTTAGCAGGTACCAGACTAAACGAAAGGTGTGAGGATGCCAAGCTTAGTGGAAGGGTGATAGGTTGAGAACCTCCTCTTGGTAAGGACTAAGAAGCAGATCCTGGCATCCAGAAGGAGCCAGGAGGGACACGGGGCAAGGGTCAGGTGTGGCCTTCAAGCATCAGTCATGAACGATTTGTTCATACCCCGAAAGTCACCTGCAGGTTGCATCATATCTAGGGAAGCTGGGCTCCTGTTTCCTGGAGGGGAGGTTAGTCACCCCAGACCAGTGCCCATGTTGGGGATAGGCCCATTTTAAATGCCACCTATCAGCTGTGGAGTCTTGGACACATGACCATTAATTGTCCCTTGTGCCCACAGCCCCTCTTCAGTGGCCCCTGAGCAGATTACTGGTCTCTGATGTTCCTTGTGAAATCCTGAAAAGCATCTGGGAGTCATTTAGGTTAAGGAATGAATGGTCCATGAGTTAAATAGTAGCTGGCTTTCATAAAAATCAGCACAGTCCATTTTTGTGGACTTCTCTTAAAAAGACAATCGAACCACATCGTCTCTTGTATTTGTTTATTTTTTACCCTTGTTCATGTGATTTTCAGAAGGTTACATGAGAGACTGGGTGAAGTCCTAATCCAAGGCTTGTAGAAGAAAAGAAAGCACCCTTTCCTTGCACCTTGCATTTCCATTCTCGACGGATCAGGAAGGAAGCCTTTTGTAGGCGGTGCTGGGAGACCTCAGAGTAAACGCTCAGGGCCACCTGAGGCCAGCAGGCACTCATCTGAGTGAGCCCTTCTTTCCTCCCCACTTTGAATGGTTGTGGGTTTTGAGATATTTTGTTCCAGTTTCCCCTATTGTTTTCCTCCCCTTTTTAGAGAGGTTGTGGGTTTCCAATGTCCCCTCTTTTATAGTCTTTCCTCCTTGGAGTCGTAGTCCGGGACTAGCATTAGGCTTGCAATGGGGAAGTACTGTATTACAAAAGGGAAGAAATGGGGGGAGGGCAGGCTGCACCTGCAAAGAAGAGCGGAGGGTCAGAGGGCACACGGATTCATAGCATCAGACTGCAGAGAATGAGTTTGAAGCAGGCCAGGAGTAATGGGAGATGTTATATTTCTCACTGATCTTAGGAGGCTGGAAACCCTTAAATGAAAAATATTTATTCTCCAGGAACTTGGAGGCTAAAAAGATAGAGAGAAGAAAATATGCCTTCCATTTTAAAAGCCATGTCTACTTCCTGAGCCCAACATTGGCTCCACTCTAGCTGAATGAAAGGAAAAACCAGGCAATTTCCAGCAGGTCTTTAAAAAAAATCCAGTCGCTGCTATTGGGGCCATCAGAAGCAAAATTCCCGTCCCCTCTCTGGCTTGGCCCGAAGGGAGTCCACCAAGGAGATCAGGGAGGGGTCCTGGCCCCGCTAGGCCCGTCCCCACAACTCCCCCTCCAGCGGGGCTGGGTTTCCCCGGGGTGACCCAGCTCGGGCAGAAGAAAAGGATCTGCCCTTTCTCTGCATGCTCACTTTTGTTTCTTCTCATTCATTCAAGGATTTTTTTATTCTTTTATTTTGAAATAAACTCCTGGCTCTAGTGACCCGGGATGCGGGGACACTTGGCACCAAGTCAGGCTTTCTTTCCTGGAGCTGATCTGAGCCTGCCCCGGGAGAGCAGGGGCCGCCAGGGCTGCTGCGGGGCGGCCGGGTCTCCCGCGGGGCTTGCGGCCTCCCTCGCCTTTCATTCCAATAGGAGAGGGGTCAGGCCCCGCCCTAGGTCGGCCGGACCCTGGGGCTTAGGGCCAAGAGAGCGGGCAGGGCGGGGAAAAGCCGAGGGATGATCAGGTGGGCGGTGCAGGTGTGGCCCGGAGGGCTCTGCAGACCCCTGCGACCGCTGGAGCACAGCTCCCCCCGACCCCTACTCCGAAACCCCTACCCCGAAGCGTCAGTACAGGCACATTGCAGAGAGGGGCATCAAAGCACAGGAAGGATATGCGGAGAAGAATGACTCTTTCACGCAGACTCCAAGCACCCGTCCAGGGAGTCAGCCCGTTGCCTTCTCCCACACAGCTGAGCGCACACAAGTAACAAGCATCTCTGTCCGTCCACACTCGTCCCGCGCGTCGCTTTATCTCGCTGCATTTATCTCCGTCCACAGCTGGACAAATGTCCCCGGCTCTGCAGGCGGGAGATGGGGCGTGGTGACCATCTGGCCCCGCCGTGGCCACGGGGAGGGTGGCGTGGTGAGAGACCCTGTCCGTCTTGAACTCCCCAGGACCGGCGCCGCGCCCAGAGGGCTTCCGCATTCCCCGCGGCGGGCGCGCGCTGCACTCCCCCGCGCTCCGCTCAGCTAGGGCCCGGGGGGGGGGGGGGGGCGGGGCCAGCAGCGCCGGCGGTGGAGAAAAGTTGTCGGGGTGGTAGCGCGAGCTGCCGCAGGCTGGCTCGCCGCGGCCGGGAGCCGGCAGGGGCGGGGCACGGTGCTCGGAGGCACACCGGCCGGAACGTCGCGGCTGCCGGGGAGGTCGCCCGGGCACGGGGCAGCCCGCGAGACCCCTACGGGCGGGCGCGCGGCGTGAGCGGCTGGGAAGCAGGATGCGCTCCGAGGGCGCGGCCCCGGGGCCAGGGGTGCCGAGCCTGGTGCTGGGCGCACTGCTGAGCAGAGGTAAGGACCGGGGCGGGCGTCTGGCGCGCGGGAACTTCCCCGGGTCCGCATGAGCTCGGACGGGGGCATCCGGAGTGTGGGGGTGTCTGGGGACCTTGGCGAGGGCGCTGGCCCCGCCGGGAGCGGCTCTGCGGGGCTCCTGGCAGCCCCTTCCCTGGATGCGCAGACTGGGCGGGCCGCCATCTACGGATCCCCACCCCGGGACCGCTCGCCAAGCGGGGTGCTGGCCCCGAGGTGAGGGGGAGGCGTGGCTGAGGGGCATTGTTTGTTCTCCGACCCCGAGGTCCAGGGGTCCTCCTTCCGTCCCCAGCATGGTTGCCTCCCGGATTGTGCCGGGTTCTTTGCACCCCCTTCTTCCCAATCATGGGGTGTCAACCTCAGCCCAGCTCAGTCCGACTGTGGGACTGGGGATCCAGGAAGAGGGACCCGGTCTTATGCGGCCCCATCCCCCAACCATGGGGTCTGGAGCAGCCGCTCGTGACCCAGGAGGAAAGCGCGCTCGACGCGCAACTCACTGCGAACCCTTGCTGGGCAAAAACACGCGACTCCGTGGACCCTAAATTCGGCCAGGTGTGTTTTGGGAGTGCAGGAAGGGGCTCCCTCCGGCTGGAGGGGGTGGGTACGCAGCTCGAGGTCAGATTTGGGCTCTCCCCGCCCCCCTCCCTAGTCCTGTCCCTGGAGACCCCTCACCTCAGTCTCCTGGTCTCTACAATGGGGATGACGAAGCTCCCTCTTAGGGCCCAGAGAATTTAAGGGACCTCACGCAGAGTGCCCAAAGGGCCCCGGAAAGGTAGCCGTTGTTGTTGGGTTTTATGACCATGATTATTGTTATGAGGCGCAGCTGCCGGCGGCACCTGCGTCCGGGGCGGGAGGAAAGAGACCCGGGACCTCCGGGCACGGCGGCTGTGGCCACAGCGACCCCCGGGCGCCCAGTGGTGCGGGCAGCGCAGAGAAGCGGGGAGAACGTGACTTTCTTTCCGCCCTTGGCGGTAGGAAGTGTCTACAGGGCCCCTGGGATAAACCGAGGTGTGCGCACGCCGCAGCCCTGGGGCCTGAGCGGAGTTCTAGAAAACCCGGGAAAATGCCGTCCTCTCTCCCGTCTGAAAGCCCCCCAAGCCCGGCCGGGAATGCATCGGGAGAGACAAGTTGCCAAATGGCGTTAAAAAGTAGCATTTGCATTTCAAAAGTCATTTGAAATGCAAATGCTACTTTTTCCGGAGAGATCTACCCCCCCCCCCCCCCCCCCCCGTAGGCTGCGGGTCCTCGACGGCCCTGGGAGACAGTATAGTCCAATAAAGGGAAAGTGAACAAAAAAGAGTAACAGCAGCCATGAAGGGGTACCAGCACCTGGGGCATAGTAGATGGCAAATGCCAGCTTTGTATGCATTTTGTGGGGTGTCCTCTTTTAGTCCCCAGAAAAGGAAGCCTGAGGCTCAGGAAATTGAAGCCACCTGCCTGCCAGCATTCTGGAGTCAAGGTTTTGCAGATTTAAGATTGTCATTGAGCCTCCTGACCTGGGAGCACGGGTCTCTAAGCCTGCCCCAGCATTAATACCAAAGCAAATGACTTCACCCAGGAAGCCTCAGTCTGCTTAGCTGTAAAATGGGAAGGAAGGCAGAAAGTCCTCCTGCAGTTGCCTTGAGTATCAGTGAGACCATCTATGTAGAGGCTGTAAACCCTGGCCTGTGAGAATGGCTCCATAGAGGAGAGCTGCCACCAGGCCCCATTGCATCCTCACTGTCATCATTGTCCTTAAAATCCACAGCCTCCCTAGACCACCCACTGTCCCAGTCAATACAGCCACCCCATAGCAACCACAGGCCCATGTCCCCTCTCCACCATGGCGAGGCATCTGCAGGGTCTCAGGGGGTTGGAGAAGATGGCTTTGTAAACCACATCCCCAATATAGTCCCTAAAAACTGCTCCGAAATACACCAGGATGCAGTCAGGTCTCCACAGGCTCAGGCGCAGGGCAGGGCCGGAAGCCTCTCTGCCCATCCCTGGTGTGCCTTCATCTGACTCATGATGCTGACTCTGGGAAGGGACCCCTGCCTCTGTCTCCCTGGCTATAGAATGAGCCAATAGCGTACCAGTGACTGTAAAATGATGAGTGTGGAGAGAGAGCTGAAGACAAGGAGCAGAAAGGACAGAAGGTGTATTTTCCCAGGACCATCTGGTGGGGGAAGGAGATGCTGCCCAGTGGTGTGGACTTAGGGACCTTCTCCTGGAAGCCCGTCTGTCCCACCTCCTGCCCCTGCACCTGCCCTGGGCCACAGCAGGGGCAGAGATGACTGCCACCCACCTGGGTGCCACGACACATGGACCACGCACCCTCCGCGAGGGTCAGGGAAGGCAGTTGCCCCGAGAGGCATCTGGAAGCTCGTCCTCAGAGGCTGTGTGCCCTGCCAGCTGCTGCACAGACCCTGCATGCCAGCTTGGTCCCAGGCAGGAGATGGCTAGCCCAAGGGTTCCAAGGAGGCTGCATACAGGGTGGATTCCTCTGTCCTTGAGCCCCTGGCAGGCCATCACCTGGCCATGTCCTTGGACCCCAGGTTCTGGCTACCCCCCACCTCCAGCACAAGGACAGAGACCCCAGCCCAGCTGGCTGCAACTGCACTGGGTGACCCATCAGGTGGCCCTCTTCACAGTCGGGCAGTGCACACAGGAGTGAGACCTAACTCAGTTTACCCCCAAGGCAGATGGGAAAGTCAACCGCAGCCAGCCCCAGGAGGGCAGCCTAACCACTGGGCTCCACTGTCCCATTAACTCAGTGTCCACCAGTGACCACCATGCTTCTGGCTGGACAGGAGGGCACAGGGTAGGCCAGGCTGTGGCCACCCCAAAGTCTCCCAGGCTGGGACCCAACACCCAGCCCTGGGCTTAGGTTGGGGTGAAAACCCGCTGCTGAGTGAGGAGGCCTATCAGTCCCAAGCCCTCAACTGTGAATGAAACCATGTCCCCAGCAGAGGGACTGGAGGTCATGGGCTGATCTCGGCGGCCCCCGCGTGGTCTGGCCGGGGTTCCTGGGCAAAGAGCCATTGGGTCCCACTCAGCCCCCACACAAGGAAGAGCATTTTCTAGCTCATGGAAAGCTGCCCGGCAGGAAGCAAGACCCCGGGTTCATTTCCCAGCAAGGCAGGAGCCAGTTGCCCCAGCCTGGGGGGATCGAAACACAGACACTTGTGGTCTCCTGGCAGCTGAAGGTTTGCACTCAAGGTGCCATCAGGACCCCAGTCCCCAGGAGCCCTATGGGGTGACCTTTCCTTCCTTGGCCCTCCTAGCTTCTGGGGTTAGCCAGCCACCCTCTGTGACCCTTGGCTGGTGGCTGTGTGGACCCCTCTGCCCCCTCCGTGGCCACACAGCTTCCTCCCGTGCCAGCCTCCACATCTCCTCTCCTATAGACAGCTGTCACACCAGCTCGACCAGTCCCACCTGTGGTAGCCCCATTTCTAAATACAGTCACCTTGGGAGGGCCTGGGGATTAGGATTTCCACATATATTTTTGGGGCACAAGCCCACCCTGGCAATGCCCCCTCTGGAGCCCCGAGGAAAGGCAGTCAGCACCGCCCACCCGCAGCTGACCCAGAGAAATGCAGCGTGAGATCCAGAGGCTGCACCCAGTTTCCTGGGGCAGAGTCAGAAAGGGGAAAAGAACCATGAAATTATGGGTTAATCATATATTTTATTCAACCCAACCTATCCAAAATCTTATCATTTCAACATGTAATCAATATGAAAATATTAATGAGATTTTTATGCCCTTTTTTTTGTACTAGGTCTTCAAAATCTGGTGTGTATTTCACCCACATGCACTTCTTGATTCAAGCCAGCCTGCATGGAATGACTCAGATCCAGAGGCACCAAGCAGGGGCCAGCGGGGGTGGGGATGGGGGGAGATGAGCCCCCTTTCCCATGAAAGGGGGAGAACAGAAAGCTCTTTCTGACAGTACTTAGTAAATATCAAAGACCTTAGGAATGTAGATATTGGGGGAAAACATTAGTGTTTTGGAACCTAGTAAGTGACTTATAATTAACATCCTAGTAATTATTACTTTAGCCAAAAATCAGCAACGGATGCTAAAGCAGCAGGAAGGTTTGTGGAGTGCAGGGGTAGTGGCATTGGCAGTGCCTCCCCACGGAGAGCCCACCGGCCACAGAGGAGGAAAGAGAGCCTGGCTCTGGACAGTCTCGGTGGCCAGCCCAGCCCAGGGTGAGGACAGACCCACAGCGCGTGCCTCCCTGTAAGATGCCCTGAGAAGGAAAGACCACTGCTCAGCAGACCTCCAGCCCAAAGCGTGCAATCGGAATCTAATTTTGAGGAAGCATCGAGCACACTCAGAGAGGGGCATGCCTAGCCTCGTCACACATGTCAAAGTGGTGACAACCAAAGAAAGAACCGAGGAACAGCTCCAGATTCACGGTGAAGGAAAGACCAGAAAAATGGAAGGCAGCACACGCTCTGCCTAAAAAGACCATTATTGGAAGAAATGGGCATAGCTTGAAAAAGGTCTGTAGATGGATTTAATATTGCTAATATTGTGTCAATGTTAACATCCTGATTTGAATTTTACAGTGGTTATGTCAGAGGATGACCTTGCATTTAGGAAGAAAACACTGAGATCTTTAGTTGCAAATGGGTATTGAATTTGCAACATAATCTCAAATGGTTTAGGAAAAAATGTGAACACACACATATACACACCACATGCACACCATATAGGGAGAGGAGGGGGAGGGGAGAGGGGGGAGAGGGAGACAGAATGGATAAAGTAAATGTGGGAAGAGTTCACATTTGGAGATGGAGAACCTGGGTGAAAGGTGCACCAACGTTCTCTTTCCTAGTCTTACAGCTTTTCTCTACATCTGAAATGACATCAGACCCAACATGCTTCAAAAGATAAAGGAAAAGAAGCCATGGAACAAGACAACTCAGGCTCAGCGGGGGGTCGTTAACCAAGTTGGGACCTGTGAATTCACACCTGATTTCCAAGCCTTTGGCAGTGGTGGGGACTTGCCAATGAGAATAAGCTGCCAAAAAACCCAACAAAACAAAACTGGGTTTTTGCTGAAGAGCCAGGCTGCTCCCCTAAGGCCAGTTCTTTTGCAGAGTGAGCATGAGACACAGTGTTCCTATGTGTGCTTTCTGGAGAGAACAAGCACCACTCAGAGACCCTGCTCCTGGAAGGGGCACATTGCTGAGTCCTCTGTTCTTGAAACTGGCTGTCCCTACCCAAACCTTCTGCAGCCAGGGCATCCTTCCCTCCCCTCTATTCTCTATGCCCCAGTCCCACTCGCTGGCTTTCCACATGGCCCTGGGAAGTAGTTTCTCTACCTCAGGGCCTTTGCACTTTTTGTTCTCAATCTAGAATGCTCCCTTTCATTTCCATCCAGCTCCAAGTTCACCTCTGTGGAAAGCCCTTCTCTGATCACACAGTTTAAATGCCCCAGGCCTACTTCCAGGTTACTTCCTATGACATCACACACTTAGTTGCCTTTCTACTGTTCATGAGTCTCTTAAATTACCTTGATTCTTTATTTGTGTATTTGTCTGTTCTCTGTCTCCTCCACAGGCATGTCACAGGAGACCCAACCTTTTTATTGAGGGCTATTTTTCTCTTTAGGTGATATGATACAGCATTTGGCATATACGCAGTGTTCCTCAGATGCAGGAATCTGGGGGAGAACTTAGCACACCACCAGGGCACTTCTCCCATTGCAGCCAGGGGGATTCTGAGTGCTGGATGGAGGAAATGGAATGCCCATCTCAGGGCCGGCCCCCCGCTGGGTGCCGCTGCCTGTTGGGGCAGGGAGGTATTCCCAGGACCCAGCCTCCAAATGTAAGGAGTGGAAGGGAGATGGAGCCTACCCAGCTGGTGGGGAGGGCCTGCCTGTGATGAGGGTAGGCTAGAGCCTTGGGATTTTCTTTAGTCCACCCCCCAGGTGGGCTAAACTTCAGGAAGCCAGTGAACCCACACTGCCAGGACCTGCCCAATGCAGGATGAGTAGCAGTCACTTATCCTGCACCCCATGGCTTCAAAGGCAGGTTACATGGGGGTGAGGGGCAGGGAGCAGGGGGCAGTGGGGGGGGGGAGCAAAGATCAGAGGCTCAGACTATCAGGTGTGAAAATGCCTGGATGCAATGAGCTGGGCCTTCTGCATTCCCTGGGGAGTGGAGGTGGGGGGAGCTGCAGAGAGCTGGGGGCCCGGACCCCACCCCCCCCACACACACAGCATCTGTGAGAGCCAGGCAAAGGCAAGTGCATTCCTGGTGCCAACAAAGTGGGCAGTGTGCTTCCGCTCGGGCCGCGGGCAGCTGGGGGGACAGCAGTGGGTGGCTTTCAAACCCAAAACTGGATCAAAATGACAAGCGGCCCTTCCTTTCACCCTGTGACAAGCCAGCACGTATAAATCACAGCCTCCTGGGGAAAAGAGGTCCCCACACCATCAATGGGCCCACCGGGTCACCTCCATCCCCATCTGGGCAAAGGGGGCTGGGAGTTTTCATGGCCCCCCAAGCTTTTAAAGGCCCCGTGTAAAGAGGAAAGGCAGATACCATGGGGAGCACTACTGTGGGGCAGGCAGGGAAGCCAGTCTCGGAGATTTGCGTTTTATTGGGCTCCGGAGCTCAATGGAGAGCACAGTTCCTGGTCAGGGGGTTGCCAAGATCCAAAGTTTAAATCAGGGGCTGGCAGACAGCGCTGGGTTTCAGACTTAGCATGTTTCTTGGGTTCTAAAGCAAGGGCACTGAGACACATTCATTTGGTTAGGAAAGAAGCATAAGGAAGGTGACGGTGTTTTAAAACAGTCAATGTTTAAAAAACCCCAGGGATGAGTCCGGCCCTGGCTCCAGGGGATCAACAATGTCATTCTGACCAAAAGAGGGAAGTGTAACTAATAAAGTATCAGTGGCAGAGAGAGCTCAAATAGAGTCAAGAGGCTACTCTGGAGGTTGCTCTTACACAAGCTTCAGGTAGACCTTGCTACCTGTCATAACCTAACATCCCCCAACCAGGACCATTCCAGCCAATCCTAAAGCACACCTAGGGCAATATATAAGATTCCACTAGGCTTCCAGGCACTGGAGCAACTTTCCAGAAACCTACAATGGGTCTCTGGTCCAGATAAGTCCTGAAACCTAGAGGGCCCAGCCTCTCCAGAACATCAGATAGTTCTATCTCCCTACCCCATATTATCAACAGTCCCTTTCAACGTGAAGAAGTTAGAATGGTCATAGCCCAAACACCCCTAAAGAGTGGGCTAGAAAGATCAAAGGTGATGGTGGAGTTATACAGAGAAGGTAGGATTTAATAAATGAATATGGGTGCTGAATTATTAAGTTGATATTTCTTTTAGTCTCCAGTATCTTAGAGCAGCTAAAAGTAAAACAAAATTCTGGAACCCTAACCCATACCTCTTAAATTACCTCTTATCACTCACTACCAATATTTTTAGTAAAAAATCAAACTCTGACATTAAAAAAGTACAATATAAACAGCTTTTTCTTTTGCTTCCTAGATTATCCATTTAGAACGCAATCCAATCCATGGGTTCTTGCCACAGGGGCCAGCAGACCCTAAAAGATGTTAAATGCCACACTGTGAATGTCTAGGATATTTCTTTCTTCATTAAGAGAAGTTTAAACTTACTTTCTCCAAGCAGCTGTGTCCTGGGTCCACGGCCTTCCCCGAGCTTTGTCATCTGTTATTATAAATTCTCAGGCCCTTCTGTGGCTGAGCACAGCTGCCCCCCTTGACCCAGGGGCTGCACCCCTCCCTGCCGGGGGCTCAGTGGAGCCACCCATCCCTTGGGGAAGCTTGGAGTCAGGCAGGTGGCTGGGGTTGGCCCGGGCCAGGAGCACATTCCTTCTGTCATCTGGAGGAGCCAAAGCCCTAACTGAGGACCACCTTGGCCTCACCCCAGGACCTGGGACCCCCAGCGTCTCCTGGGCTCATGGCCCTGCCTCCCAGGGCACAGGGTAGAAAAGGGACATTTGCTTGGTGGGCAGGGAGCTGAGGATGCTTCAGCAGCCCCGGGATTGGAGCGCTGTGGTAAGCAGGCACAGGCTCTGTCCAGGGGAAAGGCCAGCATCTCCTGGGGATGTCTGTGCTGCCTGGAGGGTGGGGTGAGGGAAGAAGGTCTCTGGGCCCAGGTAGCTGCAGGTCTCGAATTTTCTCCCCAGAGCCACCCACAGCCCTCTTCTTCATTTACATGGATTCAGATTGGACACGGGGACCATAAAATGATCCACCAAAGCACTCTGTTATTCTGTATTCAACTCATCGGGCTTCTCAGTTCAATGTATGGAAACGTTCAAGGTGTGTGTGTGTGTGTGTGTGTGTGTGTGTGTGTGTGTGTAGACAGTGAGAAATGTATAACTGTACATGACTATAAATATAAATGAGAGTTCTATTTGCTATATCTATCTCAGGTAAGTTGTAGGATCCACGTCTATTTTAGGTAGAAAGGAGGTTCATTTTTGGAGGAAACACGAAAGCAGCCTCCCATAGAAGGTCTACTCACAGAGCTGCCAAGGTGAGCACTAACTCTCTTCAAGGCCCAGCATGGACTGGGGTCTCCCAGGGGGCAGAAGGCTGCAGCACTGGCACGAGGCTCCAGAAATTAGAGACAGAGCTTTCCAGGAAAGCAGGAAGCCTCCCGTTCAGCCCTGGAAAACCACTCGTTAAAGCGGAAACCCTATTTCCGTTCAGAGACACCAGCTGCCTGCTTTCTGTTTCAAGTCCGGAGACTCGGGGTGTAACGTGGCCCCCTGGGAGCTGATGGGCTGACCATCACTTGTTTCCTCTCTAACAGCACAGGCAAGAAAGAAACCTTTCAATATCATGTCTTCAGTGGTGGGTATACAAAGCGGTATCACGTTTCATTGGTACAGATTCAGTGCTCTAAGTAAGAATAATTCTATAGAGCAGGTGGCCTGCAAGTCCACTCACTGATGTGTGCTCTCCACTGGGGCTGGGTCCAGGCTCAGGGATTTGATTCACTCCAGATCTTGGGTTCCCAGTTTCCTACAATGTCACCACCCCTGTTGCTCAGTTATTCCTACCTACAAGATAAATACTTGCTTTTGAGCACCATCTAAGAAAGCATAAGCTATTCTGAGGGTAGAGGAAAGCAATGGCCTTTATAAGTCGCAAGAATTATCAAGGGTAATTCATTCATTCAACCATCCACTTAGTTTTCCATTCATCAAATTCTCACTGAGTGTCTACTGTATGCCTCCTGGTGGCAAGGTGCTGAGAACAGAGCAGAGAACAGACATGTAGGGTCACATCTCCTTGGAGTGGAAGACAACTGCCAGATAAGAGAATTGATCTAAGACAGAGTAGGCCAGACAAGGATAAAGCAGGAAGGCGGATAAGGAGTGGGTGGAGGGCCTGCGATTTTAAAGAGGATGCCCAGGAGGGTTCGCTGACAAGGCAGCACTGAGTGAAGACCTGCAGGAGACCAAGATGCAGAGCAGGCAGACACCCAGGGAAAGAGCTGTGTGTGGAAAAGCCAGATCACATGCAAAGGCCCTGAGGCAGGAGCTTGCCAGAACAGAGAGGAGGCCAGACAGAGGAAGGGAAGGTGGAGAGGAGAAGGTGGTGATGCAGGTGAAGGAAAGGGGGCAGATCATGCACGTCCTGGAGGGTGGGTGTAAGGATTCCAGTTTTTACTCTGAGTGTGGTAGGAGCCATGGAGGGCTTCAGGCAGAGGGTTCCTTAGGCAGGGCCTTCCTTAGAATTGCAAACATTCCCTCTGGTTGAAAAGGGAGTGGACAGGAGCAAACACAGAGCTAGAGGCAGCCTTTCAGTGGCTCTCCCCACCATCCAATTGAGATGATGGTGGATTCTACTCTACAAGCTTTTCACTTTAGGACAGCATGCTGACATTGAAACTTTGGCCTCTTATAAGATGCAACTGTACCGTACACCGCATTCATACAGGCTACGGCTCCCCCACAGCCAGAGGGATAACTTCTCAGGCCTAAATTCTCATAGGTAACACCCTGCTGAAAAATCTGTTCTTTGCAGATAAACCTTCCTTGACCCTATACCTTCTATTTTTATTCATCAGGCCAACTTGAGCTGGTTTTCTAGTGCCTCTAACTGAAAGCATCCGAGTTCAGCTGAAAGTACAGACATCCGAGCTGCTGCCCTGGGAGCCCAGAGTTCCTCTAACTTGTACTCTGCCTTCTTTGCCAACATGGTTTGCCATCTCCTGAGGGAATATGCAAATCTGGGCATCATGCTCAGGACAGGGAGGAAGGAAGAGAGAGAGTCTGCCCAGCTGGCTTTCTGAGAAGCCTTCTCGAGGCCACTGGCCACATCGATGTCACTTAGCTGACCCTCTCTGCAGGGTGTCTGGGCCACACGCCCAGGGAGCAGAGCTCTGCAGCAGGGCAGAAGGTTCCTTCACCTTCAGGACTAACTGTGCCCAGGGATCGGTTAGACTCAGAACAAACCATGAGAAAACTAAAAGCAAAGAGATAAAGCAGCTAACGTGGTTCCCTGGGTACAGAGAAAAATGGGAAAAGAGATGCTGGCTTTTCAATGTGTGCCTTTTGGTTCCTTTTGATTTTTAAAAATTACATGCCTACAACATTCTGATCATTTTTAAAGTCTCAAAAAGGGGGATGGGGTGGGCAATGATGCTGCATTACCAAGGCTGAGAACCTAGGGTGGAAAATGAAAAAGTGCTTGGTTTCCCAGTTTTAAATCTCCCCCTGAACTTAGAGTTGGAGATAGGGCAGTGAGGCCTGAGGAGCTGGATGCTGGGCCCCAGGTAGATGTGGAAACCACACAATTGCTGAGAGGCTCTCTGCGGTGCCCCCTAACACAGTCAGGGAGGGTGAGTGGCTAACAGGCTCATGCCTGGGAAAGAGTTTTAAAAATATGAGGGAACATTTAGTTAATTAATTGTTCCTCCCTCCTTCCTTCTTGCCCTCTCATTCTCTTTCTCCCTCTTCTCTTTCTCTCTCTTCTCTCTCTGTCTCCTACTTTGCTCTCATGTTCTCTCTCTTTCCCTGTCATCTAGGTATCTGCAGAGCTGGGGACCAGATCTATTCCAAGTAAGACTTGAGTCCCTGCAAAATGCCACAAGAATTAAACAAAGCTTTCACTCCCTACCCATCGTTTTGGTCCTGATGCCTCTGGATGGGGAGGTTTCTCCAGCCCAATTCTACCATTGCTTCTGCTCTGGGCCTTGGATGGGCTTAAACTATAATATTCCAAAAGGGTTTTCTGCTCTTCTTCCAACCACATCTTTTTAGCCTGCAGGAGGCTTTTAGAGTCACCATAAAGAAAGGATTTTCCCAACCGCGGACAGATTCCCATGGTGCGTGGATCTGAGAGATGCTCCTGGAGGCCAGAGCTGGGGGGGTGACTTTCTGGTGACCCCATGCCACGGTTTCCAGTGCAGCAGAAGTAGGATGTGTGTGGGGAGAGGGGGGAGACACAGGGGAGGGGCTTGGGAAGGAGCCTTGCCCACCCCTCGGGCCCCGGCCTGTTTGCAGGGCTCCTGGCTGCCCTCAGGAGGCTCCACTTGGCACAGAGCCAGCAGGTCATGGGGGAGACACGCAGAGCCAAATAGACTCCTGAGAATCCTAAAAGGCTCCTGCATCCAGCGCCGCCCCCGCCTCTCCTTGGATGGGGCCCGGGGACAGCCGCAGGTGGAGTTCGGGTGGCGGGTTGTGAAACGAGCACACAAGCAGAGCCGAGTGGAATGGAAGGGGCCAGGCACGAGGGGTCGCCGGATTCAGCGTGGCACCCTGGGCACAAACACAATGGGGCATGCCATGGGCCAAGGTACATCTGCCTGTCCGCCTGTCTGTCTGTCTGCCCACCTGGCTCTCTGTCTGGCTCTGCACAGGGGGATATTTGGCCTGAGCTAAACGTGCAAGCAATGCCACAGCTATGGACGGTGGCTGCTCAGATGGGGGCCTGAGGCCAAGACATCCATAAAGGGCCCCCAGCGCCCGTCAACACCTGTCCAGAGATGTCCGCAGTGCATCTGACTTCACAGTGACCTGCTATGTCTGGGTCTCCCCCAGTCCAGGTGGCTCCAAATAGCAAAGCCTGTTCTAGGAAAGGAAACATGGGCAGCAAACAGAACCGGCAGGGTGCCGCGCGCATCTCTGTGCCAGGCCCTGTGGCTGAGCCCGGTCGCCTTCCCTCCCCTGCCTCCCCCATCGCGCCTCGGCTGGGCCCCCTCCCCCTCCCTCTCTGCAGCCAGGTGTCCTGGAGCTGGGGATCTCACCGGTGCACAGCCATGACCCACTCAGAGGATGCACACATCCCCAAATACCCCAAAACACCCCAACACAAAGCTTCAGGGGGTTGTCAGCAGACTCAGGAACCCGGATAAAGCTGCCCTGTCCGAATTTCTCTTGCCAGCACGCCCTCGGCCTGACTGAGCAGACAGGGCAGGCCACGCTTCAGGAAAGCGGCCCTTGTGCCTCCTGGAGCTGTGCTGTTCCAGGGCGCCTCGGACCCGTCCTCTCAGTTTCTGCACCATGAGTGCACATTCCCGTCCTTCATGCAAGAGAGGGCGGAGCTGCCCCATGTGTAAGGAAGAGAAACACAGGGCCTTAAAGGTTTCCCAGGAAAACCTGGAGGACAACCGTCCCCAGGGCCTGCTTTTCTCCTACCCCTCGACCGCCCCCCATGCACCTTCTTCCCATAAATCTCATGCACTCCCTGGGCTGATTCAGAGTGGTGTGGCTTTCCTTTCTCCCCATTCCACTCTCACCACAAAATATGAAATTAAAAACTCCATGCTGACTCTTCCTTCCTGAAGGACCTGAGTAAAGGCTGCCAGGTAAACTGCTCAAGTATGAATGGGAAAGAAATTGCAGAAGTATGAACTGTGAGATGCCCTGTTTTGTTTTATTTATGAATGTAGGATATGAAAATCACATCTATATAGATCGGAAGTCAAAAGCACCTTGAAGATGACTGCTTGTCATCCTCTCCTCCACTCCTCCCCTACCTGAGCTACCATCACCTCCCAGCAGGGTGAACACAATGGCCCCCAACATTTCCTGTGTCCACTCATGGCCCCTGGGGTGTCTAGTCTCCTCCCTGTCAGAACAAGTCTTGTAGAAGGTAAAACCATTTATGTCACTTCTTGATACAAAATTCTCTGACAGGTTTGCATTGGGTTAAGATAAAATGCTAAGTCCTTGGCATGGAGTGTCAAATAGGGTAGACTCATCTGTGAGTTGCAGAAAGACCCTGAACAGCAGTGCTTAAATGAGAGAGGTTTGCTTCTTTCTCACCTCCATGGAGAGGTGTGGCATCTGGTGAAG
Organism: Tamandua tetradactyla; assembly: GCF_023851605.1. Taxonomy (NCBI): domain Eukaryota; kingdom Metazoa; phylum Chordata; class Mammalia; order Pilosa; family Myrmecophagidae; genus Tamandua; species Tamandua tetradactyla. Next base: position 98,348,312 of record NC_135330.1, on the reverse strand, counting down.
TCACAGACCTGGACCCTTCACCTCTTTTTCTTTCTATTCCTAAGGTCACTTCATAGTCCAATGTTGCTGCTGGAGTCTTGCCATTACATTCACATTCCAGTTAGCGTGAAGTAGGAATGCATGATCACCACCCCTCCTCCACTGCCTTTAAGGCCACTTCCTGGAAGTTACTGGGGACACTTCCTTCTACATATCAAAAGATGGAATTTAGTCACAGGTCCCTACCTAGCTGTAGAAGAGGCTGGAAAAGGCAGTGACTATTCTGTGTGGCTGAGCATTCAGCAAAAATCAGGGGTATGTCCCTGCATCATAGAAGAGAACCCAGAGCCCAGGGATGACTGCAGTCTAGGCTCTACCCGGCCCATCAAACTGTGAGGGCACCACCCTGCCCCCTCACAGCCCCCCTCCCTCTCTCATCCTGCTCCAGCCACACCCTTCCTGGCACTCCCCCATCACACCCACCAACATATCCCAGATGTTGGGCATCTGTACTTGCTGTTCTCTCCAGTTGGACATCTGCTCCCCAGAGGAGCCTCTCACCCCTGGCCTGGCATTTGGTTTTCTGTTCACAGTCTGTCAACCCCCACCCACCCAAATGTTCACTCACACAGGCAGGAAGTTCCCCATCAATCCAAGGCAATCCCTGCCAAAGTCCAAGCTGACTGCCTTACCAAAATCGACAAGCTAATCATAAAACTCAAATGAATGCAAGGGGACTAGAATAGCCCAAACAATCACAAAAAAGAATGATCTGAAGCAGTCAAGCTTCCCAATTTCAAAACCTACTGCAAAGCTACAGGAATCAAAACAGTGTGGTATTGGCTGAAGAGAGACCTGTGGATCAGTGGGCCAGGGTAGACAGTCTAGCAATAAACCCTCCCATTTATGGGCAAGGGGTTTTCACAAGGTACCAAGAAAATTCAATGGGGAGAGAATAGTTGATTCAACTACTGGTGCTGGGAAAGCTGAATATTCACATGCAAAAGAGTAAGCCTGGACCCTTACCTCACACCACACACAAAAATTAACTCAAAGTGGATCAAACATGAGAGAAGAACTACACAGGTAGCTCTTAATAGAAGAAAACATAGGTGTGAGTCTCTGTGACCTCAGATTAAGGAATGGTTTATTAGAGGTAATAACAAAAGCACAAGCAACCAAAGAGAAAGTAGACCAATTGAACTTCATCAAAATTGAAAACTGTGCTTCCTTACCTTTAAAGCATCTTTACAGGTGAAAAGACAACCAAAGGAAGAGGAGAAAATATTTGCAAATTACTTCTCTGATGAGGGATTTGTATTAAGAATGTGTAAAGAGTTCTTACAGCTCAACAATAAAAGACAATAACCTAGTTAAAAAGGGTGTGGATAGACAAATGGCCTTAAATAAAGACAGGAAAAGATGCTCAATATTATTGTTATTAGGGTAATGGAAATCAAAACCACAATGAGATGCTACCTCACATCCACTGGAATGACTAAAATGAAAATGAAAGCAAAACAACACTGAAACCAGATAATAATGACTGTGGCTGAGGATGTGAGTAGCCATAACCTTCATTCACTGTTGCTGGCACTATAAAATGGTGCAGCCACCTTGGAAAAAATGCAGCAGTTCCTCAGTCTTTTATACTTAGTGTTATCATATAACCTAGCAATTCCATTCCTAGAAGTACACCCAAGATAAATAATACAAAATGCAAAAAATATATATACAAATGTTCACAGCAGCATTGTCACTAGCCCAAAGTGAAAGCAACCCAAATGTCCATCAACTGATGAGTGAATGAACAAAACATAGTATAGCAATGCAGTGGAATATTACACAGCCACAAAAAGTAATAAATTTCTGATTCATGCTACAAAATGGATAAACCTTGACATCATTATACTAAGTGAAAGAATCCAGTCACAAGGGACTACATATTTATGGTTGATTTATATGAAATGTCCAGAAGAGGAAAATCTATAAAGTCAGAAAGAAAATTAGCAGTTGGTTGTCAGGCACTTGGGGTAGTGACATTAAGAGGGACCAGCTTCCTTGGGGGTGATGAAAATGTTCTAAAATCAGATGGTGGCAATACCTGTAAAGCCCTTAATACACCCAAACCCACCAATTTGTACACTTTAAAGGGTGAGCTTTCATGGCTTGTAAACTTTATCCTGATAAAGTTGTTACTTTAAAAAAAGCACTTAGTGGAATAGTTCAAATCCTTTCTGGGTCACAGGATGGAGTTCTAAATAAGGGCTGATAGTTCTCCAGACTTAGGAAAAGGTCACTTGTACCACCAGAGCTGCTCTCTGGCTATCCAGAGAGGAGCAGGCAGCCACTTCTCAGCTCCCCTAGGGAGGTGACAGCACCTGAACAACCCCCAGCCCACCTTCTCCATGGCCACCTGCAGAACCCGTTGCCCTGAACTTTTGCTTACATGCTGCCACACCTCGCATTTGCAAAGTCTCAGGACACATCTCTGCACTGCATATGGGATGTGTAGGTTCTCTGAAAAGTGCAGCAAAGGACGGCTCCATGCTGCAGTCGCTGCACGAGAAGGGAAAAAGGAAAGAAAAAACAACAACAACTAACAAAACACTCTCCCCACTAATAGAAAATATCCCCAAGCTCCGAGGAGCCCCAGGAGTGGGGAAACCAGCACCCAGAGTGGGAAGACAGAGAATTCCATCTCTGCTGTCCCTGGGAAGGAACAAAGCTGGAAGAAAACAAAACCCACCTGGTATGCAGAGGTTCTCGGGCTCCTCAGGAATGATGATGGAAAAGGCTTCCCAAGGCTTGCCTGGCATTTTAAAGCTCCACAGGAAAGAAGGAAAGGATGGAGGAAATGGCTCTAGATGCTGACACGCTTTGAGTGCCAAGGGACACCTCAGCTGGCAGCTCTGCTGGGAACTTTGCCTCTGCCCCTTTCTCCCAGGTTCAAACAGGTTTGGGGGAGTTTCAATGCTGAGCTGTCAGGATAACTAGACTCCTCAACTAATATTTTCACACAGGGATAGTCAGAAAAGTGTTCTGGAAAAAGAACTTGGCACAGAGGGATGCTTTTCTTTCCTACCTTCTCACTAAACAACTTCAAAGGGTAGCTGAATGAACTTTCAACTGGGGAAATGGTTTCTCTGTGGTGTGTGTGAGTGTGTGTGTGTGTGTGTGTGTGTGTGAGAGAGAGAGAGAGAGAGAGAGAGAGAGAGAGAAAGTATTAAGATAACTGAAAATACTAGTAGTTTACAAAGTAGATGCAAATTTACTTTTTCTCATTTAAAATCCAAAGAAGTAGAAGTCCAGGGCTGGTTTGACAATTCCATGGGGTGAGAGACACAATTCCACATGCCATTTTCTGTCTGTGACTTCCACTTCAAAGCCCAACATGGCTGCACTGGTTCCAGCCATCACATCTAGCTACTTTCTAGCCACTGAAGGAAAGGAAGAAGGGTCCACCAACCCTTCTAATGAACCTTCCTAGACATTGCACACTACACATTTATTTGTATCCTTTTGGACATAACTTAGTTAGCTATATGTAGTTTTAGGGGTGGTTGAGTAATATATTCTTCTTTGATGATGGTAAACTACACAATTTTTCATGTATTCTCTCTTCTGGTGGTGATGAAGAAAAGAAAGCAGAAAACTTTTGGGACCTACAGAAACAAGGTGATAATTCTAGACAGGGTGGATGCGAGAAAACTAAGCATTCTTCCTCTATGGCTAATGCTCATGATCAGACTCTCCGAATTGCTAAGGCCACCTTGTTCCCAAACTCCAAAGGCCTTTAACACAGACGCATACAAATAAGAGAGCACATCTCCATCAAGAAAAAATAAAGAAAGAACAGCAGTTAAAAGTCATTTTAAGAAGTTGCATGGAGCTGTGCATGAACCAGGAAGGTATGTGGAAATTCTCTGCGTTACCCAAATATGCTTCCTTTTGTTTTCCAACTGCCAACGCAAACACATTTCATGGACGCCCATGTTTGCATTGTAGTGAAAATACAGGCTCCATCTCCCAGGGAGCATCTGTTTGCACGTGGTTCTGCCAAGATCCCCACTGCCGGAGACCCCCATGTGACACCTGAGGGTCAGGGGCCGGGCTGCCCGGCAGCTCTCTGGAAAAGGGCTTGACAACAGCTCCTCCTTTCCTGGCTCTGACTCTGTGATCAGAAGGATGGCCTCTGCAGGCCCAGGGAAAACTGCATGCCACACTGCCAGCACTTTCTTCTAAAGGACCGCTGGTGTCTGGGATGGAAAGAACTCCCCCCCGGGGATGTGGGGGGAAGATTCCCTCCTTGTAGCCAAGCAAAAACTTTTGCATGGCTTTTGTGCAAAACTACCCAAGATACCAAAGCCCCAGACCCCAGTACTGAGGATCCCTCAGTCCTTCTGCCTGTGGCCTCCCTTTTTTGCAACCTTCCCAGTCACAGGAAGTAACTGGGTGGAAGAGAAAGAAGGGGGGCTCTGGGCTGGCCCCATGAGAGCAGGGACTCCTGACAAACAATGGGGCAGCCAGTGGCACACACATCAAACTAAAACTCAGTACACACCCTCGTTCCTCTGAGCTTCCGGCCTCCTCCTCCTAAACTGGCAAAGACAGAATTAGACCTGGACAGAGACCGATCAGCGACCCCCTGACATGTCTTCCTCCAGCTCCACCCCCACCCCCAGATGGACTTAAAAGAAGAAACCTTTGTAATTCGATCCTTACTTGCCTCTAAAGGCTGGAGGCCCCTCCGAGGCAGCTGGCAAGTTTCCCTGAAAGCAGACCTCCTGCTGGCAGGAGAGAGTCTGACCTGGGGTCCTTTAAAGGAGAGCCCCCAACCCCCCTGCCCCAGCGCACAGACATTCAAACACGGCCTGGAAAATAAGCAGAAAGTAAAAAAGGCTCAGACATGCTTTTTAAATTCCCCTTCCAGATGTGCGAATCCAGGCGACCCAGGGGGACACTTAGAGAGAACACAGAAGAACCTTGAATGCTTAAGTTAAGACCTGAAGTATCTCATTCCAATCATTTAAGTGGACCTGACATCTTTACAAAATCAAGGGAATTAGTGGAAGCCTTCTGTGCAGGGCACTTCTAAGCACAGCCTTTGCTCACCTCTTGCCCTGAAATCACATAAAATGACTCAGCAACAGTTAATAAATCCTAAGACCCTAGGATGGATTTCACCTTCTGTGCAGAAAAAAAAAGATCTCTCCCCAGAAGGGAAACAAGAAAAGAAGAATGGAATCTGCCTGTAAGCAGTTGGCCCAACAGAAAGCTACAGTCACAGGCGGCCAAAGCGTAGCAAGGGGAGGCCAACAGCATGCTGAGAATGCCTGCTTTGGAGAACTTTCCCCAGATGTTCCTCCTACTCACCAATTTGGCAATTTCCACTGAGCACCAGCCATGCACTAAGCACTTTCCTAGACACACAAGACACTCACTGAGTACAACAGACAAAGCCTCAAGAGGCTCCCATTCCAGCAGCTGTCAGGAAAGAAGACGATAAAAAATAGCCATGATACATAAGTACATCTTACGACCGCTTAAATTGCCAAGTGCTATGGGAAAATAGAAACGCGGAGCCGGGTACAGAGTAGTGGGGGGAGGATGCATGCAGCAGTTTTAATTAAGGTTATTTCCAAGAAGGTGGCATTGCACACCCTTCATGGACAAAAGCAGGAGGGACAGATATCTGAAAACCTGTTCTGTGGCTCATGAATTTTCTTTTTTGTTCTGTTTTTTTTTGTTTTTTTAGTTTTCATTTTTTTATTAATTAAAAAAATTAACAAACAAAACATTAAGATATCATTCCATTCTACATATACAATCAGTAATTCTTAATATCATCACATAGTTGCATATGAACATTTGCATCAATTTAGAAAAAGAAATAAAAAGACAACAGAAAAAGAAATAAAACTATAACAGAGAAATAAAAGATTATACATGCCATACCCCTTACCCCCCCTTTCATTGATCACTAGCATTTCAAACTAAATTTATCTTACCATTTGTTCCCCCTATTATTTATTCTTATTCCACATGTTCTACTCTTCTGTTGATAAAGTAGATATAAGGAGCATCAGACACAAGGTTTTCACATTCACAGAGTCTCATTGTGAAAGCTATATCATTGTTCAATCATCATCAAGAAACATGGCTACTGGAACACAGCTCTACATTTTCAGGCAGTTCCCTCCAGCCTCTCTACTACATCTTGAACAACAATGTGATACCTACTTAATGCATAAGAATAACCTCCAGGATAACCTCTTGACTCTGTTTGGAATCTCTCAGCCATTGACACATAGTCTCATTTCCCTCTTCCCCTTTTGGTCGTGAAGGTTCTCTTAATCCCTTGATGTTAATTCTCAGCTCATTCTAGGGTTTTTCTCAGTCCCTTGATGCTGAGTCTCAGCTCATTCCAGGATCTCTGTCTCAAGTTTCCAGGAAGGTCCACACCCCTGGGAGTCATGTCCCATGCAGAGAGGAGGAAGTGGGGGAGGGTGGTGAGACTGCTTGTCATGTTGGCTGGAGAGAGAGGCCACATCTGAGCAACAAAAGAAGTTCTCTTGGGGGTGACTCTTAGGCCTAGATTTTAAGTAGACTTGACCTATCCTTTGTGGGGTTAAGTTTCATATGAACAAACCCCAAGACTGGGGGCTCAGCTTATAGCTTTGGTTGTCCACACTGCTTGTGAGAATATCAAGAATTCAACTTGGGGAAGTTGAATTTCACCCTTCTCACACCATTCCCTGAAGGGGGCTTGCAAATACTTTTCCACTCACTGATCAAATCACTCTGGGATTCATCAGGGCATCACTCTGGACAAACCAACAAAATCTCATGTCTCATGCATTTCTTCTTTGCACATAAGTTAGATAAAATGGAGGTGCTGCTGCTTTGGAGAAGGAAGGACATGGCCATAACACTAAGAAACATACAAATACACCTAGAATGTTCTGAAGTCACATTACTCACCCAAGTCCTAACAGGGAAAGTTGGGACCTTTTTGGGAGAAAACCAGTGTGAGTCCCAACTCTGGTTCAGTTGGATTTACAATTCTCCTTCAATCCACTTTCTCATCCACAGTCTTCTGAGAACATGCAATACATTTTCCCTCACAAGTCTCTGAATTAAATTCTGCAGTCATAGTGGACCTCAGGGGATCTGGGGCAGTAACCATAACCTTTCCCTCTAAATCATCTGTACCTTTTACTTTCCTCTCCACATTTTTTACCCCCAAAAAATACTATCTTGGGAACTCCCAGCCTCTGCTAGAATACCACAAGAACAATCTGGAGAGGTGTACTGTAGAATCAGCTTCCACTCTCCAGAGGACGACCAGAATCAGGAATTTATTCTATTGCAGCCAGAGCCAGCAGAAGAAATACAAAGCATCTTTGAGCATCTGAAAGTTGGCTTCAGTGATCCTTGGACTTGTCTTCTTTAAGAAATCCCTAGGCCAAAAAAAAAAAAAAAAAAACTTGGACTTTTTTTTCCCTAAATACTTATGTCTCAAAAAACCAGTTTGATCATTTGCCTTTCGAGGACAGTGTTTATAAAAATGGGCCGAGCAGGGCTGACAAAGCCAGGGGGCCCACAAGAAAATCTAAAGACAGTGGCAGGAAGTAATAAAGGACTTTGAGAGGGAGTCAGAAAAGTGAACAGTTGCTTAAATGTTCACCTGAGATGTGAGATCCTTTCTCATAAGGGTGAACAGCTCCACTTTCCTCTACAGGTTTTAACAACAGCAGATGAAAGCACTGCATCCGAGGGAAAGCACTGCATCCCAGGGAAAGGAGTTTAACTCAGAGAAAAGGAATACTGAGTAAGAATGAGGAGGTCTGATTTCCTGGGTGGTATTTCAGAAACATTCGTATAGCCATCTTCTGTATTTCTTAAGGCCCCCATGATCTCAAGTTCGTGAACCGGGATGAAAAAATATCTGACTTGGAAAATGAGTACACCCATCTCCAGAGCTCCACAAGGAAGGAATTAAGCAGGCAGGAAATCATCCAAACTTGAGGATAAAAAGGTCTGGCAGAGAGTGTGTTTGAAATCTGAGAAGGGGGTGCTGTGAATTCTTCCAGAAAAACAGTGGGGAGACTGATATAATTGCAAAGGGCTGTGCCTGAACCCCCTGCTTCAGACCTTAAATTACTGGGAGGCATGACCAAGGAGTAATCCAATAATCCATTTATGGCTTTAAATCAACCTGGGTCCGCACTAAAGCCCTCCTGAGTTTACAAGTCCACAGCACTCATCACCACCGCCCCCCCCCACCCCGACGGGGACCATCGCGTCTGGCCATCGTCTGTGCTATGTTCATATCATGGAAAATCCACCAGCGCCCGGTGGTCATGATGAAATTATCTCCTTCTCTGCAGTCAGTCATTCTATTTGCTGCTGTATTATTTCAAGCCAGTGCCAAGTGCCAAGTTGGCCAGTCTGAGCCCTAAAAACAGCCTCTTATCTTTCTATTAAGAGATAAAATTTTAAAATGGGGGGGTGGGAAGAAACAATGTAAGTCCACTGCAATTAGAAAAAAGAATATTTGGCAGAATCTCAGCTAGGTCTAACAAGTCCATCCAAACATTAATTCCATCCAAAGATTCAAGGTGTGATTTGGTGAAATACACAGGTTGGAAAGTCCAGTCTCAATCCAAGGATGCCTAAAATGTTGCACAGATAAATAACTTTTTTATCTATTATTATAATATCTTTATGTGAATGTCTGCTGAAATACAACATGACAAAGCTATCCAATCCTGAGATTCTACAAATGTTATTGCTGCATCAGAATAAAGAAATGGGTCCATTTAAAGGAAACCACCAATTCCCTTTCCTTCTCCTCACTGTATTCACCCCCCTCACAGACTCAGTGAGGACCTCACCCGTGTCTAGCTCCATCCCCAGCTCCCGGGCCCGCCCAGGTCCACGGGTGGCTACTCCAGCTCCCGGCTATGCCAGCTCCTGCAAGGCTGGTGCCAGCTCAAAATGGCCAGGAAAACATGAAGGCAGGGAGCTGCTGGGAAAGTTCACCCTCAGGCTTGAAAGAAAGGTCTGTAATGCTTGTCTCTCTCTCTCAGGTCGCAAAAGAAGACACTGTGCACCTTAAGCACCATAGAAAATTATCCTGTGACAATGAAGACAACCAGTGCTAGGCTGCAGCCAGCAGGGTGGGGGCCATGGGACCCAAGACAGGCCACCTTGGGCAGCAATCCGCCACAGGGCCTGGCCACCCATCACCTGCCTGCCTCTGGACCTGGCACCTCAATAGGTACCTGCCCTTCCTGTTCACATCAGGAGGGTGACAGCTTCACCCCTGAGTACAGCACCCGAACTGTCAATGGCAGGCCAGCTGTGCCCTAGATTGGAGACCAGCCATAAATCCATCTCTTACGTTCAAGCTTCATTCAAGAAGCTTTATATATCAAACCAGCAAACATTTCCTAAGATGCTATACTACTACAATCAATTTAGGAGACAAAGAACACATACAGAGAGTGACTTGGACACAAGGAAAAATGGGGGGCACCAAGATGTACAAAGAAAAGCAATGTCCATTCATTCTTTCAAAAATATTTCATGTCTTATTGTGCATCAGGTGCTCCATAACATTCAGAGACAAGGATACTAGTTTTGCAAAACCCACAACCTCAGGAAATTGCACAGTGGAGGCCAAGACACAGGAATAAATAAGTAAATATGATGCAAAAAATACATTCTACAGTGGCTAAGAGAATTTAAATAGAGTCAAGAGGCTACTCAGGAGGTCACTCTTATGCAAGCTTCAGTTAGACATTGCTACCTATCATAACCTGACAACCCCCAACCAGGACCATTCCAGCCAATCCTAAAGAACACCTAGGACAATTTTTAAGATTCCACAAGTGTTCCAGGCACTGGAGTAAATTTCCAGAAACCTACAACCTCCAGATGGGTCCCTGGTCCAGATAAGTCCTGAAACCTAGCTCAGCCTCTGAAGAACATCAGAGAGTTCATTCTCCCTACCCTATATTATCGACAGCCCCTTCCAACATGAAAGAGTTAGAATGGCCATAGCCCAAATAGCCCTAAAGAGAGGGACAGAAAGATCAAAGGTGATAGTGGAGTCATACAGAAAAGATGGGGTTTAACAAACATGTATGACTGCTGAATCATTATATTGATATATCTTTTAGTCTCCAGTCTCTTAGAGCAGCTAGAAGTAAAAACCTAAAATTGTGCAATTGTAACCTATACCAAAATCTGAACTCTGTTCTACAATTAATTGTTGCACTGTACTTTGAAATGTCTTGCTTTTTTGGATAGATGTTATTTTTTAGAAAAAACATCAATTGTGATGATAAATGCACAGCTATATGACAATACTGTGAACCACTGACTGCACACTTGGGATGATTACAAGGTATGTGAATATATATCTATCAATAAAAATAAATAAATAAAATAAGGAAAAAAGTACATTTCAGATGGGCAAATGGAGAAGATCAGAGGAACTTGAGTTTGTGGTTCTCTAAATGGTACTCAAAACTAAAAAACAAGGCTGGACTGATCTGCAATCAGTGAGCGGGGTTTACATAGGATTTTCTGTTTCTGTTTTTTGTCCTTCTCAAGGTTCTTTGTCTCATCTTGAAGAGAATTGAAAGGCACATGGCTAGGACTGGAGGGAAAGCCTGAGAAGTCACACAAAGGGTGAGAGTATACCTAGAGCAGAGGGGCTGACAGCAGCAGGCTGCTGCAGAGAAAGCCTCACATGCTAGATGTTCAAGATGGTCATCATTATTTTCTACATGACACTAAGCACCTCAGTTCCCTCATCTGTAAATGGGGAGGGTCCCTGCCTCACCTTCATGTCAGTCTGAAGCTGAGATAGCCCAACATCAGGGAAAGTTCTGAATGAACAGCTATACAGAATATTTACTCTGGGCTCACAGGCCCTGGATCCTCAGATATTTCAAACATGGGTGAATTGAGGCATTCAAATACAATTTTTGAAATCTGACTAAGGCATCAATCATAAAACATCCAATTTCTTCCCAGGCTCAGAGTGCCACTAGCCATTTCCCCCAGTGCTTGCATTTTATATTTGTTCAAGAATCAGGGTGGGAGATCTGGCTGGGGTTCTTGCTAAAGCCACCTTGCTAAGAGAATCCGGTTGATTATTGTTAGGTGGTTCAAAGCAGGTTTGGCCCAGACAAAAACAGCATGGTAAATGACTGTTGTCCCTTCCCACTCAACGTCCTTGCTGCAGGCTGCTCTATGCAGATGCATCTGTGGAGCTCCCCACAGGGGGTGTGCAGAGAGAGAGCTGTCGAGCTGAGCTGGGGGTGTCAGCAATTCTCTCTCCTGCACCCCAGAAAATGGATCCTATACTAGCACTCCATCTGGCTAAGACACTCACCACCTCATTTTCAAGTGAACGACCACAGCTGCTCCTGCCCAGCCAAACCCAAGATAGGTCTCCACTTTATTTCATTCTGATTCCACAGGAGAGCTGATCATCTGGGCCCCATCTGGAAATATTCTGTGCCAAATGAAATCTGAGTGAGGTCATTAATTATGAAAATCCACAATGCATAATTATAGTAATTACTCTGATCACATAAACATTATGCCACCATGAATAATTTAATAGGGATCCTGCTTTTGGAGAGAATGGCTTTAAAATAAACCCCAGGGAGGTGACAGGGAGGATGCATGTGGCCCAGGCTTAGGCATATTCAGAGAGAGGCTGTATTGTCCCTGCAATGTTCATTCCTTGCCATAAAGAATTATTCCCGACCTGAGTAGTTTGAGAAACAAACAAAAAAAAAGTGAGTAGCCTGAGAGTTTATGAATAGGTTACACTTCCGAAACAGGAGGTCATGAGCTCAAAAAAGATGGTTTTTACCCTAAATAAAACAAGTTCAAGCTTTTGTCTTCACACACCAGCAAAAGATAGGTCCTGACTGGGAACAGCAGATCAGTCCTGTTTCATAACCAAAAAAATGACAACACCCAAGTGCCCCAAAGCTCTCTGAAATTCTGCATGGAGCTAGCTCTAGAAATAACTACAACTTCTCGGCACACACTGCCCCATAGGTGTGTGGACAATTAAAAAAACTTGGGGGTGGGATGATATTGTGCCAGTAAAGACAAGAAAGAAACAAAACCCACTTACCCAGTGACTCTCCACTGTTATCACCCAAAGTTTTGTTAAGAGATAACTAAGTTCATGAGCAGCAATCATTTGTGCATGAAGCAGGGAGGAGGGAGGTCCTGAGGTGAGAGATTCAACAGTCGTCTGTGGTGGGGGTAGAGTAGGGTTGACATCAGGGAGAGGTGACTGGAACCTGGATTTATGGGGACTCTGTGCTCACCAAGAACAATCTAGAAGCTACACGGCCAGATTCACACAATCTCCTACCATTTACAAAAAGCTGACCTATGACTGTGCTCATTGGATTTCCAACATTTTCCATAAAGATCGGTTGTGAGACATGCATTTTACATTGCCACCCAGCAGACCCCCCCACAGAGAATACTTAGCCGTCGCATGTGCAAAGAACCCTGATAGCTTCTATCCTGTTCTATTTATTTAAAACGAATGTTGACAGTGATACCCCACAATGAGCTCTCTGTGGCCATAACCCACAGTTTATTTATCTATTTAACAAAACCTGAGGAATGGCCCACTGCCCCCAGCACTGTTCTTGTATCAAAGCCTATTCAATACTGAGAACAGAGACCCACTTCTTACCCTGTGTCCACACTCTGCTGCAGCGAGCTACACAGCAATGAGCTCCCTTCCCAGGCCACCTTGGTACACAGTGGGCAGGAATTGTCAACCTCTTGTTGTCACAAAATCACATTCAGAGTGGGAACTGGGGTGCCCTCCCCCATTCTACACAGCACACGTCTGGGGCAGAAGACTTTGGGGCCAAGAACCTTCATCTCAGTTTCTTTCTACTATCTCTTTTTTATTTTTTGATGGCAAGAAATGGAAAGTAGATCTGAGCATGCATAAGAAGAAAAACAGCCATAAATAAGTCAGGGATCAAGCCAGAGAAACATATGCTGCTCTAGTTATTTCTGCAGAGGGGTTGAACACAAGGGGTTGGTCACTGGGTGAAATGGGGTCCGAGAAGCCAAAGGCAGGGCAGGGAGATGCCCCAATGTAGGCAATTGCAGGCAGCCACTGCAGCCCAGGGAATGGAGGAACAAGGGGGACAGATGGTGCTACAAAGTCAAGCCAAGAAAACAAAACTGGATGGAGAGGGCAGGGACAACCTGGTAGGAGCCGGAGCCCCTGGGGAGCCCCAGCTTTGGCTGGGGAACACCAAGCAGAGTAAGGCTTCTCCCTTTGCTGTTCCTCTAGCCTCTGCACAGCCTTCCAATGGGCTGAGGTGACCAGAAGGCAGTTACAGCTGAGGAAGGTAGCTTCTTGTGACAGACACATGACCATAGCAAATGGGCATGGTGGAGGCATGCCAGAAGGCACCACTACAGGCACTGACAACCAAGCCTTCAGAAACGGGACCTGGGGATGCAATTAGGCTTGAATCCCATCATGGCTCTCTCCCTCTCTGGCATATAGTTCTGCTTTGCTCAGCCTCCCAACCTCCTCTCCTCTGATGTCAGACCCAGAATTGGGAAGCTTCACTCCCAGAGTCGGGAAGCTGGCTGCAAGCTGCTCATAGCTTCCTTGCTGGTGACTGACCACTCGGAGAAAGGGCTGTGAGAGCCTGGACACTTTCAGGTGCAAGTGAGGGAGTCAGAAATGGCTGCAGCACAAAGGATGTCCGAGCCCACACAGTGGAAGTCCAGACACGTTTGAATCAGGCTTCCTGCTGCTGCCAGGGACCCACATCTCACTGACAACAGGAAGATTTTCCTCTTTGTAGGTTTTATTCTCAGGGACACCCCCCCCCCCATGATGGGGCATCAGCAGGAACCAGCTCCTATGCCACCACTTTAACCACCCCCAAGAAAGAGTGAGGTGAGGTCTAAAGCTGCCCAGCTCTATCCAGGGAGGAGGGAGGTCCTTCTATGAGGACTGTAGTCAGGGGCTCGAGGCACATCGGTCCCCAGGGGAAGGCACAGGCTGGCCCACCAGCAGGGTGGTGCTCAGGCGTCCAGCCTGTGCTCCAGGCTGAGGAACCCACACAACCCCGTGAACTGGGACTTGTCCCTGGGGTGCAGTAATCAGAGGAGGGGGGCTGAACTGGCCCAGGACAGCACCCCAACTGGCCACTGCAGGGCTCTGTTTCCAATGTGGAGAACTTTCAGGGACAGGGGTCTTCTCCTTCACGGGCCCAGGTCTCAGGTGCTGGTCACATCCCTGGCAATGAGGAGAGCCGGTCATGGGGGTCAGTGGCAAGCGGGATCTTGGGGTGTTGCTGCAATGAAGCGGGATCTTGGGGTATTGCTGCAATGAAAGGCAGCTGCACAGCCTCGAAGGCCAGACCCAGCAGGGGCTCCTTCCTGCATAGACCTCAGGGGTCACTGGGGGTTACAACACCAGGGGGGGCAACTTTTGCCTCCGTGATCCAAGACAGGGAATGAGACATGGAGTTTGGGCCTCTTGAGATGTCTGCCTAGAGATGACAAGTCCCCTTTAATGGGCTAAGCAAGTCAGCAGGCCAAAGAGGGCAGAGAAGGGCAGGAAGGAGAGGAGTGCAGCAGCCCTGAGAGCCCCGTAGCCCTGTGGACTCCTTTAGGGCCGTGGGGGGTCAGGTCCCCAGGGCCAGCATCACCTCCAGTAGAGGGAAGGGGCATGGGGAATGGGGCATGGGGCACAGCAGGGACTTCAGACTGTTTCCACTTTAATACACAATAAGCTGCCAGTTACATACAGTGAAGAGGCCATCCAAGAAACGGAAGAGTGGGGGAAAGTCTCCCCCATATCTTCTCATCCATTTTTCCATCTTTGAAGTTCTCAAATAAGCATCAAAGTCCCACCACCATCTGCTGGCGACCTGCAGATTCGTTGACAACTTCTATGACAAAAGGCAAAAAGGTAGAAAAAAGCAGCTCAGCGATGACCAGGGACCTGGGAAGGGGGAAGGGGGCTCAGCCACCACTGGGTCCATTTTGGGGATGATGAAAATGCCATGGAATTAGACGGTGGTGATGAGTGCTCAACGGTGGGGGGGCAAACTACACACCAGGGAATCGCACAGTCAAAAGGGGTGAGTTTTAGGGGGTGTGAAATAGATCTCAATTCTTTAATTCTATAAATAGAAATTACAGATAATAACAACACATATAAAAATCTGTTATAAATAATAAAAACCTATAAATACAAATACCATCTCAATAAATTTTTTTTAAAAAAAGAAAACATGCCAAGGATCAATTTATGATTTCTGAACAATAGTACTGGTGATTGTCAAACAGGGGGTGGGGGCTGGGGTGATGGGTCCCTGGGCGACACTGGCCATTGACTGGACACATTTATGGTGGGCACAATGGGGGGTGGGTTCCACCAGCATCCAGCGGGTGGGGTGCCAACCCTGAACCCCAGCATTGAAGTCACTCCCAGAGTAGAGGAAGGCAGGGTCCTGACTGCTGGGGGCCTAGACAATTTACAGCCCTTGCTGGGTGCAGATACTGCTGCCTGCTGCTTCACTTCCCTGAGGGAGCCAAGCTCCCTGAAAGCATATCCCATTTTTAAATTTGGTTCCTCTTTTGAAATTCTGGGCGTTTGTGCATCGGAATCCTGAGACACCCATGCATTCCAAAATGCACGAGAACATTTTCATGGGCCAAGCCAATATTTTTTATACAATTTCCTAGTAACTGAAATGCTACCTATGTTTTATGCTCGATGAACTATAAATCCAAAGTTCTAATAATCTGTTATTCTTTTGGCTTCCAGAAGAGAGAGCAAGAGTCTTAAAAAGGTTGTACTCCTGTTGGAGCAGGAAAGAAGAAAAATCTCTGAACTTCAGTACTTATCCCAATACGGCAGCTGTCTGGGTGCGGGTATTGTATTTCTTTACAATAAACTACCTGCACCTCGACCTCATCAGGGGCTGCCGCTTGAGTGAAATGGAGAGGCTGAGACCCTGGGTGAGAGCCCCCCCATCAGTCCTGTGGCTCCCAGGTTCCCAGGGCTGCAAAGAGCGCCTTTCTCTGTCTTCAGGTTTCACTCCACCTTTTCAGGAAATCCTTCTCCTACTCTCCCAGGAGCTCGGGGACACAGCTACAATGGGGAGATTCAAATCCGGGGGGAAGCAGGAGATACCAGTGGTATGGCTCTCCCCATCCACCTGCCCCCCCAACTGCCTGCCCCCCTTCCACCCACCTGCTCCACCCCCCACCCCTGCACCAACATTAGCCCCACTGTGCCATGTGATACCATACTGGGAAGGACCCAGATGAGCCTTTAAAAATGCTATCAGTTATGTACTTATTTTAAAGTTTATGGGAGAAAATGCAATCAGCTTTCCTCGGAAGTTGCTACTTAGGGCAGGGCTCAGATCTAAAGAAAAGGCAGGAAATGGAGATCTACAGCTGCTAAGTAAGTGGAAACGCAGGAGAGACCCACACAAGGCACAGCAGTGCCCAGACCAATGAGGAAGGCAAGAGAAAAGCTCCCCCCACACGCGCCAGTGGCAATTCCCTGACTCTGAACATGGGCTTAGAGTGGCCTTCTGGGCATATTTGCTTTCTTTCATAAAATCCTACAAAATGAGTTTTATAAGTGCATCTGTGTCATGTGTAAGGTGTGCTGTGTGTGTGATGTGCGTGAGTGTGGGTAATGTGTCTTGTGTGAGTGTGGGCCTGATATGTGTCTTGTGTGTGAGTGTGTGAGTGTGTGTGATTGTGTGAGTGTGTGTGATTCTGTGAGTGTCATCTCCAGGGGCTGAGAGCCCAGCACCTGGGAGGAGGGGAAGGGGGTGGGAGGGGGCCGGAGGGGGAGGGGGGGGTGGGAGGGGGAAGGGTGGGAGGGGGGAGAAGAGGAGGGGGAAGGGAAGTGGATGTGTGGGAGGGGGAGGGAGGAGGAGGGGATGGGAGGGGGAGAAGAGGGAGAAGGGAGGGGGAAGGGCAGGAGGGGGAGAGTGGCCCCTTGCACCCCAAGGCAGCTGCTGTGGGTGGGTGTACCCCCGAGGGCTGGCAGAGCCACCGCCCAGCTGCACCTGTGGTTGAGGTCTGACAAAGTCACACTCTGGTCCCCTCGGTACTGGGGGAGCAAAGCAGGACACCCCACCCGGGAAGCCCCTTCTTCAGTGAGGCCCAGCACAGCAGAATAACAGAAAAAAGCGGAGGCAGGAGAAAGGACGCCTACTTAGGGCAGGGTAGGCCCCCAAAGCAGCTGGGGGAGAGGATGGGGCGGGGATAAAAGAGGGCAGAGGAGGGGGTCTGGAGGGCAGGGGTGTGGGGGAGAGAGGGGCATGGGGGTCAGAGGAATGAGGGATGTGGGGGAGGCAGGGCCGTGGGGGGCCTCCTGTGGGGCTGGGAGGGGGCCCTGACTGCACTGTGCCGAGGTGCCTGGAAGGTCGCAGCGGGCCCCCAGACCCAGCAGTGGGGCCTCGGATGCACGCTCGGAGTGCATCTTATAGAAGGGGCCAGGTCTGCCTGCCCCAAGCATGGCGTCCATCTCACAATCAGTGGGGATCAAAACGGGGGGCATTCTACCAGGAAACAAATGGCCTGAGGTTTTAAAAAAATGTCAGGGTTACAAATGACTAACCAAAACGCACACACACACAGCAAAAACACACACACGGGACAATCAGCTGAAGACTGTGCCTGATTAAAGGAAACTAAAGATGCCTGACAACTAAATGCAACTTGTGATCCGGCCCTGGGTCCGGACCAGGAAAAAAATTGTGTTTCCTCCTGCCATAAATATCATTAGTGGAATACCTGGCAACATCTTAATAAAGTCTGCAGCCTGAAAACAGTCCTGCCATAGTACTGCTTTCCCGATATTGATCATCGCGAAGTGATTATGTAGGGAACGCCCTTGCTTTTAGGAAACACACGCTCAAGGAACATCATGTGAGTAACATTTGAGCAGCTCAGATATTACATACGCATATGTGCAGGAGAGAGAAACAGATAAGGAGAAAAAATGATAAAGCAATGGTGGTAAAATGTTACCATTTGGGGTTTGGAGGTGAGAATCATATGGGATGCTGTGTACTGTTTTTGCAACTTTTCTGAAACTCTAAAATTATTTCCACAGAAAAAGTTTAAAATAAACAAGACACCATGGTGCAGAAGTAGCGCGCTTGCAATGGGCGTGACTTAAGCAGCCGTTCTTGGCCAGGGCAATCGCCCCCGGGTGTCTTCAGATTTTAGCCACATCCAGGTGGGGGACTCCTGGCACACAGGGGGTAAAAGTCTGCAGTGCTACTCCATGTCCTGCCCAGGACAGCCACCAGAGACAGGTTGGCCCAGATGTCCACATGAAGGGCAGGGTCGTGGATGTCAGTGCACCCGGGGAAGAGGCAAGCTGAGTGGGACGTCCCAGGCAGGCACTCCCACCTGGCACAGGTGTGGCTTCCCCTTCAGGCCTCCTCCTGCCCTCCTGTCCACTCTCCACCCGGCATGGAAGGAACCTTATGGTGGGCACTGCCTGGGGACCCACCTGCAATCCACTACTCCCTGCTGTGGATACTCCTGCCCAAGCCCCAAAACTTGAGGCCAGTCTTGGGGAGCAGCAGAGCAGCCCACACCGAGGGCCAGGCCAGGGGAAGACTGTAGGGGGACAGGGAGACACGGTCATCTGATCTGAAGCATGGCTCCAGCTGAGGTACTTCGGCCATGCTGGGGGCCACTGGGACCCCGGGAGACAGAGGACAGGGTCTGCAGATCAGGCAGCAGTGCTGTGGCGAGGCCGGCTCCCTGGTTTTGATGCCATGCTGTAGTTTGGTGGAGCCCATCCTTGGTTGTAACAACAGGGGCGAGGGCACCTGTCCAGCCATCCACTCTGTAATGGCTCCAGGTGGGAGACGTTCCCCATGCCCACTCTTGATTTTCTAGAGGTCTGAGATGATCTCAATGTAAAACAGCAAGAGACCCCCAACCATTGCTCACCAAGCCTAAGAGCTCTTCATTCATGCATGTATCAGTCTCGGGAGGAAACAGAAACCAACTTGGATGATCCAAGTGGCTTTGCTGGAGGGACTACCCATGGAGAAAACCTAAAAAGGGAGGCAGGGTGCCTTGGGATAAGGAGCAGTGGGGTATCCTGAGCACCTGAAGCCCAGGGAGAGTGGAATCATGGATGGGGGCTGCTGGACAGGAGCCCAGTGGGGTGGGGCAGGGGCACACAGAAATATAACCCAAAATGGGGGAGCAAGGGGGACTAAATACCAGGGCCCCTCTCCTCCTTTTCCATCAGGTCTCCCGCCATCCATCTGCCAACTCCAAACAGA
Source organism: Tamandua tetradactyla (assembly GCF_023851605.1). NCBI lineage: Eukaryota > Metazoa > Chordata > Mammalia > Pilosa > Myrmecophagidae > Tamandua > Tamandua tetradactyla. The sequence goes on along the minus strand of NC_135330.1, from coordinate 98,328,951 downwards.
ACTCAGCTGGCACAAGAACCAGGAGCTGCCATCTGCAGGACTCAGCCAAGAAGGACTGAGGAGATGGCAGGATGCATTTGGGGTGTGAACAAACAGGAAATGAAAAAGCAGCCAAATATACTTAGCCCATTTGACCCTTTTCCATAACACTGGGAGATGAGTCTTCCTAGCCCTGAAGCACAGATACATAAGCAGAGGCTCTGTGAGGCTGAGCAGTTGTCAAAAGGGCATATCCCTAAGTTTTTTTCTTACCTCCCCAACAGGACCATCAGGAGAGGCAGTGGTCCTGACTTGCTAAAACAAGTCCTTCTAGAACCTTCTTTGTCTCTTCTGACCAGTACTCAGACCCACCCCTTGCATTGGTCTTGCATTGCCTCTGATATTGAAGAGAGGGCTGGGGTGGCAGTCAAGTGATAAATGCTCATCCTGGGTTCGGACAAGCAGGACACAAACTCAATGAGGAAAACACATCTCCACCTGACTCCTGCTCATTCACCCTCACGCTGGTAGACTTCTAAAGACGAAAGATGCAGCTTGTTCGCACAACTCATCTCCATCCTTTCTGCCATCTTGCTCATGCTCCTGAAACTGGAGAAATGGGAATATTTCTTGTTTTTCTGGTTCCAACCTAGGAGAGTAGCAGCACCCCAATTTCCCTCTGTAGCCCGCTTTCATCTGATGCATAACCCACAGTTCCCAGCCTGAATATTTAGAGTAAATTACCTTCTATCAACCAGGTTGACTGGTTCAGAGATGTATGACCTGAGCAGACCAATGAGACACAGGCCAGCCTTTCCTAGGATGTTGGGAGAGGATATTTCACCCCTCAAGTGTAATATCCCTCTCTACCAAGACCCACCAGGTAGAACCAAAGAATGAAGCCAAATTCATAATGGGCAAAGCCAAGAACCACAAATATATAAAATAAAATAAACAAGTTCTGATGATACCATTGAATGCCTGGATCAAACCATGCCTGATGCCTATCAGAACATTCCATGAACACCTGGATCAAGCCATGCCTGATGTCTACTGGAACATTATCATCACACCCATTGTCAGTGACTCCCCATTATTTCCATAATCCTGACATTCAGTTGTTAAGATGAGGTCCCAATTCAGGGTGTTTTTCACTGTTTACTGTGAAATGCTGGCCTCTGTTCTAAGTTGATTCATTTTACTTGGTCATTTCTGGGAACCAGGTACCCTCAAGGAAGGAGGGTCTCCTGCATCTCACCTGAGGGGAAGAGGCAGGGGCTACAGAGGGTGGGGGACCACACAGAGCCAGTAACTTGACACTTTTGCCTCTGGCCAGCCCTGAGATGAAAGATGACTGTGTTAGAGCCTCACATCCTTGCTAAAAGCATTCTCACATCAAATTCCCACAGACCCACCTTGCTGGGCAGGCTGAAAGAAAGAAGGCAAGATGAAAGGTTCCATCCCCTGCTAGATACCACTTATAAAATGGTGGCTATCTAAAGATTGCTGGCAAATAAATTACACCTCCCCATTTCTCCCAGCTAGTAGGAAATAAGCAATTAGATGAAAGAGAAATAATATGGGAAGCCAAAGACAGAATTGAGACACATATTCCTTTGTTCATTCATTCATTCATTTGTTCATCCAATCATTAAACATTAGGGGTCTAATATGTTCCCTGCACTAGAACTGACTGACAAGCAAAAGAGACATATTCAACAGGGAACAAAGTACAGGAAATTGTCTTCCCTCATGCAGCTTAAATTTTAGGAGAGGGGATGATAGATAAATAAGTCAAACGTTTGGTTTATCAGGTGGTGAAAAGAACAAAGGAAAACAAGGAAGGCCATAGAAAGTGCTGGAACAGAGAAGGGCAGATGGCATGGAGAAGACTTCTGTGAGAAGGTGGCATGTGAGCAGAGACCTCCTTTCTCCTGTAGTGGTAACATCCTCCTTATTTTGCCTTAAAATCATCAGGAAGCTGTAGCTCAGTGGTAAAACCAGAACTAAGATTTTGTTTCAGGGTGGGGGGAGGTTGTCTTTAAGTTCCTTTGTCTACTCTGAGAATATGAGAATCCCTTAATGCCTCCAAGAGTTGCTCATCGACTCCAGTGAACCAAAGTGACAGTGTTATTTATATTCACATTTCTGCAGCAGAGGCAATGAGGAAACACAGTGGAAAGCAAATATCATAATTAAGGGGCCAGAGGGACCAACTGAGCAAGAAACGCAAAAAGAACTAATTGCAGAAATGGGCAAAAAAATATATAAATTTCCCTAGAGGATGCATGGGGACTTTGCTGGATGTTTCCTGATTCTGGAAGTCCAGGGAAGAGGTAATAAGATCATTACACTAAGGTAAATGGGATTGTGTTTAAGCTGTAGTTAAACAAGAATTGTGTCAAAGGATGTTTCAAAATATAAATCCCTGGGTTCTTGTTTAGGTCAATAATAAACAGAGATCTCATACTTGACCAGGTTTTCCTATTTCTTGATGTCATGAAATGCACTGTTTTGTTTTTTAATACTATTCTCAGGTATTTTAAGAATCTGTGTACATTTTCTATTAGATTGCACTGTGACTCTTCTCCATAATGTTAATAATAATATACATAATAGCCATGTTTAACTTAACTTTTACTCTATGCCAAGAATTACTGTATATAGTGGGTTCAATGGTGCATATCCCCTTGCCAAAAAAAAAATTCTTTTTCTCCCTGGAATCTACAAATGTGAACTTATTTGGGTAAAGGGACTTTGCAGAAGTATTTAAGTTAATGATTTCAAAATAAGGTCATCCTGGCTTACAGTGGATCCTAAACCCAAGTCATGTGTTCTTATAAGAGACAGAAGAGGAAAAGAGAGAAGAGGCCAAGTGAGGGTGGAGCAGAACGTGGAGTGATGTTGCCACAAGCCAAAGAACAACTGGAAGCAGCAGCAGCTGGAACAGGGGAGGAAAGATTCTTCCCTAGAGTCTTTGGAGAGAACATGGCCCTGTCCACACCTTGATTTTGGATGTCCAGCTTCCAGAATGGGCCACCCTAGGAACTAAGAGACTGTGCTAAGTATCTTACAGCCAAGTTTTCATTAAATCTTGCATAGTAGGAGCATTAGTTTCCTGGCTGCTAAAACAAATACCATGCAGTGTTGGCATACAGAACAAGTATTTCTTGGTTCATGGTTCTGAGGCTAGGAAAAGCCCAAAATCGAGGTGTTAGTAAGACAAGGCTTTTGAATCTAAGATTGTAGCATTCTGGGATCACTGCTGGTGACCCGTGGTCCTTGGCTTTTCCATTGCACAGAAAAGCACATGGCAGTGTCTTTCCCTTCTTCTCTGGGTTCCTTGACTTCCATCTTTTGGCTACTCCTTGTGGCTTCTCCTTCCATGTCCAATGTCCTCTGCTTGCCCACTAATGGATTAAGGTCTGTCCTCATTCAGTTTGGACACACCTTAACCAGTAACCCACTTGTAGATCCTATTTACAAGTGGGTTCCCACCCCACAGGATTAAGGATGTGCACTGGTCTTTTGCAGGGAACATGATTCAATCCCCAGCAATAGGTATTATTATCGTTACTCAATAGAATAATAACTGATATTCAGAAAAGCTTTCATTTACTCTAGTTCTCACTACACACACAGTAGGACCCAGAGCTAGTGGGATGGACATGAGTTGATTCTACATCCAGATCCCATTCCACCTTCCTTTGTTAACAGCTTTTAATTTTGCTCTTGGAAGGAAACCATTTCCCATTGACTACAAAATGGTGAAACAATAATCAGACTGTGGATCTAGACGACCTGCTCCCATTCCAGGCCATACCTTAGAATGACCAGAAGCATTTTTAAAACTAAAAAACCAACTAACGCTATGCTCACCTGCACACTACCACTGTCAAAGATCCTGATTCCATTGGTCTGGGGATCACATTGCTTAAAGTTTCCCACATGATTCTAAAGTTTGGGCAGAGTTATATGCTTGTTTCTCCAAAGAAGAAAACACGAGCAGAGAGACAAAAAGAAACAAAATGGTAGAAACTCCTTTTTCCCAACAGTGGTATCCCAAAAATGTCAGACATGAATTACAAGTACGGGGGCAATAGATCCAAACTTCCAGCTCTTATGAGACCTTCAGCCTTCCTTCAAAGCCATGAGCCCCCAATCCATCATTGCTTTGATTGCCTTAACACAAAGATTTCTAGTCAATTTAGCCAGGAAGCGGCAGAACAGAGGCTCAGCCTCCAGCTCCCACATCTATAATACTGGGCCTCCACAAGCAATACCTCCCCATGGTGCTGACCGAAGGGTAATGAGGACAAAAGAGAAAAAGCATTGCAGAGAGAAGAGACACCACAGTCTACTTAAAATTTGGGTGCTAGAGGATCCCAAACCTTCAAGTGTGAACCTAAGTAGGTTTCCATAGACCACACTCCTAAAGCACCATTAGAAACATCTTATTCAGAAGAAAAAGAATCCATGCACACTGCAGAAGGCAAGAAATCAGTCAACCTGGGGAGTAACTTGAAACCATTGCCTCGGACATTTTGCTAATTCAGTTTCTGGCTGACTCATGGTTTACCTTTTCTCCCCTCCCCTTGAAGGCAGCAACTACTAAATACCAAAGGTATTAAACAAGATAGCACAGCAAGGATGTGGGGGGCAGGGGATAAGGTTCTGCAGAGAAAATGTTCTCAAGAATATCAGAAGTGCCTATCACACCGAAGCACAGGAAACCTAATGAAGCATAATTTTTATCTTTCATTAAAATGCAAGTAATCTGTAATTCATCTCTCTTAGCCACACTAAAGTATAAGAATACATGCATTTAAAATGGATAGACATAGCTTGCTGTGTAAAACATGGGAAAAAATAATTGGGAGTATACTTTTTCAGTACTCTTATGCAGCATATGAATCAGTATAACATAATTTGAAAGTAGGCTTAGAGTAAAGATGCATATTGTAAAACATAGGGCAATAACTAAAACAAAATTTAAAGTGAGGCATAAATAATGGGCCAATAGTGGATATAAAACCAGATTCATAACAAAATATTCATTTCAAAAGCAGGCAGAAAAAGAGGGAAAAAATAAGATACAGATAAGACACAAAGAAAACAATGAGCAAGATGATAGATTTTAATCCAAACATACCAATAATCATATTAAATATAAATTATCTAAAATACAACAATTAAAATACACAGATAAACTGAATAAACAAACAAGACTTTATGGTATCAACTTTGTGGTATCTACAAACAACCAACATTAAATATAAAGACAGAAAGATTAAAAGTAAGATGATGAAAAAATATGTTACCATGCAAATACTAATCAAAAGAAAGCTGAGGTGGCTACATTAATTTCTGGCAGTATAGACTCCAGAACAAAGAATATTTCCATGAATAAAGAGGGACAATTCATAATGATAAGCAGAGAAAGCCAACAAGGTGCCAACAATTCTAAGTGCACATGTAACTAAAAACAACATTTAAAAATACATGAAGTAAAATCTGGCAGAATTGAAATGAAAAATAGACAAACACAGCCTAGATGGAGACTTCAACACTCCTCTCTCAGTAAATGACAAATAAAAAATCAGTAAGGATATAGATCAACTGAACAACATGACACACATTTAGAGATACTTTTAACCTTGGGTTAGGCAGATATTTTTCAGATGTGAAAAATATAAAAACATGGTCACTAAGAGAAAAAAATTAATAAATTTTTTTATTAAAAAGAAAAGCCTCTGTTCTTCTGTAGCATATTGATAGAAGATAACTGCAAAACCCTTATCTGAAAAAAGAACTTGTACCCTGTATAGAAAAAGCATTTCTGAACGCCAATACTAGGAAAATAAATGGAAAACAATGGGGTAAAAAAAATTTGAAAAAGACACTTCACCAAAGACTGTATAAGGATGACAAGTGAGCATATCAAAGAAGGCTTAACATCGTTAATCATGATGGCACAAAGTAAAACCTCATTGAATTACCACTACACACCTAAAACAGGGGCTAAACAAAATCAAACAAAACAAAATACATAATATGACGTACTAACAAAGATGCAGAAACAATTGGAATTCTCACACGTTACTGGTGGGAGTGCAAAGTACCACAACTGTGTTTGAAAAGCATTTACAGTTTCACACTAACTACACAGCCACCAAGCCCAGTTGTAGGTTTTATTTACCCAAGAGAAATGAACAAAGTATTCACCTGAAAACTTGAATATTTAAGTCTGTGAATATTTAAATAAACTTTCTTCAAAAGTGCCCCAAACTGGAAGTAATCCCAAAGTCCCTCAGCTGTAAAGTGAATATGCAAACCGCAATACATTAAATGCAACATTATTCCACAACAAAAAAGAACAAAACTACTGATATACAGGTGAATGTCAAACACATTATGCTAAGTGAAAGACAGCATATTCAAAAAGCTGCATACTGCATGATTCAATTCATAAGGCATAGGAAAAAGGCAGAGAATGTGTCAGTGGGTATTCAGGGATTTGGGGAGGGGGTAGGAAATGGCTACCAAGGGGGACAAGAGGAATTTTAGGGGGTAATGCAAATGTTCTATTTTTGTGGTGCTGTTTACATGTCTAGGTCAAAACTCATAGAACTGTACACTCAAAAGGGTGAATTTTATTCCATGTGAATGATCATTTAATGAGCCACAATTTTAAAAAGTAGATGGGTGTAAAAATATTCCAGGAATCAGACTTTCCATTTCTTCCATTGATTCGATAATGTCCTCCTTCACTGCCAATTAATATACCAAAGACTCATTTTTATTAACCTTGCTTTCCACAGCTATGGATGTATGAACAATCTAATACATATAATGGCTTTGTTTTAACCTCTGCTTATGGAGGTGCTAGCTGTCAAGATAACAGAGTGTTCAACATTCTCCTCTGCTTAATTTAGCCACCCTTGCAATTAAGGGCAAGATGAGAAACATCTGGAGGCAGAAGCAAATGCCTGAGAAAAGGGCCTGGCAGGTAAATGGGGGGAGGGGCTGAGATCCCAACAAACACCTCCCCACTCAGAGGGGGCACTCCCACTCAGGCCATACCCATTGTAGCCAGGGAAAAAAGAAGAGCGTTTTTTCCCCTAGGATGTGAGAGTTGGGCTGAAGTAGAGAGAAGGCAGAGTCTCCTGGAGTTAGAGGTGATGAATTGTCCCCAGAGAGAGCAGGTGGAGGGGTGGTGGAGGGCGGGTGCACCCTCAGAACTCAGTAATGGCTGCACTCACATGCGGGACCCAAAGTGGGATTGTGCAACCAAAGTTGGCAGAGAATCCACATTTTTAACAGAAGTTGGAGATACTGATTTTTAAATGTGAAATCTCTGAATTCTGAAATGTCAGAATCCCATTCTTTTCCTTCTTTTTTTTTTTTAGCATTCTGTTGATGAAAGTGTACCTGTCTGCAGGTGCAAATGTTTGCAAGCATCAGTCAAGAGGTTGGGCACAGAGGAGAGGAGAGGACTAGGGCACTTAGCCATTAATGGAATGGCTTCCAAGAGGCTGAAACAAGTTCAGAGAAGCTGAAATCCAGCGGGGAATTTCAACTTGAGCGACCGGAAAGAATGGGTGGAAAGAAAACCTATGTGTTTTCAGCGAGGGTGCATATTGTCGAGTGATCCTTTCTGTAGTGGGAGAGCTGGCAAGGACTCCCCCACCCTGGCCACCTCCTACTCATTCCACCCGCCCCAGCTCCCAAGTCTCTGATCAGAAATTCAAAATTCCCAAAGCCCTGAAATTCCAAAATTTTTTCCTCACAAAACGCATTTGGTGGCTAATGCTGACCTTGAATATAGTGAGGCTATAAGGGGTCTTAATTATCCCCCTTTATGTAAATACTCATGTTTCACACAAAATTACCAATGGATGCAGTTATGAGGTGCAATTGGGGGGCTATTCCAGACCCAGGTTCGGTTATTATACAATAATGTATATGACCCTAGGTTGTTATGCTCTCTTTTACCACTCCAAAATTTCGATATATCTCAATCTTGACATACATTTGGTCCCCCAATTTTTAAAGCCTGGTCTTGCCTAACCTTCCCAGGGGTCCCGCATGTGAGTGCAGCCATTACTGAGTTCTGAGGGTGCACCCGCCCTCCACCACCCCTCCACCTGCTCTCTCTGGGGACAATTCATCACCTCTAACTCCAGGAGACTCTGCCTTCTCTCTACTTCAGCCCAACTCTCACATCCTAGGGAAAAAAACGCTCTTCTTTCCATGCCCTACACCCTGCCCTATTTATGGAACCTCTTAAGGGCAAATGCATATTCCAAACCCTGATAAACTGCAAAGCCTCTCAATCCACAGACAAAAATAAATCCACAATTGGCATTAAAAATTGATCAGCAGTTTAAAGAATTCCAGAAATCAGTACTTAAATCCTCGTGCAGGAGGAGAGATGGCTTTTCTTCTCTTCCCTTTTTAATTTTTTTTAAGCCAGCAGAAATGTGAACAAAGGTCAGAAAACTTTTTCTCTATAAGAAATCATATGGAGCAAATAGTTTCTTTGTGGAGGAATCAGAGGTTAGAATGAGCTGCTGCTTTTTATCAGGAGAAACAAACTGAGAAGTATTTTACGGAAGACACGGGAGAGATATATACCCCCAACTCAGGGCGTGAAAAATTATAAAGCAAAAGCCAGGAGACAAAAACCTCACCAAATCAAGGCTGCATTAGCCAATGGGCTAATGGGTGGCTCTGGGGTGGGGGTGCCAGCTTCTGGAACCCCACAATCTCCTTTAACCCTTTCTGTGCACACAGCAGCTTCAAAGCAAGCCCTAGCAGGGCTCTCCAACCAGACTGTACCCAAGCTACCTTGAATCAAAAGTAAAATCCTCTAGACAGAAAAAAAAATGACTGGGAGCTTTACGAAAAGCCAACAGCATGCTTTAAAAAAAAGATTCGGGGTCCTCACCTGATTAAACCTCTCAAGAATGTTGGAGACAGCCCCGTGAAGGGCTCTGGCCTCGGATCAGTTTCAATGACACGACCTTCCCTTACAAAGTGCTTCTGTCCATTAAATCATTTCATCACCAAAGAACGGCACTGAAGTCCGGGAGGGGATTCTTCCCATGGCTACCTTATATTTAGAGAAACTGAGACTTGGAATGACAGTGCCCACAGCTAAGGGCAGAATTCAGGCACGAGTTGTACAAACGAGACAGGAGTCACCTCCCCCACCGGTCCCAACTCCGACAAGCACACACCGGGTCTATACAAAACCAAAGAATCTTGTCTCCCAGGGCAGTCGAGGACCCGCAGCCTGAGGGGGGTAGATCTCTCCAGAAAAAGTAGCATTTGCATCTCAAATGACTTTTGAAATGCAAAGTGCTACTTTTAAAACGCCATTTGGCAACTTGTCTCTCCCGATGCATTTCCGGCCGGGCTTGGGGGGCTTTCAGACGGGAGAGAGGACGGCATTTTCCCGGGTTTTCTAGAACTCCGCTCGGGCCCCAGGGCTGTGGCGTGCGCACACCTCGGTTTATCCCAGGGGCCCTGTAGACACTTCCTACCGCCAAGGGCGGAAAGAAAGTCACGTTCTCGCTGCTTCTCTGCGCGGCCCGCACCACTGGGCGCCCGGGAGCCTCTGTGGTCCCAGCCGCCATGCCCGGAGGTCTCTTTCTTCCCGCCCCGGACGCATGTGCCGCCGCGCAGCTGCGCTTCATAACAATAATCATGGTCATAAAACTCAACAACAACGGCTAACCTTTCGGAGGCCCTTTGGGCACTCTGCGTGAGGTCCCTTAAATTCTCTGGGCCCTAAGAGGGAGCTTCGTCATCCCCATTGTAGAGACCAGGAGACTGAGGTGAGGGGCCTCCAAGGACAGGACTAGGGAGGGGGGCGGGGAGAGCCCAAATCTGACCTCGAGCTGCGTACCCACCCCCTCCAGCCGGGGGGAGCCCCTTCCTGCACTCCCCAAACACACATGACCGAATTTAGGGTCCACGGAGTCGCGTGTTTTTGCCCAGCAAGAGTTCGCGGTGAGCTGCGCGTCGAGCGCGTTTCCCCCTGGGTCACGAGCGGCTGCTCCAGACCTCATGGTTGGGGGATGGGGCCGCATAAGACCGGGTCCCTCTTCCTGGATCCCCAGTCCCACAGTTGGACTGAGCTGGGCTGAGGTTGACACCCCATGATTGGGAAGAAGGGGGTGCAAAGAACCCGGCACAATCCGGGAGGCAACCATGCTGGGGACGGAAGGAGGACCCCTGGACCTCGGGGTCGGAGAACAAACAATGCCCCTCAGCCACGCCTCCCCCTCACCTCGGGGCCAGCACCCAGCTTGGCGAGTGGTCCCGGGGAGGGGACCCGTAGATGGCGGCCCGCCCAGTCTGCGCATCCAGGGAAGGGGCTGCCAGGAGCCCCGCAGAGCCGCTCCCGGCGGGGCCAGCGCCCTCGCCAAGGTCCCCAGACACCCCCACACTCCGGATGCCCCCGTCCGAGCTCATGCGGACCCGGGGAAGTTCCCGCGCGCCAGACGCCCGCCCCGGTCCTTACCTCTGCTCAGCAGTGCGCCCAGCACCAGGCTCAGCGCCCCGCACAGCAGCGCCCCTGGCCCCGGGGCCGCGCCCTCGGAGCGCATCCTGCTTCCCAGCCACTCACGCCGCGCGCCCGCCCATAAGGGTCTCGCGGGCTGCCCGGTGCCTGGGCGACCTCCCCGGCAGCCGCGACGCCCCGGCCGGCGTACCTCCGAGCACCGTGCCCCGCCCCTGCCGGCTCCCGACCGCGGCGAGCCAGCCTGCGGCAGCTCGCGCTACCACCCGGACAACTTTTCTCCAGCCTCAGCTGCCACCGCCGGCGCTGCTGGCCCCGCCTCCTGGCCCGCCCCCCCGGGCCCGAGCTGAACCGAGCGCAGGGGAGAGCAGCGCGCGCCCCGCCGCGGGGAATGCGGAAGCCCTCTGGGCCGGCGCGGGTCCTGGGGAGTTCAAGACGGACAGGATCCCTCACCACGCCACCCTCCCCGTGGCCACGGCGGGGCCAGATGGTCACCACGCCCCATCTCCCGCCTGCAGAGCCGGGGACATTTGTCCACCTGTGGATGGAGATAGATGCAGCGAGATAAAGCGACGCGCGGGACGAGTGTGGACGGACAGAGATGCTTGTTACTTGTGTGCGCTCAGCTGTGTGGAAGAAGGCAGCGGGCTGACTCCCTGGAAGGGTGCTTGGAGTCTGCGTGAAAGTCATTCTTCTCCGCATGTCCTTCCTGTGCTTTGATGCCCCTCTCTGCAATGTGCCTGTACTGACGCTTCGGAGTAGGGGTTTCGGGGTAGAGGTCGGGGGCAGCTGTGCTCCAGCGGTCGCAGGGATCTGCAGAGCCCGCCGGGCCACGCCTGCATCGCCCCCCTGATCATCCCCTCGGCTTTTCCCCGCCTTGCCCGCTCTCTTGGCCCTCAGCCCCGGGGTCGGGCCGACCCAGGGCGGGGCCTGACCCCTCTCCTATTGGAATGAAAGGCGAAGGAGACCGCAAGCCCTGCGGGAGACCCGGCGCCCCCCCCCCCCCCCCCCCCCCCCGCAGAAGCCCTGGCGGCCCCTGCTCTCCCGGGGCAGGCTCAAATCAGCTCCAAGAAAGAAAGCCTGACTCGGTACCAAGTGTCCCCAGCATCCCGGGTCACTAGAGCCAGGAGTTTATTTCAAAATAAAAGAATAAAAAAATCCTTGAATGAATGAGAAGAAACAAAAGTGAGCATGCAGAGAAAGGGCAGATCCTTTTCTTCTGCCCGTGCTGGGTCACCCCGGGGAAACCTAGCCCCGCTGGAGGGGGAGTTGTGGGGACGGGCCTAGCAGGGCCAGGACCCCTCCCTGATCTTCTTGGTGGACTCCCTTCGGGCCAAACCAGAGAGGGGACTGGAATTTTGCTTCTGATGGGCCCAATAGCAGCGACCGGATTTTTTTTTTTAAAGACTTGCTGGAAATTGCCTGGTTTTTCCTTTCATTCAGCTAGAGTGGAGCCAATGTTGGGCAACGCTCAGGAAGTAGACATGGCTTTTTTTTATTAACTAAAAAAACTAACACAACATTTAGAAATCATTCCATTCTACATATACGATCAGTAATTCTATCATGAAATGTCCACTAAAAGCTTATCTGCTCTCAATTTCTACTATTCTCTAATTTAAAAATTTACAGGGTTTTAATCACCCTGACTGTAAATTCTTATTTGTCCCTGAAAAATGTTGATTTCAATTTTAAATTGTAAAACATATCACCCACAAAAAGTGCATAAAATATAAAACTATTATCTAATGAATTATGAACACATTTACAACCACAAACCAGGTTAAGAAGTAGAGCACTGCTTGTTCTTCATGGATCACAATGTCCTTCCTTCCATCTGCACTGTGTCATATATATGATCCTCACCCAGGACTGATATGTAAGGAAAAATAGACACAGGGGAACTGGGGCTATAGCCTCTTGCTATACTATTGCTAAAAGTGATTAAAGGCTTTACTTACTTTCATTTGGCTTGCTGTAATAGATGATGGCCTAGATACCCAGGAGCTCAGCTTTCTCCAGCTCAGCTCTTGACAGCTGGGTACAATCAGCTGTGTGGTCAAACACAATGCTATTCTGGAAGAGCAAAAAGCCTGAAGGTCCCACCAGGCTTTTCACAAATGGAATGCTAGCACAGATTACAGGACTCCTGGTAGTGCTTTTTGAATTGTTTGCAAGAGTCTGAGGATTTGCAGGAAACTTGCCATTGGGACTTGGAAAGTGCTGGTGGAAGCTGTGGGGCATTCTTAGAGAAGGCTAGTGTGATATTTACATAAGCTTGGTCATTCTAAATTGGTCTTTTTCTTTAACCAGCCACTTCCTGGTAGAAATAAAAAAGATGGATGCTAGGAAATCCAAAGAATTGCTGTTGATTTCCAGTGATGGGACTAAAAATCATAGGAGATGCTATAAGCTAAATTATGCCCAATGACAATTGTTAGCCTAACGTGGTCTCTGGCACTGATGAACACCCTGTGACATAGTGAGTTATTGAGAATTGTGCCTTTAATGTAAAAGATTATAGATTTATTCTGGGTTGTTTTGCCCAGAAATGTAAGGAGATCTTAGACTTAACTAGTTTGTCTCCTCAATGAATGAGATAATCTTGTTAAACTTAGTTAGGTTGAGTGTACTTTGTGGGATTTGTCCATATAGACCCCTTCCTCAAAATGCCCTGAAAATAGCTACTTTGACTAAAGATAAAGAAGAAGAAGAGAGAATGAGAGAATGAAAACCTCTGAGACCCTCCCCTTCCTCAGCTTGGTGCTATTAGGGCCCACCTATGAGAGACCCTACCACAGAAAAACACATCTGGACTTCACTCACTGAGGCTACAGTGATCTTGCAAGCCACACTGTTCTTTTGGGTCAATGATGAGGTAATTGGAGCAGTAGATGTTCTTATTGTTAACTAGACTCGAATTTCTAGGTATGTCATAACACTCCTGCTGGTTAGGGGACCAATTGAATCTCCTCATGAGATCAGGTTTACTGGTCTGTTACATAATCTGGATCTCAACAGATGAGTACTCAGGTTTGGAAAAAACAGTTACTGTCAAACTTGGTAAAACTGACCAAGAGAGAGGGAGAAAAAAATGGTCATCAGGCATAGTCCCCTGGATGACCTGGTGCCTCCCCACAAAGATCTCTGGGTCTGGGTACTCAATGATATGATCTCCAAGGAAGAGATTTATGTGCTGTCCACCAATGAACTTTTGGTCAGGTCTTGGGCAATGGAGGTCTTAAAGTAGGCTCCACCAGAGTCCACATGGAATGGCCCCTGTGACTAGTATAACAGCTAATCTCTTCACATATCTTAATGAATTTGGATTTGAATTAGACAGTCTCTGCAGCTGGAACTTTTCATTTGCAAAAACAAACAATACTAAGCTTCAAACTACACTTAAAATAAAATCCAAACTTCTTGCTGTGTCTTTCAAGTCTCAGCATCAGCTCTTGTTCTTGATGATCCTTTAACATCATATTATGCTACTGCCTCACTTTTCCACAATGCTCCAACAATTGAGGTCTGTTTTTAGTTCCTAGAGAACACCAGACTCTCTTCTGCTTTGGGAATTTGCACATGTTCCCTCTGTTCTGAACTCTCCCCTTCTCCATGCAGCTCAATCTTTCTTACTCTTTAGGTCTTAGCTCACATTTCACTTTCTCAGAGAAGAATTCCTTGACCCTTGCCTTTAAGGAGATTATAGTGGCTTGAAGTTGTTATGTACCCCTTCAAGACCATGTTCTTTTAATCTATTCCTGTGGCTACAGACGTTTTGTGTTTGAGAACTTTTGGTTAGGTTACTTCAATTGAGATGTGCATGTCTTAATCCTTTAACTGGAGTCTTTTATAGAGGATAAAAACATATAGAAGCTAAGAGATGAGATTAAGAGAAGTTTATAGAGAAGAGTCCTGGAGAAGATAAGAGAGGACTCAAAGAAGCTCAATGAGGAAGCTGCTCGAATCAGAAGTTGAAAGCAATGCAATCTGGAGCAAAAGAGCAGCAGTTGCTGGGCAACATGCCTTCCCATATGACAGAGGTATTCCAGACACCAACAGTCTGCCTTCAGCATCCAACAATCATCCTGTGATGCCTTTTGTTGAAAATTTTCATCTCCAAAGAACTGTACATTTTGAGTTAATAAATCCCCATTGTAAAAGCCAATCAATTTCTGGATTATAGCATTCCAGCAGCATTGGCAAACCAAAACAGAGGTCTAAACTAGAATCTATTCTATTATCCTCCTTCTCAGTGAGTTGTTTCCTTCTTTCACATGATATCATGTCCCATATTTGTTGTTGTAATTATTCTTTTTATTTAGCTTTCCCTCTCCTTTGTTTTGGGGGTGTCTATTGCCCTTTCCACACTGTCGGTGAACACATCTGTCTTATTCACTGTAGTATTCTATGAACTTAGCCAAATGTTGACTTTCATTAAATATGGCCTGAATAAATACTGACTGAATGATTGAAGTGGAGGAAGTGTAGTTACAATTCAGTTTGTTCTGGCTTTAGTTTCCTTGATCTTTGAGCACTCCACAGAGATAACATATGAAAAATGGTTCGGGATAATTCTCTCTCAGCTCAGGGTAAGGGGAGCATGAAAGAGATAAGTTAATTTCTCCCTCATTTTTGAAGGATGATTTTCTTGGATATAGAATACTTGGTTGGCAGTTTTTCTCTTTTAGAATCTTAAATATACCACTGTCTTCTTGCTGCCATGGTTTCTGCTGTGAAATCTACACGTAGCCTTATTGGGCTTTCCTTGTATGTGATGTATTGTTTCTCCTTGTTGCTTTCAAAATTCTCTTTCTCTTTGGCATCTAACATTCTGATTAGTAAGTGTCTTGGTGTATGTCTATTTGGATCTATTCTGTTTGGAGCACTCTGCTCTTCTTAGAGCTGTAACTTGAAGTCTTTCATAAGAGTTGGGAAATTTTCAGTGATGATTTTCTCCATTAGTCTTTCTCTCCTCCTTTTCCCTTCTTTTCTCCTTCTGGGACACCCACAACATGTATATTCATGTGTTTCATGTTGTCATTCAATTCCCTGAGTACCTGCTTATATTTTTCCATTAGTTTCCCTATATTTTCTTTTGCTTGTTGGATTTCAGATGTCTCATTCTCCAGTTCACTAATCCTTTCTTCTGCCTCTTGAAATCTAACATTGTAGGTTTCCATTGTTTTTTTAATCTCTTCTACTGTGCCTATCATTTATATGTTATCTGATTTGTTTTTTCAGACTTTCAATTTCTTTTTTTGTGTGTGTGCCTATTGCCTTCTTTATATCCTCCCTCAATTCATCGATTTGATTTTTGATGAAGTTTTCTATGTCTATTTGAACAGCCTGAATCAATTGTTTCAACTCCTGTACCTCAATTGAATTGTTGTTTTCTGCCTTTGATGGGCCATATTCAGTTTTCCTAGTATGACTCATTTTTATTTTATTTTATTTTATTTTATTTTATTTTTTGCTGGCATTTAGGCATTTAATTTCCTTCATTAGCTTATTCTAGGGATTGTTTTCACTCTTTTACCTAGGATTTTCTTGCTGAATGGCTTTGTTCTCATCTGTTTTTTTACATTCATTATAGCTTGTTCTAGACCTCTAGCATTGGTTTTGTTTAATGGATCAAAATTGTTCAATTCTTGTTTTCTTGTCTCTTACCCTGCCTTTATGAAGTCATTTTTCTTCTTAGGAGGGTGTATTTAGATATCATAGACCCCAGTCAGAGTTTCCCAGACCACACTGGCCTCCTCTCAGAAGAAAAGATTCACCTCCATCAGTTTTCCATGAGGATGAGGCCCAGAACATTGACAGAGTTTCCTACGATGCCTCTGAACTCTGTTTTTCCTATCCTGCCCAGTATGTGGTGATTGTCTGCCTGTAGGTACCACCAGCATAAAGTGATGCAGTACCTTTAACTTCAGCAGACTGTCCCTGCTGGGGGCATGGTTGAAACAGAGGAGAGGTTGTAGGCTGGCTTTAATGGCTTCAGTTTTCCAGTCCCTGGTGTCTGAATTCCTTGAAGGAGGGATCCCACCTGGCCTGGGCCCCACCCCTCTCCTGGGGAAAGCACAGGCTCAAGGGAATTACCTTGTTGCACCTGACCAGCCTCTTTACCTCTCAGACAAATTTAATTCTGCCCTTGCCTAAGGCAGTTGGAGCCTGAGAAGCCATACATTTATACCTGAGTAGTTAAGCAATAGAAACAAAGCAAAAAAATCCTTTTCAGAGCAGGACCCCCATTCCTTGGGCTTGTTAATCAAGAGTTTAAGTTGGTACATTGTTCTATGTATCTCTAGGCTCTATATGCCCCCTCTATTTTTTGGGGGGTCTAGGCCTTTTCAAGTATTTTGTGATGTCCAATCCAAAAAGCTCTGTTTTTTTCCCTGTTAGCCCTGCCCCCTCTGTGTTAAGGCAAACACTAGTAACTTCAGCTTTTATTCAAGGTTTATCTGAGCTGGGGGCTAATTTTAGCCATAGAATTTGTTAATTAATTCCACAATTGGAGCTTGCTTGAGCTCAGCCCCTTGCTGTTAGTCTCTTTCCTTTCACCTCTGGGATCCATCCTGTGGTGGAGGGTTGCTGGCCTCCATGGCTTGGGGGACTCACAGTTCTGGGTAGGATCACAGCTCATTCAGCTTATCCAGACTGGTGTACACTGTGTGTCCAGTCACTGATGTTCATTGATTGGATTTTGATGTGATTTTTGCATGTTTATTCATCTTTAGTTAGTTGCTACCAATATTTTAAAAATTGATATTTCATTTATTTGTAAGACTATCCATAAGGGAAAAATTTTATACAGGCTTGTCTCAGTAGCAAATAACCCTTTTAGATGCAGAGATGTGGAAGCAAAACATAAGTTAATGCCTTATGTCTGCATGTTAGTTCACTATATTTCCCTGAGCTCAATGAAAGAAGTTCCTTAGCCAAGAAGAAAAGAAGAAACTTGCTAAACTGGCTCACTTCAAAATCTCTTCTGGAAAATTTCCTTTGATGACAAACTATTTGCTATGTAAGAAATAGCTCAGAATCAGAATCACAGAAGATAAAAATTTTGTGCTAGAAAATCCCAGTTAAAGCCCTTTAAAAAAATCCAACATAGGGGACTTTCGGAGAAGATGGCGGCTTAGTAAGACGCGCGGGTCTTAGCTCCTCCTCCAGAAAAGCAACTAAAGAAACAGAAACAATACGAAACAGCTCCCGGAGCCACAACAGAGACCAAAAAGACAGCGTACCCCATTATGGAACGGCTGGAGGGGCAGGGAGAATCCGCTGCGGTGAGATATCCAAGGGGCGCGCGTTTTCCCGGCCGGGGCGGCTGGCGACTGGGGTCCCCTCCACGCACGTGGCTCCCCGGTCTGAGTGGGAACGTTGGATAGTGGGGCCCTCCCGCCACGCTTGGCATCTCAGGCCAGCTGGGCAATTTGGACCGGAGTCCCCCAAGCCACGGCAGCCGGCGATCCACCCCCTCCACGCGCGGTTTCCCGGGCTGACTGCAAGATTCGGACTGGCCAGTTAAAGGAGCCATAGCATCTTTTACTGGTGGGCCCCGCAGACAGACGAGTGCCACGAGTGCCACCTACCGGGCAGGAAAAGAAAAACAGCCCAGAGATTTCACAGAAAAACCTTTCAACCAGCCGGGTCCCACACCCAGGGAAATCTGATCAAATGCCCAGACACCAGCAGAAAATAATGGATGATGCTCGGAAAATTAAAGATATGGCCCAGTCAAAGGAACAAACCAATAGTTCAAATGAGATACAGGAGCTGAGACAACTAATGCTGAATATACGAACAGAAATGGAAAACTTCTTCAAAAACCAAATCAATAAATTGAGGGAGGACATGAAGAAGACATGGGCTGAACAAAAAGAAGAAATAGAAAATCTGAAAAAACAAATCACAGAACTTATGGGAGTGAAGGACAAAGAAGAAAAAATGGAAAAAACAATGGATACCTACAATGGTAGATCTAAAGAGACAGAAGCTACAATTAGTGAACTGGAGGATGGAACATCTGAATTCCAAAAAGAAACAGAAACTATAGGGAAAAGAATGGGAAAACTTGAGCAGGGGATCAGGGAACTGAATGACAATATGAAGCGCACAAATATACGTGTTGTGGGTGTCCCAGAAGGAGAAGAGAAGGGAAAAGGAGGAAAAAAACTAATGGAAGAAATTATCACTGAAAATTTCCCAACTCTTATGAAAGACCTAAATTTACAGATCCAAGAAGTGCAGCGCACCCCAAAGAGAATAGACCCAAATAGGCGTTCTCCAAGACACTTACTAGTTAGAATGTCAGAGGTCAAAGAGAAAGAGAGGATCTTGAAAGCAGCAAGAGAAAAACAATCCGTCACATACAAGGGAAACCCAATAAGACTATGTGTAGAGTTCTCAGCAGAAACCATGGAAGCTAGAAGACAGTGGGATGATATATTTAAATTACTAAAAGAGAAAAACTTCCAACCAAGGCTTCTATATCCAGCAAAATTGTCCTTCAAAAATGAAGGAGAAATTAAAACATTTATAGACAAAAAGTCACTGAGAGAATTTGTGACCAAGAGACCAGCTCTGCAAGAAATACTAAAGGGAGCACTAGAGTCAGACACGAAAAGACAGAAGAGAGAGGTATGGAGTAAAGTGTAGAAAGAAGGAAAATCAGATATGATATATATAATACAGAAGCCAAAATGGTAGAGGAAAATATCATCCAAACAGTAATAACACTAAAAGGTAATGGACTGAATTTCCCAATCAAAAGACATAGAATGGCAGAATGGATTACGACCCAGCAATACCACTACTAGGTATCTACTCAAAGGACTTAAGGGCAAAGACACAGACGGACATTTGCACACCAGTGTTTATAGCAGCATTATCTACAATTGCAAAGAGATGGAAACAGCCAAAGTGTCCATCAACAGACGAGTGGCTAAACAAACTGTGGCGTATACCTACGATGGAATATTATGCAGCTTTAAGACAGACTAAACTTATGAAGCATGTAATAACATGGATGGACCTAGAGAACATTATGCTGAGTGAGTCTAGCCAAAAACTAAAGGACAAATACTGTATGGTCCCACTGATGTGAACCGACATTCGAGAATCAGCTTGGAATATATCATTGGTAACAGAGACCAGCAGGAGTTAGAAACAGGGTAAGATAACGGGTAATTGGAGCTGAAGGGATACAGACTGTGCAACAGGACTAGATACAAAAACTCAAAAATGGACAGCACAATAATACCTAAGTGTAATGTAACTATGTTGGAACACTGAATGAAGCTGCACCTGAAATATGGTTTTTTGTTTGTTTGTTTGTTTGTTTGTATCTTCTGTTTTTGTTTTTTTTCTTTTTCCTTTTTATATATATATATTTTATTAGTATTATTATTTTAATTCTCTTCTCTATATTAACATTCTATATCTTTTTCTGCTGTTTTGCTAGTTCTTTTCCTAAATCGATGCAAATGTACTAAGAAATGATGATCATACATCTATGTGATGATACTAAGAATTACTGAGTGCATGTGTAGAATGGAATGATTTCTAAATGTTGTGTTAATTTCTTTTCTTTTTTTTTGATTAATTAAAAAAAATTTTAAAAATTGGATAAAAAAATAAAAGCACATAGTAGATTCAGGAAAAAAATATATAAATAATAGAGGAAAAAAATGTTAAAATAAATTCAGTTTGAAATACTAGCGATCAATGAAAGGGAGGGATAAGGAATATGGTATGTAAAAATTCTTTTTCTTTTTCTGTTTTTATTTTATTTTTCTGTTGCCTTTTTATTTCTTTTTCTGAATTGATGCAAATGTTCTCAGAAATTATCATGATGATGAATATGCAACTATGTGATGATATTGTGAATTACTGATTATATATGTAGAATGGAATGAGCATATATTACGGATGTTTGTGTTTCTTTCTTGTAATTTCTTTTTAATTAATAAAAAATTATTAAAAAAAAAAAAAAATCCAACATACTTTTCCTGAAATCTATGCCTTGAAGTTATCCTTCAGTGTCATCTGCTGCTTTAGATCTGAAATGCAGGAGATGTCTGTGCTGTTACCTGGGATAAGCATGGATAAAAAGCCAAATATTTGCCAAAAATCAGGGCTTTTTTCAGAAGAATGTATCTTTGTGGGGGTGCGGGATGGGATGAGATATGTATGAAGTCCTATGAAGGGTAATCTCTGAAGTATCACCCTGTTGGAGGGTAAGGTCTGAAAGAAGATGGGGATATGTTTCTGTTGCAGCTAATGTCTCTTCCTCTTGTAATTGAAACAAATGCCAACAGCACAGATGGCAGGTCAGCAAATGGCAGCCTTGATGCCACTGACATTAATGTTGCTTACATTTTTTCCTCTGAGGTAAATAATTGGAGTTTCCTTTTTCAGTATGGGTTTGGATTTCACAGTGATCTTTCTATTGGAACACTTACTGACATGCAAATCACTTCTTTGTCAGTATAATTCATCAGCATTGGACTCTGGAAAATGACTAGCATTTGGAGGCTGCTTTAATGGGTAACAAGGAAGACATAAAGAAATGCATGTTCCTACTTTGGGGAAGCTTTAATTGTAGATGGAAGTGAAGACAAAAGTAACTGGGAAAGGGCACAACAAAGTTTTGTGGATTCAGAAGTATGTGTCACAGCATCAAATCCTTAGGGGCTTGTGTGCAAGCAGAAAAATTGACTTTTGTTGTATTAACCAATAATGTATATTTGGAAGGCTCTCATAAGCCTGCAGAACTGAGAGAGAGTGTGTGGGAGCTGGAGGACCAGGGATGGGAAGCAGATAGACATACAGGAAACTCTTCAGGGCTGGGCCAGGCACAGGCTGGTCCCTTACCAACCACATTCAACTTGGTAATGTTCTCTTAGCTTTTAAAGTCTAGGACAGGGTGTCCATCCCTGCTTTCAGGGTGAAGATGCCAGGAGGAAGGAGCCTTTGTCACTTAAGCTTACACATGGATGCAAAACACATATTCCCACTGGTGGGGGGGGGAGACTGAAGTGATGTTTAGATGAAATTGACAGCTTAAAGATACTAAATTTTCAAATCCATGAACATGAAATCTTTTCCCATTTGTTTAGCTCTTCTTTGATTTCTTTACAGAATGTTTTATAATTTTCTGTGTACAAATTCTTTACATCCTGGATAAATACTTGATTCTTTTAGTTGCTATTGCAAATGAATTGATATTTCTATTTTATTGCACTACATATGATTATATGGTATCATCATATCAAACTTGATTTAGCCAGTGCCCCATGGATTCATGTTTAAGCTGTTTCAATTTTCATTGTTGTCATTTTGCCATTACAAACATCAAACTAATAAATATCCTCTATTTGACAAAATATACAAAACTTAAACTCAAATCAAAGAACTAAATGTAAGAACCATTATTCTTCTGAATATAAATAATAATAATAATAATATATACTGTAGAACATAATCATTATTTTGATAACTATCTGCTAGTCTTATGAAAAACAAAGCTATGAGGTAGAACAGTGACTCAGTTTCAAGGATGTAGCATGTGTGACTTTTATCCAGTGCAGTAAAATGCCCACTTTTGAAATAAAAATGATTTATGTTGTTCATTACTTTAGATATTGTGAGGAGGAGCCTTATCAAGGATACCTGAGGTCAACCCAGACTAAGAGGAAAATGTAGAGACAGCTTTAAGGAATACAATTAATTCTTATCAGACTACTGATTAATCAATTTATCAACAAAAAGTGTATATATTCTTTTAGAACCCATTCTGAGAGGATAGAACTTAGGTGGCTGAGGAAATTCATGAGATATAGCCAGACTCTGTTTATGAATATGAACAGATGATATTAAAGCATATTAGAAATAAGGTGTCATGATTTGTGTGTCTCCAAGTGTAGGTTATAGAAGAGTTTCTTAGTTTTTTTAAATTTAATTCAGTTAATATTTATGGAGCACTTACTATATCCCTAGGTCATACAGGGATGAATAAGGTAGGTAAGGGAGACAGATAGAGACACAATAGTTATAATAAACATGTTAAATACTCCATAGAAAGATGTAAAGTGCATAAAGAATAATTAGGTGGGAGTGGAGTGAAAGCTGATGTGTAACCTGAGCATTAAAGAAAGAACAAGAGCAATATGTGCACAGCAAGTATAGGGCAAAACGTCAGCAAAGGCATTGAGGTGTCAGAGCAAATTGGGCAAAGGAGACAGCTCAGAGTGGATGGAGTATAGGTTCAGGAGAGTGATGAAAATTGAGTCTGGAAAGATGAACAAAGTCTTATATGCCTTGATAATGGATATTGGATTTAATCATGTAGGCAATGGGAAAATATTGATGGATTTCAAGGCAAAGAGTGACTTGATAATATTTGCATTTTGAAGTTGATAATAATTATAATTTGCATTTATTAAGGGCCTATGATAAGCTGAACACTGTTAGGCTTATTGCATTGAACAGAAATATCACTTAAATTAATTTCTGGAGTTTTGGAAGAGCTAAATGAATGAGCATTGAAGCAAACAAGGAAGTTTTCATTAAAAATGGACATTGCCAAGTGGGTAAAATTTGGAGAGGGAGGCAAAGATGGTAGGTTCATCAGGTAATGTGAAAAATAAGAGGGATGCCTTTGTGGTGGGAATTAGTTATATTTATGAGACTGTGGGGAGACTCCCAATATAACTGATGTTATATTGTTGCTCAGTAGAAACAAAAGTTGATTTTAAGGAGGCTGGGCAAGTATTGTGAAAGGTCTAAAAGGTCAGGTGGAAGGCTTTAGACCTGATTTCCAGGCAAAATAAGAGAGAGGTGATTTCTGAGTGATTCAAGCACAGGGAGAAGGGCAAGTATTTCTAACTCCAATGTGCAGAATAAACTGAGGCTTGAAGGCTGGGCTGACACATGGGTTGACAGATGAAGCATGTAAGATGTTGCAGTAATCCTTACAGGAGCTTGCTTCTGCCTGAAGATGTGGTTATAGGAAACCAGAGGAAAGAACTGGTAAAATGAGGAGGAGGAGTGGATTGTGTAAATATGGGAAGTGGGAGAGAGACATGAGTTAGAGGTGACTTAAATGTTTCAAGCCTTAGGGATGAGGAACATGATGTTGTTGTAAGACTTAGGGGTGCCAGACATGGTGTCAGGCCAAACCTCCAGGAGACAGTGATTCACTAACTGCAGCTCTAACTCCTATCAAAATCCCTGCGGTAAAGAAGGAAAGGGAAGTATCTGAGTCTCACACTCTCCTTCATATCTTGGTCTCTCATTTCCAGAGCTTGTGGGACTAAAACATTCTCATTAATGAGGTTTCCTCTAATGTTTCTGCTGCTTATGAGGAAAGCACAATAAATGAATCCGGACAAGTATTTGCATTGGCCATGGGTCTTGGTGCCATTTATCTAATGCACTGTAATGGCTAGTAGCCCTTTCTCCTCTGTGTGAGATATTGTCACTTCTCCTACCTTTCCTCAGCATAGACCTGGGTTTAAGCTCTGGCTCCACTCCCCATGAAGTATGTTTCTTTGGGAAAGTTACTTAACCTCTCAGCTTTGTTTTCTTTGTCTATAAATTGTTTACCTTCAAATAGAGGAATTAAATGAAGGGATTAATTGTAAAGTATTTACTATAGTTCTGCATAGAAAGGTGCTGAATAAAGGACTGCACATGTGAGGTTATGTGGTTGTTTTGATAATTATAAAAATGTTGATAATCAGGTAACCATATGTTTCTATTTGCTTCAGGCCATTAGTCTATTAATAGTCTTCTTGGAAGGTTATGATACCCCAGTAATTTCTCTTCCTCTGACCCAACAAGCAAGCTCCATTGTGCTTCCTCTCTCCCCTTAGGTTGCCTTTTGTTATCTATATTCTAAGCCTATTCAATTCAAATTCATTTCTAGTTTCTATCCAACAGATGGTGCTTTCAGCATATTTTTATCTTGTATACAAATTTTTACTACAAAAGAAATTTGGAGGCATATAATCTACTTTTAAGTTGGGAGCAAAAGTGGAAGAAGGAAAAATGAGGCAAAAAAGATTATTTAAACTAATTCTTTAAAACCAGAAAAATTGAGGTATTTTTCTGTCACATTTTACAAATGTGATCTTTATTCACACAAATTTGTATGATGTGTGAGGGTAAGTAAGACTGCCTTTCCCTCTTCTTAGATATATCCTGGATGACATAGATAAATGATAAGAGCCAAATAAATAATTTGGTTCTAGGAATTGAATTAAAATAAATCCTTTTCTACCAAAATGTTTGTCAATCAACTTCAACCTTTAGCACAGAAACAAAGAAACCCATGCATACCCATGCGTTATGTGAACCTTTTGCTCAATAGTGAGCTATATCCTGATGAACTTCTATATGTCTATCTCACTTTCAGAGGTGAAAAACTTTCTCAAAAAGCTTGTAAAAATACAGGAGACTTTGGGTTTGATTGAAACTATAGGGCCTGAAACAAAACAGAAACTAATGTGGTTCAAGTGAAGAAAATAACAGAGACTCTTTAGAATTAGAGAAACATCAATGATATTTGCATCACTGAGGGATAAGTGAAGGAAACAGCAGGTCAGATAACTCAACTTGATAATCTTTTAAGGCTAAAACTTGATGACAAAATGTCTTAATAGGGAAAAATGTTAGCAATTAATATGGATTTTTTAAAATAATGAAATGCATTTTTTTTCAGTGTGGTGTCTTTGAAATAATAAATGATTTGGAATCAAATGACCTAGATTTACTTGTGGGTACAAGTGGTGGCAAGTTTAGCCAAGTAAATTTTGTTTGTTGTAGACATTATTGACTATGAGTCCTGAATGAATATTGAGAGTTGTAAAAAAAGTTGTAAAAGTGAATTGTCATAGTCAAAGCTCACCAAATCTTTACAAGCCTGTTTATCATATATTTCAAGAAAGAAAGCTTTGGTGTCAAACTGTGTATTCTTAAAAAACTGAAATTTGGGCGGGCCGCGGTGGCTCAGCGGGCAAAGTGCTTGCCTGCTATGCCGGAGGACCTCGGTTCAATTCCCGGCCCCAGCCCATGTAACAAAAACGGAGAAACAGAATACAATAAAACAAGAAAATGTTTAAAAGATGTTTCCCTTTCTTCCTTCCTTCCTTCCTTCTATCCTTCCTTCCTTCTCTCTGTCTTTCCTTTAAAAAAAAAAAAAAAAAAAACTGAAATTTAGTTTTCTCTCTGTTAAAATATTAAAATAAGGTATATTTTTAGTCTTTTCTTAATGAAAATTTTTTAAAGTTTTTATTCATCATCTGAGAATTCTGTATAGAAGGCGAAAATTTTACAATAAATAGTAACCTTATTAATGTTCATGTTGTAGCAGACAGGCTTCCCCCTCTTTCTGGTTTAGCTGTGCTCTCTGTGGAAAATCCCTAAACCCCCTCTCCTTGCAGGCAGATGAGATAAGGCACATTCCTGGGATAGAAACCCCCTACCCCAGCCTTCAGGAACTGGTAAGGATGCACATAAGTAAGAGAAGACATTCCTGGGGTGGGGGGCCCTCAAAGGTTCAGCTATGAGCCTTTCTCAACTTAAAATGTGGACAGGAGTTATTTGAGAAGTATTATAGCAATTAAAAGGTTTTTTCTATCTTGTTATTAGCTGTATTTGCATGGGAAACATGTTATCGTATATTCAAGGATTGTATAAAAATTGCTGAACATTTGATAATGATCTCACTGGCCACATTACATCCAGATATTCATTGGTATAATTTTAAACAGTGGTATAATGTTGTTAGTCATGGTTTTAGATATTCTTAGAAAAGGGCTGCAGATTGATGAAACAGCCATATTTACTTGTCAGTCACACTGCTTTGCTCTAACACTTCTCTAAAAGTATATGTGGTCAGCTATAGGTGAGAGCTTCATCTGTAACAAGGAGAGACTTTAAAAGCAAGATAAGACAAATATATAAATTATCTTTTGTCTGTTAATTAGCATAACTAGCATAACTAGCAAATTTGTGATTATGAAACAGAACAAATCCTTTGGCATAGTGTTTCAATATAAGAAATAACTATATAATGGTTGCATTTCTGAAAGTAGCTTCATTTAAAAATGCTTATAAGAAAATTCAGGCTTAAATGGTAACTTTGACTGTTATTTCTGAACTTCTTTGTTCTTTGAATAATTCTGGTAGTTCTCTGGAAGTTTAAGTATCTGTGTGATACCTGAAACACAGAGTTAGTCCTCCAGCTGTGAAAGTTAGCATTACACCATACAGCAAATGTTTAAAAAAAGAAATCACACTCTAATTAAAGATGTGGCTGAAACTGAATTACTAAGGAAATTCTATAGGCAAGGTAAATATAGTCTGTATTTTAAAACTTTTGTGTGAGACCACAAGAAAAATTTTTTGATCCTCAAATGTAAATTTTCTAGAGGATACTATCTAATTAAACCTATCTGGCCAGTTTATTTAAATAACTCAATTCAGCTTTATTTAGTAAGGAATCTAGAATATGGAATAAAATCTTAATATTCTGTACCAGTTAATGTTATACCCTCACACATTTCAAAATACGTTGAGGAGAAAATAGGAAAGTATTAGCAAAGTCACTTGAGGATTGAATAAAAATGAAACTATTAAACCTCCCCACCTGAAGAATTCCTGATGCATTCTTAACCAAGAGGGGCTCTCAAATTAATAAGCCAAAGCCTCAATCTTGGGGCTTGCCCTAATGAAACTTATTTCTGTAATGGCAAACTGAACCTACTTATAATTAATGCCTAAGAGTCATAACCAGAGAACCTCTGCCATTACTCAAATGTGGTCTCTCTCTAAGCCAAATGCTTTTCTTCCCCATTATGTGGGACATGATTTCCAGGGGTGTAAGCCTGGACTTGACATCATAGGATTAGTTGACCAAAAGTGGGAAAAGAGATAGAGTTTCAATGGAGAAGAGAACTCAAATCTGGATGTGTAAAAGGGAATTTTACAAAGCTTAACAGTAGCTAATTTTTCCTGCTTAATTTAGCTATTTACATATATTTTAGCTTCTGAAATATCCAGCAAAAGCATTTGTGTCATTTTATATTCACAGCTATGCATTTGGTGTGAGTTAAGAATTATAAAGAAAAGAATTATGGGCCCCATCAGGCTGAAGATAAACAATCCTGGCGCCAAGGTTACTTGTTGTAAAACTGTTAAGAAATGCTTATTGTAAAACTGTTCTTATCTGCTTTTTTGCAAAACAGCACCTGTGACCCATGCTCAACCCCCACCCCCCTCATCTTACCCTTTAAAAAGCTTTTGCAAACTTAAGTTCGGGGCTCTCTGTTCCTGCGTGTTCAGGGAGCCCTACACATGTGTGGAAAATAAACCCCTTGCATGTTGCATGAGAGAACGTCTCTTGGAGTCCTCCTTTGCGTGGCAAAACTCTCGGATTCTCAAATTCTTACAGATGTTATTCTTATGCAAGTTCCTGCAAGATATTGCAAACTGCCACAATAGGGTGAGGCCCAACATTTAGGTGTTTTAGGTGTTCCTGAAAACCCTAAGGGATAATTTGGGATCTATAAATGTTTTACTTATTAAGCCTGTTTTTCAGAGTTATAAAGCTTCCAAAGTTTTCCAGTGTCAGATAAACTCTGAAATCCTGAAATAAGGGACTCTCCAAGAGCAACAACCAGTTAATCTCTCTGTCCTTAAGGACAAAGCCCCTTTTCAGCCATAAAGAAATTAGAATAGTTGTTACCCAGATTTCCTTCAAGACTGACAGAATAATGATCAAATGAAAGGGAGGAGTTGTAACTGAGGAATTTGGTTTTAAGGAATGATTGTTGTTGTTGAATCATTATATAGATATTCCTTTTTGTCTTCTGGCATATTGGAGTAGACAGAGGGAAATACCTGATATCTTTAAAGTGTAATCCAGCTACCTTCATTGCATAGCCTTCAACTTCTGCCCTTGTGATTTTGTAAAAATCTTATAATTCACTTCACTTATGCCCATTTACCCAGTTTTTTTTTAATTTTAGAATCTTGTGTCCACTAAAGATAGCCCCTAATGTTCATTGATGAAGGGTCTTGGGAAGCCCAGAATTAACCCAACCCATCCAAAGTTACCTTGATAACAAAAGCCAGATCTAACCAAAATGGGCCCACCCAACACAACCAGTCACATAGAACACAACCAATCACATAGACTTTAACCTATAAGTCACCTATATCTCATTATAATACTAAAAATCATGTCCATTATCATAATGAGGCTGGCATTTTCTTACATAAATTCTGTAACTAAGATGTTATCAATATGTTCATGCTCAATATTTAAATCACTTCTAATTCCATCATGTTGGGCCATTGTACTATTCCAAAACCTGCCCATATTATAATGCCATAAAAACATCAGAATTATTACAGCTCAGAATGAAAGATTTTTGTGGTGGGAGGCTATCTGAACTCCTGCTGCATGCCTAGTAGTAAACTCTTTCTCTCTTTGAAGCTATCAGAAATTGGTCATTTGAGTGCCCAGTCAAAAGAATTCACTGCCTTTGTCTGATAACAGGTTGGGAAAGATACTTCTGGAGGCATATATGAATGCAGACTACTTATTAACATGAGGAAAGATGACTTAAAGGGGAGAGCAAATGCGAAAATGGAGTTTGGCCCAATTCCAATGTGCTATATAAGATGCTCTTTCTGTATCTAAAGATATTCGTACACTCTACTCATTTTTGTGCCTTAGAGATAAAGGATGTTGAAGCAACCAGAAAGCTAGACAAATTCTATCATACAGGATTGTTGCCTCACATCCTAGCTTAAAGACTTGTTTCTCTCTTACACTTCTAGAATCTACAAAAATTTTACTAGAGGTTTCCTGGAAGGAATAATATTTCCTTTATTAATGCAATAATTCAAGTTCCTCTTTAAGAATATGATAGGGGCAGAGCGGTCTTTGCTGGCAGTCATGTTTAATGGTCTCCAATTTTACAGACCAATTTTAAGATTATGATACTCAGTCTTTATGTATCCCATAGTATGTGTATTCATGGTAATTGGTCTTGACTCAGTGCTTTGTTCACTACCTTTGTAAATATATTTGCTGATCTACTTTGCTTCAAGGGAAATTGACATTTTCATTGTGAGATTTCTTTACTAGAAAATAAATTGCACTGACATCTTTATCAAAGCTTTAATATTTCAAGATATGTATATTATTCCTTAGTAAAGTTGCTAAATTTTAAGAAAGGGCCACTTTTTTTTCCTTTTTTTTTGTTTTTGCATGAGCAGGCACCAGGAATTGAACCTGGGTCTCTAACATAGCAGGCAAGAACTCTTCCTGCTGAGCCACCATGGCCCACCCAAGAAAGGACCAACGTTTAAGTGATAATTTTCTCTTTTTTCCTATCACACATCTTATAAGGGCATATTCTCTCCGTGGTTTTGAGGGCCAAGGGAATGTTAATAATCCCTTACATGATGTGATGACTGTCTAAGGAACTACTGGCATAATATGCTTTATATCAGAGCTGGACCAAGTTGTAGCTATTTATATCCAGTTGTTATACCTATGATAAATCCCCAATCACCCTTGAACTTGGTGCTTTTTGGAGTCCTGAAAAAAATTAAGAAGAAATAATTGATTTATTCTATTAGGCTAATACATATTTAACCGATGTTGAAAAGGATCACTATTTAATTAGATTGCTTATATTAGTCTGTAATTTCCAAGGCCTAATATTCTTCATTGGGTAAAAACAAGTTGTGATATTACATATTTAAGCTATCCAATAAAGCCTAAGTTTTTCTATTTCTTCAAAGTGGCAGTGTTGCATAACTTTTTGAACATAGACTTCTGTGAGAAAAGAAGTCAATATGAGCATTTAATCAGTTTCTGGGTCTAAGTGTTTCAATTATTTTCTCTACTTTGGAAAAGAATACTGTGCTAGAATACATTGCTATTGGAATATTGGAGTGACTTTTTAAAATCAAAGCTCTATTTGCTGCCTAATGTCAATGATCATTGTTTCTCATCAAGGGATATATTTTATGGCCACTAAAATATAGTAGAGGGATCACATATGTATTTACTAAATTTCATTTTCAAAGAAGGAATTGGCATGATGAAACAGTGCAATGCTTTGTTGAAGGCTCAGTTATAACACCACCTCTTAGATAATGAGCTGCAAGATTTGGGTGCTGTTTTCCTTGATGTAGCATGCTCTTTAAACCAATGACAAACATGTGATGTTGACCAGAGTGTAAAGGTCCAGGTTTGAGTTGGGGGTGACCCTATTCATTCTTGTACATTGTGAAGTTTGTGATTCCAACAAATATATTTTGATTTCAGTGAGTATTGAAGTTCTAATGTCCTTGAGAGAAATTATTTCACTAGGGAAAGCATTCATATTCTGTAAAACTAAAAGCTGAGATTAACTCCTGGTTACTTGGCTTCTTCTTTCTACTGAACTCAGAAGTTATTAAAGTGATCACTGTATTGGATGGGGAGATTGATTCCAATTTTAAGTGGAAGTGGGGTTGCTTCCATGCAGTGGTCATATGTAGAACTTGGTGACTTCACTGGGGCACCTCATACTCAATACCCAGAGACTTTGCTCAATGGCATGTATCAGCAATCAAGTAAAGAGAAGACCATGAGGACTCTAGTCTTGTAGGAATGAGGCTTTGGAATAATAGCACTAATAGCAATAGTGCTATTACTAATAATAATAGCAATAATAATAATATTATTTGGAATAATAGAGATGTTACAGAAGATAAAGTAAAATGTTATGGCTGTAAAGATGAAAGGTATAGGTAGCACCTTAGGCCATATCACCAGTCAGAGGTGGCAAGTAGATAAGATTTATTTATATTACTTTGTGTCATTATTTCTTTGTTTTTCCTCTTTTCCCCTACATCTCACTTTTACAAAGCATACCAGTGCTGATCAATGTTTTACATTATGGTTGGGAATATGATTGCATAATTCACTAAATTATGGGGATACTGTATCTCATGAAACTATGCATGATTCTACCATGTTGGAGACATGTACATTTTTATCTTTATTTTACTATTCATCTATTCATACATTGGGTAATGAAGTGACATTGCAAAGATTTTACTTTCACACTGTCACAAGACAAAAACAATAAATTATGCAATCACATCAAAGATCAAGACTACTTGATGACAGTTCAACAATTTTAAGTATTTTCTTCCAGCTACTCTAACACACTAGAAACTAAAAAGAAGCAAGTATATAATGAGTTAGAGTCATAATTAGTTAATACATCCTAATTTCTCAGATACACCTTTTCCCTCTCATTTGATAATTCTTTCAATCTTGGGAGATATCTGGACAATGACCATTTTGACACTTTTGTGCTGGAAAGCAGTGTTGACCTTATGAGGTTGAGGAAGGAATCTGGTTTATATTCTTGGAGAAAATGGTATTTATGGATTTCAGGGCTTATCTGGCATAAGAACCATATGGAATCCTAAAGTTTTAAGAAAAGTAAATTTGATAAGAAAAATTTTATAGCATCTTAGATAAGTCCCTGGGTATTATTTAGGGTTTTCTGGAATACTGTTGGTTGGGTCTTGCATACTGTGTCCATTTGCAACATCTGTATGAAGTTTGCAGGAGAGTAACCTCTAAAATGACCTTTCAACTCCACTTAGAATCTCATAGCCACTGAATGTTAATTTGCTTCATTTCTCTTCTCTCTTTTGGCCAAGAAGGCATTCTCAATCTCACAATGCCAGGGCTAGGCTCACTTCTGGGAGTCATGTCTCACATTGTCAGGAAGACTTAAGCCCCTTGGAATCATGTACCACATATAGGGGAGGGGGAGGTCAGTGAGAATTTTCAGAGTTGGCTTAGAGAAAGGCCACATCTAAGCAGCAAAAGAGGTTCCCTGTAGGTGACACTTGGGCATAGTTATAGGTAGATTTAGCTTCTCCATTGGAGAAACAAGTTTTATAAGGGCAAACCTTAAGTTTAAGGGCTTGGCTTATTAAATTTGGAGTCAGTAATTCTTGAAAGGGTATCAGGGATTCCTGAGGTGGAGAAATTTAATATTTCCACATTTTCCCCTAGTCCCTCAAGGTGACTTTGCAAATACATTTTTAACTTATGCAGAAAATACTCTGGAATGTATTGGGGTATAACATGAGCCTAAACAGAATAACAGAATCTCATTCCTTAGTTAGGTTCCTGTAAATAAATTGCTTAAATAAACTGACCAGACAACTTAAATTGGATGGCATACTAAAGAAAACTTAAACTTTATAACAAATAAACTCTCTTCTTTTGGTCTCACTCAGAAATTGAGATTTTACAATCCTGACAAGGTACTTTGGCATGCAAAGGTATTCAATTTTGAGGAGATCCATTTATTTATTTCTTCTTTCAATGTTTATGCTTTGGATACACAATCTGGGAAACTGCCTCCTACCACAAGATCTTTAAGATATTTCCCTACATTTTCCACTAGAAGTTTTATGGTCTTAGATTTAATCATTTTTTATCCATTTTCTGATTTATCTTAATCCTAACTATGTCCATTTCACTCATTTCTCTAATCAAAGTCTGATCTCTTTTTCACCTTCTTTAGCAATTGCTGTACAGAGTAATATTGACTTTCAGAGCTGCAGAACTCTAACTCTGAGTTACAGGTGTCATAAAGATACCCAAGATTCCAGGTCTTTATCGGGTTATATACAAAAAACACAGCATCTTGGAATTTAGAAATAACAGATAAAACTCAGAAGTAGATATGACTGCTATGAGAGCTTATAATCTAGAAACCTTTACAATAAACCTTATTGAGCCATTCTGTACTGCTTAATCACTGATAGCTTAATCTCTGCCCATTTTTTAATCCCCTAGAACCTATGAATTCCAACTCAATTCTCAGGGTTTGCTTGTTATAATTAGTTTATATTAGTGAGATCATACAATATTTATGCTTTCATTCCTGGTTTATTTTACTCAACATAATGCCTTCAAGTTTAATTCACCCTTTTCCTCATTCCATGACTTCATTCCTTCCTGCAGCAGCTCAATATTCCATTGTAGGAATACATCACAATTTTTCCTTCCATTCTTCAGTCAGTGTACCCTTAGATCACCTCCATTCATTGCAAATCATGGATAATGCCACTGTAAACACAAGACAACAATTATCTATTAGTGACCCTACTTAATAACAGGGTTTCAAGAAATATGGCAACCCTACACTTAGCCACCTATGGAACTACCACATTGCCTTCCAGGGGGTCTGCAAATTTCTACTTCCCTACCAACAGTGAAAAATATATCATTCTCTCCAAATCTTCTCTAGGATCTGTATTATTTTTCTATTTATATTTTATACAGTTTTATGCACACACCATACTATCCATCCTAATTATACAATCAGCAACTCTCAGGATGATCACATAGTTGTGAATTCACTATCACAATCTGTATGAGTACATTTCCATTTCTTCATTCTTTCCACCCAAAGAATGAAGTGAAAAAAAAGGAAAAAAACACAGCAACAATAAGAAACTCATATTCCCCCAATATCCCCAATTTTTGACATTTAGTTTTGGTATATTGTCTTCATTGCAATTAATAAAAGAATATTACAATGTTGCCATTAACTATAGACCCTAGCTTGCATTATTTTATTTTTTTCATAAAACAACCATTTTTAACATCTTACAATGGTGACGTTCATTTGTTCTCCCTTATGTAAAAAACTTCCTCATAATTGTATATTTAATCAGCATCATTGTCCACTCTAGGTTTCACTAAGTTACACAGTCCCATTTTTTATCTTCTATTTTACTTTCTGATTTCATACATGCCACTAGCATGCCAATTTCAACCATGCTCACACTCAACATTGTTCGTTTTACTTTCAGTATTGTGCTACCATTATACATTATTGTGCTTTCCATTTTTGAATCTTTACACTCAATTCTGTTGGACATTCTGTACTCCTTCAGCATCAAATGCCTAATTTTTATCCTCTTTCTATCTCCTAATAACATGTATTCCCAACTTTAACTCTCAAAAATTGCTCATAATAGTTAGTTGATATTAATGAGACTGTACAGCATTTGTTCTTTTGTTTCTGGCTTATTTCACAGAACATAATGTCCTCAACTTTCATCCATGTTGTTACATGCATCATTATTTCATTCTGTGCTTACAACTACACAATATTCCATCGTATGTACTACAATTTGTTTATCCACTCATCTCTTGATGAATATTTGTGCTGTTTCAATTTTCTGGAATTTGTCAAGTGTCATTATAAATTGAAAATGTCCATTCATGTCCTTGATTTCAGTTATTTTGTGCATATACCTAGTAATGAGAATACTAGATCATAGAGCACTTCTATACTTAGCTTCCCGAGGAACCACCTAACTGTCTTCTAGAGTGACTGAACATTCTAAATTTCCACCAACAGTGATAAGTGTATCTATTTCTTCACTCCTTTCCAGAACTTGTAGTTTTGTCACTTGTTGATAATGGCCATTTGTAGATAGCAGTCATTAAGGTAAGTGTGAGAAGATATCTCATTGTGATTTTGGTTTTATTTCACTAATTGCTAATAAAGTTGAGCATCTTTTCATATGTTTTTGAGCCATTTGTATATCCTCTTTGGAAAAGTGTCTATCCATATTTTTTGCCCATTTTTAATTAGGCTGTCTTTTTATTGTTTAGTTGCAGGATCTCCTTATATATTCTGAATATTAAATACTTTTTTGATATGCAGCATCCAAGTATTGTCTTTCATTGTGTAAACTACATTTTTACATTCCTGACAAAGTACTTTGACATGCAAAGGTATTTAATTTTGAGGAGATTCCATTTATTTATTTCTTCTTCCAATGCTTGTGCTTTGGGTTAACAGTCTGGTAAACCACAAGGTCTTTAGGATATTTCCCTGCATTTTTTTCTAAAAATCTTTTGCTCTTGACTCTAATATTTAGGCCTTCATTCCATTTTGAATTAATTTTTGTCTAAGGTGTGAGATACGGGTCCTCTTTCATTCTTTTGTATATGGATATTCAGTTCTCCAAGCACCATTTGTTGAAAAGTCTGCTCTGAGCTGAACTAAATCAACCTGACCACCTTATCAAAAACATTTGTCTTTAGCGGAGAGGGTCTATTTTTGAACATTCAACTAAATTCTATTGGTGAGTTTACCTATCTTTTCTCCCAGTACCATGCTGTTTTGACCATTGTAACTATGCAATAGATTTAAAGTGAAGTAGTGTGAGACCTCCCACTCCATTTTTCTTTCCTAAGATATTTTTAGGTATTCAGGCACCCTACCCATCCAAATAAATTTGGTTATTCAATTTTCTATTTCTGTAAAATAAGTTGTTGGAATAGTAATTGGTATTGAATCTGTAAATCAGTTTGGGTGGAATTGACATCTTAACTATATTTAGTATCCTAATCCATGAACATGGTACGTCCTTCTGTTTATTTAAGTCTTCCTTGATGTCTTTTAGCAATGTTTTGCAGATTTCTTTATATAAGTCTTTTATGTCTTTGGATAAATTAATTCCTAAATATTCCATTCTTTTTTACTGCTATTGTAAATGTATTTTTTTTCTTGATTTCTTCATCAGATTGCTCATTACTTATTGTAAAGAATACTACTGATTTTTAAATGTCCATCTTGGATCCTGAAACATTGCTGTACTTATTTTATAGCCCTAGTAGTTATGCTATAGATTTTTTGGATTTTCTAAATATAGGATCATGTAATCTGCAAACAGTGAAGTTGTATTTCTTCTTTCCAACTTGGATGCCTTTTATTTCTTTTTCTTGCTTAATTGATCTAGCTAGAACTTCCAGTATGGGGACATGTACTTTTGATCAGGCAAGACATAAAAAAGGGTTCTGAGGGACAAAAGATGTGATCTGTACACAATATACTGTTTGCCATTGAGATGCACTTTTGACATTGTATGGTCCCAATGAAAGTTTTCTCCAGGTCTCCTGATTTGATCAATAGAAAATCCCTTCATATGGCAATAAGAAAGGAACTTGAGCTAATAGTATTTATTCCTTTGACTCTATTCTCACACATTTAGGGCACGTGTGTCCTTATACCAGTCACTGATACTTATCAGCCACTGGTCTTACAAAGACAGTTTATTAGACTTTTATTGTGTAACAAATTACCACAAATTTAAAGCATGACATAAGCATCATGTGCATTTATTATATCACTGTCTCCATGTGCCAGGACTGGGCATAATGTAGATTTGTCCTCTGGATAGGAATTCATTGGCTGCAATCAAGGTATTGGCTGGGTTGCATGTTCACATGTAAGCTTAACTAAAGAAGACTATACTTCCAGCTCAGCTTGTTTATTCAAAGAATCATTTTCTTGTGGTGATGGAACTCATGAAAGCTTGCTTTTTCAAAGCCAGTGGGAATTAGACTGGGCTCAGGGAAAGCCTGGTCCTCTTCTTAGTGCCTTTACATGATTAAGTCAGGGCCACCCAGTTCAATCTCTTTACTATCTCAAAGTCAATGGATTTAGGCATTTTAATTACATTTGCAAAAGACCTTCATCTTTACCATATAAAATTTAATAATGGGAAGGGCATCTTATCACCTTGGCCATATTCTATTGGTTAGAAACAAAATGTAGGTCCCACCAGTACCCTCAAAGTGAGAGGAGCATGCAAAACTGTGGACATTGAGATTTGCAGATCAGCAGGGATCCCTTTAGGGTCAGTTAGTTAGCCACAACAGCCACTTGGGCATGACTTTCTAGAGATTCAGGTAACCATTGTACATCTCTTAATTAATCCTGTTTTGACTTGATCATCTATAAGATTTTGCCTGATAGAATCATACTTTATGTAGATGGGAAAAGTGGGGATTAAAAGTGATTTCCTATCTTTAAAGTTATAAAAATAATAAGTTAAAATATTCTTAACTAGAACTCTGCTTTCTTGTTCTCCTGACTAGATGTATTTGCCAAACACTCTACTGCCTCCAAGAGGAAGGATACATTCTTCAGCCCATACTTCTCTTATTGAATAAGTAGACAAGGAGCCCAATCATTCAATAGATGTCATAGCTCTCATGGCTCTTTGTATTTTTACTGGGCAATTCAGATTAACATAGTACCCAAACCCAGCATTGGAGCTTGAATCAAAGCAGTAATATTTAATAGGTTCAAGATTCCTTCTCATAAAGAATATTTCAGTTAGGGAGGGTAATTATGAGTATGTGAGAATGAGTATTGATTTGTTTGTTACAGCTGTAATAGCATCTGTGTTTATGGGTGCCATACACTAAAAACAAGTGGTAAATGAATGAAGAGATAGCACAATAGTTATTATGATGGGTCAGTATTTGCAGAAGTTCTCAACTTTGTCTTGGGAAAAAAGTCAAATACCTATCATAAAAAATTAGTTGTCTTTGCTTTTTATTCTACTAGTGTTAGCAGTGAATATCAGGGTTTATGGCAGCAAAGAGCACATCTAAGTCAGTCTCTGCCTTCACTCATCATGTGATTGGAAGTAGATACTGGCAGGTGAAGTCAGTGTTTGTCATGAGCTCTATACCCTTCATACATTTCTTTTTAGGTTCAATAAAATGATCTAAGTATAGTACTTAAAGTACTGAGACAAATAAGCCTTCCTTGGATGATGGATTTTATTGTTTTTTTCTGTAGCCGTGTGCTCATTTTTTCCTTCCTTTACAATACCAGTAGTGTCCCTCATACTACATAAGGCCAATTTCCACAAGGGCATTGCTCCTTTTTGTTTCCTGTGTCATTAGTGACATAGCTCTTTTCCTCCCACTTCTAAGTCATTCTCCATCTTCTAGATACTTCGCATCACTGGTTACACATACTCGAATGTCAATCAAGGTTTTGCATATTTCTTCATTGCTTTATTCATACATTCAAAAGTAATTAATGAAAGGGTGGTGTGATGGTGGTTCAGTAGCAGAATTCTCACCTGTCATGCAGGAAACCTGTGTTCAATTTCCAGTGCCTGCCCATGCAAAAAGGAAAAGTAATTCATGAGAATTTAATGACCACTAGCCACTGAAGACAAGGAGTCCATAAGACTCTACCTTCATAGAGCTTATGTTTTGGGGCAAGAGGGAGTTAATATTTTCTCTGATTGATGGGAGCTTTGTTTGGTTTAGAGATACCTACTAGTATTTTCCCTCTTATTGTAATTTAAATGATTTAATTGATTTATTTTATGTAATTCAATTTCAACAGTTATTAGATCATATCCATCAATATTTTATTTTATTCTCCATGTATTATTGATCTTATTACCTCTTTTCTACTCCATCAATTATACCCACAGAGAACCTCAGTGTTCCTTACTGACTTTTTCCCATGGAAATGTAAAAACATGTTTTGTTTGTTTTTTGCCCCAATCCTTAAGAAGAAACACAAATTGTGACATCACCATCCTCCCCACATCCCCAATTTTATACTGCTTCACAGCTTCCTTTCCTTCTCAGACAGTTTTATTATAGAGTAGACATAGTAATTCCACCTTTTTTGCATGGGCAGGCACCAGGAATCAAACCCATGTCTTGGACACTGCAGGTGAGAATGCTGCCTACTGAGCCATCATCACACTGCCCTAAAGTCTTTCTTTTTTTCTTAAGAACTGGTGGTAGTAGAGTCTGAAGATTTTCTTTTTTTGCAGAGGCAGGCTCCAGGAATCACTGCTGCCCACTCCTATTCACTGTTTAAACCTAGAAATATGTGATTTTATTTTCTAACATCCTCCTAAAACTAATTTTACCTTTGTCCTTGGAATTGTTAAATACAATCTATTGAGCATTCTGCAGCTTGCTTTTTATAGATTGTATTACATAATGGATAGATGGAAATCTTCCTCACTCAGTATGGCTTTCTGTCTGCCTCTTATTCATGTCCTTTTGATTTCTCTCAAAGACCCTTTGCCTCAACTGACCGCGTCATTATCTGTAATTCTTCTCATTATTTCCTTGGCTCACAACTCTTCTTTCTCTAATTTACTTCTTGGAATAATTTTGTCTTCCTGAAGGTTTTAACCACAAGCTACTTTTGCAGTAGTTTCCAAAAAATATTTTGCATAGTTTTGACAAAGTTTCATACTATCTTCCAGACACAAGGATCTCCAACTATCCACCCATGGGTGACTATGTTAACAAAGGTTATTATTCAGTGGAGACTGAGACTCTTTTGGTGGCATTAAAAGTGTTTATACAGAATGCATTACAATATTGAGAGGAAACAATGAATGCTAACAAATTACTCAATATATGGCTTTTAAGATTAATGATGTCTACGAATGTATGAAAATGTTAATGTTTGGAAATATTTCTCAGATGTGTTTGATTGTTTTCCATTTGCAGCTTGAGTAGATGAATAGATATTCTGCCTCTGTGGTGGCCTCTCTCCATCCATAGATATAATTGATCATATAAGAGCCATGGTTCATTTATAAGAAGTTCTATGTGAGAGCCTAATGTGTGATTTGTTATGGTCAGACCAAGATAATCTGGTGGGTGAGGTATTTTTTTATGTGGTGCTGGCCACACATTTGAGCAAGATATTTCTGAGACATTTAACCATGTCAATGATCTCACACTGGTTTCTCATTCTTGTCAACTTTTAATGGCAGAATGCAACTGGTGTCATGATCAGAGTGTGGTTACTATTTCAGTGCATTCAATTATCATTACCATGTGGTAACCAGATTACTATAATGGAATTAGATGGCACTCTAGAATATTCCTTCCTTCATTTTGAAACAGTACCTTGCTGTAGAAAACCTCATGTTACCTGGATCACCCCAGACTACTTCCTGTAAACTCCTTCTCAGAAAGCCAGCCTTTGTATATGGAAGTATACCTGACCTTAAAAAAAAAACAAACAGAAAAGGGACAGTATTCCATGTGTTTCTTTAATAAATTGGGATCTAGTTTGGCATTAGACCACATCATGGAAAAAAATGTGCCAGAATATTGATGAACATTTAGCACAACTTGAGACTCGTATTCAGTTCTACACTATGTCCCAGATCAGTTGTCTTAATAGTTTGTCTGCAGTGTTTAGACTATTCAAACAAAAATGGTAAACAATTCCTTTCTTTCTTTTTGCATTTGTTTGAAAATTTTAGTCACAGCATTTAACTGGCAAAGATTAATACAGCTGAAAATTTATTTTTAAAGAAAATTAACACAAGCTAACTTTTGCTTTAATCCATTATCACCTTTATTTTACTGAAACATATAATTAACTGAAGAAAAAATTCTTCTTTGGATTATATTGCCATAACATTTATAGACATTTAACTTCATTTAACCTGAATTGCTGTTTTAGGTTGATCTACATATTCTTACACATTTATCATGACAGTGCTTGCAATCTATTTAGTGCACAGAGAAAATAAACTTTCCATTTTAACAACAACAAAAAAGATCATTCGAGGGGATGATCAGAAAAAAATGTAAAAGACTTCTTGAGCCCACTGCTGCACTCTGCTGGGTTTGTTTAGGGCTGAATCCAAAGCAGTCCTTTACTCAGGGTCACAGGGGGTGTTCAATTGTAATTGCAGAAGGGCTCCAGTGTCCCTCTCAGGCACTGGAGAAGAACACAGTGGGAGCACCTGTGGAGAGCCGCCTCCCGGGTCTGGCCTAGTGGACACGCTGCGGCCTGCTCTAGAGTTCCCCCCGCCCATCGAGTGAGTCAAGATGGCGCCTGCATCCTGTTTCCGCGTATGACGCACGCGCCCACCAACCCTGTCTTCCAATCACCTCTGTATACGTGGCACTAACCTATTGGGTTTGGGCACAGTATATAAGAGGTTACCTGGACGGGGTGGGTGGAGACGACCCATAGGGAGCCGTACCTGACGGCCGCATAGAGGTTGTTCCCCCGCGGGGTATTCTAGCCCGCGCGGAACCTGTTACAGAGAATGCAAGCTTAGCTCCAGTAAAGGTCTGTGCTCACAACTGCAGCGTGTCTCGAACCCGTGTCTGTCACTTGAGTCGGTTTGTCTGCGTCTGTCTCTCTCTCCCTCCTGTTCCCTCCGCCGGCCGGGGACCAGAAGCTGAGCGAGACGGCGCCGGACAAGTGGTGGCCCTTACGGGGAACCTCCTTCTGCTGCCTCTCCCCGAGCTGGTGAGGACGTGCTTCTCGGGTTCGCGGCGGAACCTCCGCGCCTGATCAACGTGAGAGGGTAAGTGCTTTCTGCTACGTGAGAGTTAAGAGCTGTGGGCGTTCAGGTAGCCCCAGTGAATCGGGAGAGCTCCCCGATTAGTTAAGGTCCAGTGCCGACTGCAAGCATGGGGCAGTCAGGAAGTTCATGATTACAAACTTTTAAAAGAATTGAGGCAGGCCGTCCATCAGTATGGCCCCAATGCTCCTTTTACCTTGAATATGGTTGAAAACCTTTCCACCCTGAATCATACGCCCGCAGATATATATCAGCTGGCCCGTGCTTGCTTGCCCCAGGGCCGATACATAGATTGGAAAGCATGGTTCGAAGAGTTAGCGGAGGAGCAAGCTGCGAAAAACGCAGCGGGGAGACATGGCGGATGGAATGCAGATATGCTATTGGGGAAAGGTGCCCACTCCCAGAATCAAACAGGGTTCCCTCAAGAAGTCTACGCCCAGATTTTCCGTTGTTTCGTAGGAGCCTGGAAAAAGCTGACAGGTGAGGGAGAGGCTCAAGC
Source organism: Tamandua tetradactyla (assembly GCF_023851605.1). NCBI lineage: Eukaryota > Metazoa > Chordata > Mammalia > Pilosa > Myrmecophagidae > Tamandua > Tamandua tetradactyla. Next base: position 98,286,700 of record NC_135330.1, on the reverse strand, counting down.
CTCACTCAGCAACATACATCAGGGCCCCACAGAACCCTTCGTGGATTTTGTAGCCAAAATGCAAACTGCGGCTGAGAGAATTTTCTCAGATCCAGGAGTGGCAGAGACTGTAGTTAAACAAATGATATTTGAGCAGTGCAACAAGGAATGTAAAGTTATCCTAGCACAAAACAGAGGAAAAAACCTGACGGAATGGGTTCGGCTCTGCAGGGATGCTGGTAGCCCGTTAACTAATGCAGGTCTAGCTGCCATGCTAGCCAGCTCCTTACAAGTAGCTGCAAAGACATCCAAAGACCTAGGAACAAAGCCAAGAGGATGTTATCATTGTGGCCAGTTGGGACACAGTAAGAGAAACTGTCCCAATAAAGGCCAACCACCTGCCACTCAACAGTTTGGTAGACCATATGCGGCAACCAGGCTATGTGGCCATTGCCACAAGGGACCCCATCGCGCAGAAGACTGTAGGTCAGCCTTCAATGCGCAGGGTGTGCGCCTTTCTGGCCGTCCTGAACAGGACCCAAAAAACGGGCAGAGGGGGTCCACCCTTTCGGTGGACCCCCCTGCATGCCATCCGGCGACACAACACCCGTCCAAATTCGCGCATCCCCTGGATCAGCAGGACTGGACCTCTGTGCCACCTCCAGACTCGTACTGACCCCCTCCATGGGTGTCCAGTTGATAGGGACCTCCTTTAAAGGGCCCTTACCAACGAAGACTGTTGGGCTCATAATAGGGAGGGCATCCACAGCCCTGAAAGGACTAACAGTCATACCAGGCGTTGTAGATTCAGATTTCACAGGTTACGCCCAAATTATGGTACAATCTCAGCAAGGTACTCTGGTCATTGCAAAAGGTGATAAGCTGGCACAGCTCTTGCTCTTACCCAGCTTACATACATTCTTTCCGAGTAGACCCAGACAGAGAAGAGATAAGGGATTTGGGTCTTCTGGAGAAGTTTTTGAGGGCCTCCATATGTCTCTGGAGTCTCGACCCATGCTGACTATTAAGGTACAAGGCAGATCCTTCCTGGGCCTGCTAGATACCGGGGCCGATCGATCAATTATAAGACAACAAGACTGGCCCTCCACCTGGCCGACGTGCAAGGCGGAGGACACCATTAGAGGAATAGGCCAGGTCTCAGCACCCATGCTGAGTGCCACTGCCCTCCACTGGGCAGGTGAGGAAGGACATCAAGGTAGTTTTCAGCCTTATGTATTAGCCCTGCCCGTTTCCCTGTGGGGAAGAGACATTCTAACCCAGATGGACGTTACCTTGACCAGTGGCTGCTCTCCAACTTCTAAGCGCTTGTTAAAAGGAATGGGATATGTCCCCGGCAAAGGCTTAGGAGCCTCATTGCAGGGGCGCGCAAGGCCTATACAAGCTGTCTCCAATTCTGACAGACGAGGCCTGGGTTTTTCCTAGGGGCCACTGAGGAGAGATTCCCACCCACACCTATAAAACTAAGGTGGAAAACTAAGACTCCAGTCTGGGTGCCTCAGTGGCCCTTATCACAGGAAAAACTCTTAGCATTACACACTCTAGTGTCAGATCAGCTAAAAAAGGGCCACATCATTCCCTCTACATCACCTTGGAACACCCCTATTTTTGTCATAAAGAAAAAATCAGGCAGATGGAGATTGTTACATGATTTAAGAGCCATTAATAATTGCATGGAGTCTATGGTAAAATTAAATACCTGCATGTGTCAGTAGACACATGGTCTCAGATATTATTTGCCTCTGCTGAGACAGGAGAAAAAGTCCACCAAGTCATTGCACACTGCCTTGCCGCTTGGGCAGCGTGGGGTAAGCCAAAAATATTAAAGACAGATAATGGACCTGCTTATACCAGTAGAACCTTCCAAAAATTTTGTGATAATATGGAAGTACAATTAAAACATGGTATCCCTTACAACCCCCAAGGGCAGGGAATCATTGAAAGAGCGCACAGATCTCTCAAAGACTTGCTTAAAAAACAGAAAGAGGGTATAGGCCACGGCCTGTCCCCAAAAGCTCAACTGTCTGTAACCTTGTTTACATATAACTTTTTGAATGAAAACTCACAAGGAATGACACCTGCGCTTCAGCACACCACTCCAAACCCTCCACATAGAGGTTTAGTCCGATGGAAGGATGTCCTGTCGGGACAGTGGCAAGGCCCTGACCCAGTGCTCAGCTGGGCCAGAGGCTCTGTTTGTGTTTTTCCCCAGGAGCCAGGACGTCAACCAGTGTGGGTTCCGGAAAGACTGGTGAGAACCGTGACATCGCCCGAGGAGGCCACGGAGCTGTTGCCCAAAAAACCAACAAGCCTTCAACCTGAACCATCAGATCAGGCCTCCAACTCTGCTGATGACGGCGGCGACTGACGAGATGGCAACGAAAACGCCGGTCACCCTTCGACTGTTTAGAAGGGGGGACCAGTTTTAATACCCCCCACTCTCCCAACAGGTGGAATCAGACCTTAAAGTGCTTGGGAAGATCAAGTTAACCCCCGTTGCCTTCGACCTTTCCAAACTGGGCGAGACTGTACAAAGTCTGTGGAACCGAGTCACCTCTTGGTTCTCTTGGCCCAATTTGACTACTTGGATTCTCGTAGCGGTGGGACTATTAGTGGGATTAGTCACTGTTAAATGCTTGTTAGAACGCTTGTTCCAGACACAGCAGCAATTGCGTGTTACTACCATGTTGGCTATGTCACTCGCCCCTGGTGCTCCTGACAACGACCGCCCTGCTGCCCAGTCCCCCATTTCACCGTATGACCCATCCCGGCCACTCAGGGCGGGACGCTCGAAAGCAAGACCCGCTGCAAGGCCCATGGCTGTGTCCCGGGTATAAAAGGCGGCACCAGCAGTCATAATTTTGGTCGTAGGCTGATCTCTTAGGCGAAGTCGCAGTCCTGGCCAGACTAGACTCCAGCCATTGCACAGAGACACCTAGCGACACTCTCGATTCTGGTTGCCGCTCTCCTGCCCCCCCTCATAACCCAGTTGCGAGGCGAAGCACTGCAGGGAGAGTCACGTGGTTTCCAGCTCACGGGCTCTCCGGTCTCTATATGAGGTGGCATTCTGGTTGGTGCCTAGCAAGCCTAGTCCAGACTCCCCAAAGCACCAAAACATGTAGTGGGCCACTCAGGCCCACGGGAGCACACTCATCAATGGAGACACTGGGTCAAAATAAATAAAAAAAGGGGAGATGTGGAGAGCCGCCTCCCGGGTCTGGCCTAGTGGACACGCTGCGGCCTGCTCTAGAGTTCCCCCTGCCCATCGAGTGAGTCAAGATGGCGCCCGCATCCTGTTTCCGCGTATGACGCACGCGCCCACCAACCCTGTCTTCCAATCACCTCTGTATACGTGGCACTAACCTATTGGGTTTGGGCACAGTATATAAGAGGTTACCTGGACGGGGTGGGTGGAGACGACCCATAGGGAGCCGTACCTGACGGCCGCATAGAGGTTGTTCCCCCGCGGGGTATTCTAGCCCGCGCGGAACCTGTTACAGAGAATGCAAGCTTAGCTCCAGTAAAGGTCTGTGCTCACAACTGCAGCGTGTCTCGAACCCGTGTCTGTCACTTGAGTCGGTTTGTCTGCGTCTGTCTCTCTCTCCCTCCTGTTCCCTCCGCCGGCCGGGGACCAGAAGCTGAGCGAGACGGCGCCGGACAAGCACCAGCAAGGAAACCTCAGGGTCCCTGGTGCAGTAAAGGGCTCCCTTAGTAGGAGTCATGGTGCCTGGGCTGAGCTGGTCAATGGAGAAGCCATCATGGCTTGAGACCAAGAGTGCCCAGCCCAAGAATGGCTGGAAGGGCCAGAGGTCCAGTGGCAAAAGGGATAAAATCTGAACCTCCCTAACCTGATGGCCACCTACTCATAGCTCCTGTGCTCATCAGGTGAGGATCCCCAGTGGCCAATGCTGCTCACATGCCCTGGAGGTCAGGTAAGGCCATGTAGTTCTTCAACAAGGGCTACCAGAAAACCATCTCCAGTATTCTTACATACTGTATTTGGGGAAGATCATGATAAGATGGTGATTGTGAAAGACATAGATATGTTTTCCATGTAGAATATCATCCATTTGTTGGAAAGATCCATATTAGTTATCTTCTTAACAAACCAATCCTTGGCCTTAGCCAGATAGCAAAAGAATTATAGAAATCTATAATAGAAGATTGCAAGCTCAAGAGCATGTTACAAAATAAATTGCTGTAGCAATCGCAGAAGACTTGAAACCTGCTGGACTTGGTGTGGTGGTTCAATCAATACACATGTGTATGATAATGCAAAAAGTACTGAAAATGTACAGCAAAACTTGGACCAGCATGATGTTGGGTGTGTTCTGGGAATAACCAAAGTCTCAGAAGGAGTTTCTAACTCTCATTAGGAACTGAATGGTTGTGCCTGCTATGTGGTTTGCAGATAATACTACCAGTAGCATTGTTTGGTCTTAATGGTTTGTACGTTGTATTTTCAATTGTTACAGATGTGAACTTTACTCCTTGTCACTGATTTTGCTTAAGATTTATTTAAAGCAAGTCAAAATAAAAACAACTTGTGATATTTACCATATCCCTTTTATGCAATAAGTTAAGTCATTTTAGCATCTTATTTATACAAAATGAAAAAGAAATTATTTGTAAGGTTTTCCCCTAACAGTGAGAAAACTTGTCTTCTGAAATAAAGGATAATGTTAACATAAACATTAATAAGGATATTATTCTGATGCAAAATATTCTTGACACAGTACTTGGATACTTAAGAAAAAATTATTTTTTAAAACACTTCATATTAAAAGCATATTAACTATCCATGTTAATAGAACAGAGAATTTAACTTCAGTTTTATATGAATATTCAGCTTGGTACAAAAGCTTTCCTTTTTTTGAAATATACAAAAAATAGACCTACTAAGTTTTGGTTAGTACTGATTATGACAGTTAGAATTTTTTCATAAATTCCTTCTTTATACTTCTCTACAATTATTTAGAATTTATAATAAAAAATGACATTAACAAATAAAATCTTTCTTTAATTTTTTTATTTTCTGTATTCATTTCACTTATAGTTTTTATTTATCTAGACTGAATATAATTAGACATAAATTTGATAATAAATTTAAATAGCCATTGAACTTGCATATTTTTTAATAGCAGTATTCATGAAAGGGAGAGAGGTATTATAAAATAATGAAGGAAGGGAATAAATTTATGCTTGAGCTTAGAACATAATCAGGTATCTATACACTTCATATTTAGAACACATAAATGATTATTTATAATATGTTTAAAATTTCTCAGTTCAATTTAGCTTAAATGTTATTTTCTTATTTAAAAGTCTTGCATCTGTCATTTCTATGAGAATTTAGATTATTTTTTATCTCTCTGTTTTTTAAATTCTTCAAGCATTTTTATCTCTTTATTGTGATTGTTTTATACCATGCTCTGGTTCAAGTATATTTTAATTAGAATATAAACTCTTTAAGCCAAGAATTAGTTTTTTTCTATTTATGAAAGCATTTATTAACAGAAATATTCTGATTGATATAAATGAATCTAGTATAAATTCAGCTTCTTTCACATACTGAGGTAAAAATGTCCAAGTAATCAAAAGCCAGATTCTTTGACATTTAATAAAGTTATTTAAAAATTTATTTTTGAAAATCATTTTTTTAATTAAAAAATGATTTTTAAATAAAAATTGTTATTTAAAAATTTAAAATCCATTTTTAAATAAGCTTCATCATTTAACAATTAAAATTATCAACACAACAGCTAATAAACATGCATTAAATACTTAACAAACCAAATATATTAGCTAATAATTAAACAGATGTGAAACACTTATCACTCTAATTTAGGAATGATTGGAGGATTCCTTAGCATTAAGGAAGTTTTATGAAGGGTAGACAGCTTAGAAGTATTTTTATGAAGGAGATGAAGTGATAAAGTAGCACAGAGAAGACAAATTTTTTATATTAATTTTTAAAAAAATATACAACAAACACAAACATCCTTAACTTATGATAATTCTGTTCTACATATATAATCAGTAATTTACAATATCATCATATAGTTGCATATTCATCATTATCATTTTTTAGAACATTGCATAAATTCAGAAAAAGAAATAAGACAAAAGAAAAAAATTCATGTATACCATACCCCTTACCCCTCCCTTTCATTGATCACTAATCTTTCTATCTAAATTTATTTTTAACATTTGTTCCCATTATTTATTTTTATTCTGTATGTTTTACTCATCTGTTTATAAGGTATATAAAAGGAGCATCAGACCCAAGATTTTCACAATCACATAGTCACATTGTGAAAGCTATATCATTATGCAATCCTCTTCAAGAAATGGCTACTGGGACTTCCTGGAAGATGGCGGCTTAGTAAGACGCGCGGATCTTAGTTTCTTCTCCAGGACACCTACTAGGGGAGTAGAAACGATACAGAAAGCGCCCAAAGCCACAACAGAGATAAAAAAGACAGCGTACCCCATCCTGGAACGGCTGGCTGGCTGAGAGAAGCAGCTCGGGTGAGATCGCTGAGGCACGCGGGCCTTACCGGGCGGGGTGGCAAGCGGCCGGAGTTACTCCCTTCCCCCTTCCCGGGCCGGCTGGGAGAATTGGAGAGGCGGTCCCCTGAAACCAAGGCGACTGGCGCCCACACCACGCGCAGCCCCCCGGACCAACTGAGAGAATTGGATCGGAAATCCCCAGCCCGCGGAGAACGGTGATGGGTGGGGGAGGCCCCTTCCAAACCCGTGACTCCCGGGGAACGTGCACTCTCTCGGGCGGGCCGCTGCCGCTGGCGCCCTCCCGCCACGCTTGTTGCCCAGGGCCGACTAGGAAATTCGGACGGGCTCTTTCCCTGGCTGCGGCGACCAGCAACCCTCCCTGCGTTCGGACCGAGGGCCGGCTCAAGCCGCTTCGGCTAGCGAACCCCCAGGACTGCGAGAGTTTTCCAAAGTTTAAGGTCCCACAGCACCTTTTACTGGTGGGACCCGCAGACAAACGGGTGCCACGAGCGCCACCTACTGGGCAGGATAAGAAAAACAGAACCCAGAGATTTCACAGAAAAATATTACAACCTTGCTGGGTCCAACACCAAGAGAAATCTGAATAAATGCCCAGATGCCAGCAGCAGAAGATAACTGTCCACGCTCAAAAGATTGAGAATATGGCTCAGTCAAAGGAACAAACCAATAGCTCAAATGAGACACAAGAGCTGAGACAACTAATGCTGAATATACGAACAGAAATGGAAAACCTCTTCAAAAATGAAATCGATAAATTGAGGGAGGACATGAAGAGGACATGGGCTGAACATAAAGAAGAAATAGAAAAACTGAAAAAACAAATCGCAGAACTTATGGAAGTGAAGGATAAAGTAGCAAACATAGAAAAAATAATGGATAGCTACAATGATAGATTTAAAGAGACAGAAGATAGAATTAGTGATTTGGAGGATGGAACATCTGAATTCCAAAAAGAAACAGAAACTATAGGGAAAAGAATGGAAAAATTTGAACAGGGTATCAGGGAACTCAAGGACAATATGAACCACACAAATATACGTGTTGTGGGTGTCCCAGAAGGAGAAGAGAAGGGAAAAGGAGGAGAAAAACTAATGGAAGAAATTTTCACTGAAAATTTCCCAACTCTTATGAAAGACCTAAAATTACAGATCCAAGAAGTGCAGCACACCCCAAAGAGATTAGACCCAAATAGGCGTTCTCCAAGACACTTACTAGTTAGAATGTCAGAGGTCAAAGAGAAAGAGAGGATCTTGAAAGCAGCAAGAGAAAAACAATCCATTACATACAAGGGAAACCCAATAAGACTTTGTGTAGATTTCTCAGCAGAAACCATGGAAGCTAGAAGACAGTGGGATGATATATTTAAAATACTAAAAGAGAAAAACTGCCAACCAAGACTCCTATATCCAGCAAAATTATACTTCAAAAATGAGGGAGAAATTAAAACATTCTCAGACAAAAAGTCACTGAAAGAATTTGTGACCAAGAGACCAGCTCTGCAAGAAATACTAAAGGGAGCACTAGAGTCAGATACAAAAAGACAGAAGAGAGAGATATGGAAAAGAGTGTAGAAAGAAGGAAAATCAGATATGATATATATAATACAAAAGGCAAAATGTTAGAGGAAAATATTATCCAAACAGTAATAACACTAAATGTCAATGGACTGAATTCCCCAATCAAAAGACATAGATTGGCAGAATGGATTAAAAAACAGGATCCTTCGATATGCTGTCTACAGGAAACACATCTTAGACCCAAAGATAAACATAGGTTGAAAGTGAAAGGTTGGGAAAAGATATTTCATGCAAATAACAACCAGAAAAGAGCAGGAGTGGCTATACTAATATCCAACAAATTAGACTTCAAATGTAAAACAGTTAAAAGAGACAAAGAAGGACACTATATACTAATAAAAGGAACAATTAAACAAGAAGACATAACAATCATAAATATTTACGCACCGAATCAGAATGCCCCAAAATACGTGAGGAATATACTGCAAACACTGAAAAGGGAAATAGACTCATATACCATAATAGTTGGAGACTTCAACTCACCACTCTCATCAAGGGACAGAACATCTAGACAGAGGATCAACAAAGAAATAGAGAATCTGAATATTACTATAAATGAACTAGACTTAATAGACATTTATAGGACATTACATCCCACAACAGCAGGATACACCTTTTTCTCAAGTGCTCATGGATCATTCTCAAAGATAGACCATATGCTGGGTCACAAAGCAAGTCTTAACAAATTTAAAAAGATTGAAATCTTACACAACACTTTCTCGGACCATAAAGGAATGATGTTGGAAATCAATAATAGGCAGAGTGCCAGAAAATTCACAAATACGTGGAGGCTCAACAACACACTCCTAAACAACGACTGGGTCAAAGAAGAAATTGCAAGAGAAATTAGCAAATACCTCGAGGCGAATGAAAATGAAAACACAACATATCAAAACTTATGGGACGCAGCAAAGGCAGTGCTAAGAGGGAAATTTATTGCTCTAAATGCCTATATCAGAAAAGAAGAAAAGGCAAAAATTCAGGAATTAACTATCCATTTGGAAGAACTGGAGAAAGAACAGCAAGCTAACCCCAAAGCAAGCAAAAGGAAAGAAATAACAAAGATTAGAGCACAAATAAATGAAATTGAAAACATGAAAACAATAGAGAAAATCAATAAGGCCAGAAGTTGGTTCTATGAGAAAATCAATAAGATTGATGGGCCCTTAGCAAGATTGACAAAAAGAAGAAGAGAGAGGATGCAAATAAATAAGATCAGAAATGGAAGAGGAGACATAACTACTGACCTCACAGAAATAAAGGAGGTAATAACAGGATACTATGAACAACTTTACGCTAATAAATACAACAATTTAGAGGAAATGGACGGGTTCCTGGAAAGACATGAACAACCAACTTTGACTCAAGAAGACATAGATGACCTCAACAAACCAATCACAAGTAAAGAAATTGAATTAGTCATTCAAAAGCTTCCTAAAAAGAAATGGCTACTGGAACACAGCTCTACATTTCCAGGCAGCTCCCTTCAGCCTCTCCATTACATCTTGACTAACAAGGTGGTATCTATTTAATGCATAAGAATAACCTCCAGGATTACCTCTCAACTCTGTTTGGAATCTGTCAGTCATTGACACATTATTCTGTCTCATTATGTCTCATTTCACTCTTGCCCCTTTTGGTCGAGAAGGTTTTCTCAATCCTTTGATGCTGAGTCTCAGCTCATTCTAGGGGTTTTCTTAATCCTTTGATGCTGAGTCTCAGCTCATTGTAGGATTTCTGTTCCACATTGCCAGGAAGGTCCACACCCCTGTGAGTCATGTCTCACATAGACATGGGGAGGGCAATGAGTTTGCTTGTTGTGTTGACTGGAGAGAGAGAGGCCACATCTGAGCAATAAAAGAAGTTCTCTTGGGGATAAGTCTTAGGCCTATAACAGTGTGAACCCTGTATTTTATTATTCCCACCTTTTAGCGGTGACATTAAAGTGAACTGCCAATAGTGTAAATTATACAGAAAACCATTGCCATTCAAATAACCTTAGTGTGCTGGAAAGGGGAAATTAAATGTATTTTGTTGGAACTGTATGATAATTTGAATCAAGAGTGCTGGAAATAGGGAAGGACTATGGTACTCTAAGGGAAAGGTAAATTTGTAGGGTCTGTTCTGCTCAACTGATGTTGCCATTGCCAACATAACTTGTTGAAGTGCACTCCAACTGTGATGACTGGCTCCCAGAAGGAGATGTACTTTAATAAAATTATCTAGGTCCCAGGAAACTCCTCTCCACCCCTAGCCAGTTCCCAAAGAACCAAACTTGGCCTGGTCATGTAAGCTAATTGGAATTTGGCCACTATTGTGTAAAGATAATGTATAAACTGTATGCAAGCAGTTAGAGGGAAGAAAAAGAAGGAGAAGGAGGGGAAGAGAGAAATAATCTTATCTGAGAGGAAAGGAGGATCTTTGTTTCAGGTGTTGGTGCTATTCTGCCTGTGATGCAACTATGTTTTATTTTTTAACAACCTTTTAATTATTTTCCTAATAAATTATTTTTATTATATGACTGAAGTCTGTGTTGTCTGTAAATCCAAGCCCATAAGGTAAGTGGTCGCAAACATCACATTGCCTTTCATGCAACACTTACATATACTATTTTTACCTCCTCAAACAAAAATGGTATATTACTGAGAGTACTTTAATTTATGTACATAGTAATTTATATTATATAATAATATAAAATGTTACTTTTTGAATTCTAAGTCCAATAGGTTCTATTTTAGTCATGTTTAAGCCAACAGTGATACTTTATTTTTTGCAAATTTATATTTTAAATATCAACTCTTAATTTTAGTCACTAATGGGAGATAGTGAGGTATCTGTGCTTCAGATTTTACTGTAGGTTAAAAAGGCACATTTCTACCTTCTATTCTTTTTAAATCCAAGTACAGGAAATTAGTTTCTGGAGCTGCTTACAAGTTTATTCTCATGTCAATATACAGGGATTTAGACATTGAAGTGTCCATGCCTTGATGAGAATATCACACCTTTTGGGTATAGGCACATTTGCCTTTTTTAAAAGGCATTATTTTATAAGACTTCATATAGACACTGCAAATAATAGTCTTCACAGTTTTACTTTTAGAAATTTCTTGGCAGCTTAGATTGTATGTTCCATTTACACATTTCAAAACATTTTTTTTTTGGTCTTACCAATATTTTCCTCAGTCCTTCCAGAAATTTTTTAAGTGTACATCATTTCTGGGTCTGAGAACCATCACTTTCACAAACATGAGAGAATGAAGGATGAAGTAACTGTAGAGACTGCTTTATGAGATGTCCAGTGTTTTAATCAAAGCTTATTGTTGATATCTGTGAAAATGCAACAGGAAGCCTATGACTAGTTTTCCATGTGGTCTATGTGAGTTTTGTTTTTAATGTAAACTCTGTACAGGTGATATAGGTATCTTAGTCCAGGAAGGTGTTGCCTTATTAATAAACATCTTAAAACTTCCATCACTGTGGCACTGTAGGTCAAATTAAGACAAAGCAACCCTCACCCCAATACACAGTAATTCCCTAGAGAAGTCTCTTATTTGTTTGACATCATGGTCTGCAAGTTTATCCCATTACCTAGAGAAGAACTAGCAATTATTGATTTAAGGTTGGTTGTGCTATATAAGTCTTATCTCTGACACTTTCATACTATTTGGTTTATGATGCAGTGAGATGGCTGAGGTACTTTCTGTTTTAATTATTTCCAATTTATAATATTACCTGGTTTTTCTGTACTTGGATTTTCTAAAGAATAGTGTTAGTGGATTTTGAATTCCTTTTTCAATCTTGTCTGGCATAATCATGATCTTACTTCACATTTAGACATTTAGAGGTAGAATTCTAAGCACTAAACTCATGCTTAGCATTTTAAAGTAAAAACAGGGGTACTTAGAGGGTCAAAGAAATTGTTAGCTGTACAGTCATGTCTCTGAGATCATTTGTACTTTTTAAAAACAACTCTTTGTTCTAACATTGTCTAGAAGTCTTTTCATAGAAGTCCAGACTGTTGTCGTACTAGTAAATGCAAAGTAATTACCCTTACTATTTCACTGTGGTCTGTAATTTGTCAAACTAACTTTTTCATATATGGAGTCAGTTTGGAGGGATTTTTAAGAATGTGATACATTTAAATGTGTCATTCAGTTAAATTGTTTGAATTTTATATATGTGTATGCATGTACCTGAAGTTGGTTCTATTTTAATTATTAAAGTGCTGTGACTGAAAAAATCAGCTCCTTTAGGTGGCAATAATAAAAATAGCTTGACAACTATAAAGTTAGATATTTCATTGACTAAGGATGGTAGAAAATGTATTTATGACCAATTTTTTTCACATTTACAAATTTCCATATTGAGGAATATTTACAAGATTCAGTGGAAAGTGTCATTGATGGGAAGAGGGAGGCATTAGTCTGGATTAAAAAAACCAAACATTCGCTTAGTTGGAGAAATACTATCATTCTTTTTAATTTTTGAGGGCACAGCATTATACTAGGACAAGACCTGATCAAAGCTTAATGTAAGTCATATGTGTAAAATATTAGTGTTCAGGATGCTATCACCAAAATATCATCAGTCAAATTCCCACTCCCCCAGTGACTGGATATTTAAGTCTCTGTGTCTTTCCCCTTAAAAGAAAATCCCAAGAACTTTAAATTGAGAAAAATTTCAGATTTCCTTCTTCCAAGGAAATATTCCAAGTGTCCTTGTTTGTTAGATGACCACACAGTCTGGGGAAGTGGTGACATCAGTTTTGCTTATCCATCAGTCTTTTATTTGGTGATTCCATGTTGTTTGACAGAGCTTCCAATCACAACATCCTGTCTCTCTAGTTACAGGGAGGCATGGGACTTAGGTCTAGCTGATTATTATTTTTCACACCCCCTAGGCTATGGTGATTGATGATGAAAAAACAAAACAAAACAAAAACAAACAAAAAACCTTGGTACATTAAAGTTTTAATTTACAAAAATACATATGATAACATCACACTCACATTATTATATTTCTCGAGGAATAAATGACTAAATACAGGTAAACTCCTAAGCATGATTGCTATATATGAAGCAACTGTTAGGGAAATATAACTTAAAAAAAACCTTTTCCCAACCCAGAAAACCTGTTCACAGATGTAACTGAGAAATTAGGCTTTAGGGATGATTTTGATCACTGAATCATTATATAGATTTTCCTTTTTGCTTTCTGGTATATTGGAGTAGACAGAAGGTGGATATCTGAAATTCTTAGACTATAATTCAGCTGCCCTGATATCTGAATGATTGTAAAAGCCCTTATCTTGTGCCTTTGTGATTGTCAGAGAAGAGTTTTCCTTTTTCTGGTCATTTTCTTAATACAACTTACAGGGTAAAGGCCCAAACGCTAATGTTAATGACGATTTTGAAGTCAGTCATTAACTAGCTCCAGCCCCTTGCATTTGTAAGTTGTGTTGGCTAGATTTTGTTATTTGAAAGTTAACTATTTCCTTTCCTTTAAGCTTACACCTTTAGTATTGGAATGAAAACCAGCCTCTCTTCCTTTCTAAGTTCTCCTTTTGAAATGATAATAATATCATTGTCTCCTTACCCACTTAGAAATTGCTATTGAAAATTGTAATGAGCTCTTCTCCCCTTGCTCAAATCCATAAAACCTTGAATGCCCTAAACTCAGGGATACATCTTTTGGGGTGATATGCCAACTGCTCTCCTACTTCATGCCTAATAATAAGCTCTTTCTGTCTTTGAAACCCCAGTGTCTCAGGAATTGCCCGTTGAGTGCATCAGGTAAAGAATCCACTACCTTTGTCTGATAACATAAAGGTAGAAAAGAAAGAAATACTTTTGTATTATTGAACAAGCTTTAAATCAGAATGCAGTACATCACAGGCAATCTGCTAGGGAAATTGCATAGAAAGCATAATTATCAGATATTCATTTTTTAGATGGCTAATCACATCCAGCCTATCACATCCATATCCAAAGGATAAATAATAACTAGACCTCAAATAAGAAGGCTTGCTTTGACAACACCATTCATTGTACAACATTCCTGATAAATTTCCCTGAAACTTGGATGGACTGGTCCATGTTTATAAATTGTTTTTATCCAAAGAAATAAACCTCTCATATCTCTATGGCAGGTAGCTCGTTACAACTTGAAACCAGACATCAAAATTAAACTCCATGGAAAGGGAAGGTAAGGGTGCTAACTTCTTTCATGGTTTACATTTCAAAGAATTGGCACTCAAGTCATTGTGATCAAGAAGTTTCTGGGTTTTAAAATTGGCAAAAATATTATTTAGCTTTTGAAGTGATATACATATATCTCAAAAGTACAAAAGAGGATTTAAAATTACAAGTTTTTAAAATGCTCTAAGGAAGAGAAGGGCAAAGTGGTTCTTATTCTTTTCAAAAGGGAAAATTAATATATATATTCATTTGTATTTATCTGTACATGCCCCAAAAGAGCAAACTGTTATAATTAATACAGAAAAAATGTTTTCCAATGAAACTTATGCACCCCCTTATATGGCACACCTTTCTGCTGATCAGATTCTAGACTATTCTTTGGGTTTCAGCTGTTTTCCCTCCTCTGTAGTTTGTAGGAAATTTTGCCCTATCTGCTAGAGCTTTAATTGTCTTCCTCCCCCATGGTGGAAAAACCTGCTTTGCTCCATTTGCAGGTCATCTCAACATGCATCTAGTCCATGTAAATTTGAGTTGTTGACTTGATTTTGAGTTATAACATGTCTGGGTTCTTCATTATATCAGGACAAAACATTATTTAACTTTTGTTCCTTTTTATGTCTGTGTCCGTATTGATTTTGCCTTTTGGTCTGAGTGGAAAGGGTGAAATACTATTAATAAAGAGAAGCTGTAGATATTGAAAACAAAACTTTAATAAGTAAGAATGCAGTATCAGTAGGGGGAAAAAGGAGAGAAAAGAAAGTTGACTGGGAGGCAATAGATAAATCGAATGGTTAATAACCAGAAAGAAGCCTGCAAAGTACTAAATATCTTAGTAAAACTATTAAAGTCTCTATGGAGGTGATTCTCCAACAATGATTGGAATAGAAAATCATTCATGTAAGAGAATACAATTCATTGTGTTTGGCTCCTTCTCACACACTGATACTCAATTTTAATTGTTAATCCTATTTTGATATTTTAGTATGGCACAGAAATAAATGACTGTGAAAACATACAACTACTAACAAAAGGAGACAGTTTTTAAAAAATATTTTGATAATATTGATTTTGATATTTCTCAACAGGCAAGTTGCAATTATCAGAAGCTTTGAAACAAAATGAATAAATTTGATGGTCTATTAAAAGAAATCTATATTCAAAGAAACACTACTTACAAAATTGAAAGAATAATGACACTATTTAGAAAAATTCCAGGTGACATTTGGAAGTCTAAGTGCTTTTGATCAGCTATAAAATATAAGTGATGTTTTCAAGAGGCAGTTCACAGGAAAACAAATCACTCACAAACAAGTGATTTATAAACATTTCAAGTATTCTCACTCATGACTAAAGAAATAAAGTCAAAATATAATTATACAGATATTCACTTTTTTGGCAACAAA
The DNA here is from genome assembly GCF_023851605.1 of Tamandua tetradactyla. Classification (NCBI taxonomy): domain Eukaryota; kingdom Metazoa; phylum Chordata; class Mammalia; order Pilosa; family Myrmecophagidae; genus Tamandua; species Tamandua tetradactyla. The sequence continues at coordinate 98,270,992 of NC_135330.1, read as the reverse complement.
ATCTTGAAATGTTTGATGATATATGTTAGTTCTCAGGAAAATAATTCTAAGAACAAAGGGAATTCTTGATGCAGAGCACCCTCAGTCCCCTTCCTCAGTGACTTTGGCAGGTCCAAGGATCCAGATATGAACCAATTGCTATACTAGCTGGTGTTGTATCCTCTAGGTGAATGAAGACATCCCAAACAATGAGAAATATGGTCATAATCTGTTTCTGCTGATAACACCCTCCCCTACCAGTGTCTCACCCTGCCTGACACATGCAGCTGCACATCAAAGGAGAATGATGTGTCAATACCTCAGTAATCAATCAAACCCTAATTCAACAAGCCCCCATCCAATCAAGGGAAAACACACCACCTAATAGTCACCCTCCCCTCCTGGTGTCACTTTACCTTTAAAACACAGTTCCCAGAACAAAGAACCAGAGCCATTTTTCTTTCCTTTTGCTGGCAGGTTTCACTGGCTCCCACCTGCCTGCTCTCCCACTGCTCTTTCCCTACTTTATCCCCTCAATAACTCTGATATGCTTTGCCTCACTGTCTTGTGCAGAATCTTTAATGATCCTTGCCTTAATATAATGGTCCTGAAACCCTGGAATGGAGGTTAGACTGAGATTTGAGTTTCTGGTCCCTCAGGGTGATGGGAACTGCCTCCCAGTCACTATGCTCCTTGAACCAGCACAGTTGTCAGGTTTCCATGCAATTGATGGCTTTACTTCACCAGCTCAGACCATCAAAACATTATGCCAGTCCACCTCCATGGCACTCAAACACTTATAACTAATTCAACCTTAGGTAAGTGATGCCTTTCTGCCCAGATCCTCCCCTTTAGAGATTTGTCCAGCATCCCAGTGACACCTTAGCCCACCTTAGCATACCTGGCCAAAAAATCTGATCTCAGACAAAAATTTCCAGCTCCAAGGTCATTTTTCCCCATACAGCACTTAAAGTAGCCTGGAGAATGCCTTGAGGGAAATACTACATGTACTCTCCTGTTCCCTGACAACAAACCAGGGATGCCTTCTTTGTTGTTGTTACTGGATCAAGGATGTGGGCAATTTCACTTAAACCTATACCTGCCCATAGGCCACCAAAGGAGCTAATAACCATTAGCCTTGAAGGGATCCAATAAACATAAGTCTCCATGAGCAGATGTCCATAAGCCACCTATGCACAGATCCCGAACAAGAGTCAGCACATCCCTAGATACAAGTCCCCAGGAAGACTGTAAACCTTCATTGGAGCTGGTAACCATTAGCTACAAAGGGAGCAAAATATGTCTCCATGAGCAGATCTCCATAAGACTCCTTCAAGCAAAATCGCTAGAACATAGCAACCCCCTTCATTTTAATTGAAATTTAGACTCCAATCAAAAAAAAAATAAAACCAAAGAAATTTATTTTTCTCTGCAATTTGGCTTGGCCACAATATCCTTTAGATACAACAAAAATGTTGGCCACAGGATGGCACTGTCAATTACAAGCCCCTCACTAAAATTATTAATTTCATTCAGTGCAATGGCAAAATGACCTGCAGCCTCATACTCTCAATTCTTGATATTCTCACAAGCAGTGCAGACAACCAGAGCAATAAGATGAGTCCCCAATCTTGGGGTTTGTTATGAAACCCCAAGTTAACTCCACAAAGGATAAGTCAAGCCTACTTAACTAAAAGGATACAGGAGTCTGATAAATTAGGTAGATTTCATTCCCCCCTTGGTTTACACTTGGGGATATATGTTAAGGTGTTGTTCTTCCAGACATCACTTATTTCATTATTCATTAATAATTGTTAGTGACACAAGAAATATTTGCACCTGTGAGAAAAGTCATGCACTAAAAGAAAGGAGCTGTTATATTTGAATACTTCTAGACATTTTTAAAATGAAAGTTGCATGTTGCTACACCATGAGCTTAGTAAATGTAAGGTTTTCTTTTTCTCCTCCCTAAATAATGAAATACAAGTAGTCTGGTAATAAAATGTCTCATAATCCATACCTTTCCCTCAAATCTTTGACTTTGCTATAGTTTCTCTTGATGGTTTTTCTAAGACAAATTAAATATGACAATAGATTTTCTCCTTTATTAGTAACATGAAAAAAATAATTTTTTATTTGCTTTCTACTAAAAGAACTCTACTTAATTTTATCTCCATCATTATTTTTTCTCATCATTTATCCTTCTTCATGTAGGACCCCCAAAATGCACATATATATATATGCTGAAACACTTTCTGTATCTTAATTACTTTCCTTTTCATATAATGCTCTTTTCTATGCCCTTCTCCTTTATGAGAAATGTTCTGTGTCCTAAGAAATTATTTTTTAAGAATGACATCTTTTCTAATTTTCTTTTAATTTCTTCAGGAAATCTTTCCCTAAAGTCTCATCCACAGGATATTTACAAGATAATTTGCTTTATGTATTGTATCACAATGCTTTCTTCTCTCAGATTTCTGTGTTTTTAGACCACATCTTTTCCTTTTTAATTTTTTGCACATTATTTTTCATGCTAATATGAAATGTCTTTGTCTCTGGAACCTGTGGCTAAAAATTTACTTTCCAATTTTAGGTAGATTGGGGTGGGCCAACATTTACATTAAATGTTTCAATTTCCTAAGCTATATGGGAAAATATTTTCAATTCTGATCAATATGTGGAATACCATTAATTTTGTAATCAGCTTTATGAATTATTGAGTTTCAAACTATTTCCCTAGCTTTCTTTTAATGGGAATTCAGGAGAGCTGACTCCCAGTAAGTACTTTAAGTCATATGTTTCATACTGAATTCCTTATTTATCAAAAAAAGGATGTATAGATAAATATCAAATATAATTAAAAAATTATTACTTAAACTCTAGATTTAATTTCTCTATTAAAACATAAATTTGGTAATCTATCACCTTGTGGACTTCATAGCAGCTTGAATTTTTAGATAAAACTGTCATTAATTTTTTTCATTAAAATTCACCCTTCAATATATCATTGCCTTAGTTGCTTAGACTCAGATAATTTTTTACAGGTATCCTTCAGTACTGTCTCACTGTTCCACAAAATCAATTATATTTGTGAACCATTTTTTGTATGGTAGAATTAATGTTTAATTTGTAATTGCAGGAAAACTGCAAATCCTATTAACTTCATCTATTGCATTCATAATAGCAATAAAATAATTAATCCCTGGCTTACTGAGTCCACATTAAATACATGCTTACTTTGAAAATAATATTTGATGCCAAAATTTTCTTATGGCATTTTTCATCTCTGTATTTCTCAGAGTATAGATTAAGGGATTGAACATAGGAGCAATGATAGTGTAAAACAGTGCAAATAGTTTATCCTCACAGTAAGTGTTAGGTGGTCTAAGGTAAACAAAATTGAAGGACCAAAGAATAAGACAACCACTGTGATATGAGACCCACAGGTAGATAGGGCTTTGCGAATTCCTTCAGCTGAATGATTTCTTAAAGTTGACAATATAATGACATAAGAAACAAATAAGACAACAAAGGTTACTAAGGCAACCATACCTGAATTGACAATGACAAGGACACCTGTGATGTAGGTATTGATACAGGCAACTTTTAGCAATGGGAAAATATCACAGAAATAATGATCAATTACAGTTGGACCACAAAAAGGCAACTGGATTGTCATAGACAATTGGAGAAAGGAATGGACAGCCCCTCCAGCCCAAGCAGCTAGGATTAGAAGATTGCATCTTGTCCTGTTCATAATAACCATGCAGTGCAGAGATTTGCAGATAGGAACATAGTGATCAAAGGCCATGGCAGTAAGAATGAAAACCTCAATAGCGCTAAAGAAGTGCATAGTAAAGACTTCTAACATGCAATTATTGTAAGAAATGGTTTTTGTCCCCACCAACAAGTCACTGATAAGTTTAGGTGTAACACTAGAAGTGTAGCAGATGTCCATACAAGATAAAGGGGTGAGTAAATAGTACATGGGTTGATCAAAAAGGGAGCTACATTGAATGGAGACAAGGATCAGGAAGTTTCCTGCCAAGATGGAAACATAACAGAATAAAAATAGCACAAAGCAAAATACTTCTATGTCTTGGTCATAAGAAAGTCCCAAAAGAATGAATTCTGAAATATTGTTTTGACTTTCCATATATTTCAGTTTGTTCACATTGTGCACAAATGAGTTCAATGTCTAAAAAGAAAAAAAAATTTGAATAAAACATTTACAGTATGATCACAATATAAAATTTATCACAATAACAGGTAGACACATATTGAAAATATTAATTATTCTCTCCTTATGGAATCATGTTGCTTTTTCTTTTATCACATCTTGTCTTACAAAAATATTCTGGAATTGTCATATAATGTGAATAATTATGTATTTTGTACCATTTGACTGATAGAGGTTAAAGTTTAAATGTAGTTTGAGAATCAAAACCACATTTTCTTCCTATTGTGTTGTTTAGAAAACAACAAATGTTTTAGTGACCCAATAAAAATAAAACAGTTTTGAATATTTTTAAATGGACTGCCTTAGCCATAGGGTCAACTTTCCTTCCTCCAGTATGAACTGGAAAATGCAAACATTTAAAGCACCCAGTTTACATTAGTAAACTTTAATTTGGTAAACCTACTGAGAAAATTATTATCAGGCACAGAGTGTTTAGCAATTAACTGTTGCAAAATAATACTGAATAATTAAAGAATGGCTCATAATCCTATCTTTTATGTGTTATAACTGAAATCAATTGATTGTTAATGAAATGATATATTGTTAATTGTCAAATACAACTATTTGCTAAAAATAAATTTTTTAAAGATAATTGTTATATGAGTAAGTTGTTGAACTACTTGAAGATCACTCAATTAATTTAAGTCCATGATTTCTAGTAAAAGTGAGTTAGATTACAAGAATCTCAGGGAATTTTCAGAATCTGTATATGATATACTGTTGGTACCAGAAGATAGATATCTGGATTCTTTGTTAGTTTGGTGTTGTGTCTCATGCATAAGGGTGTCATGGGGTACTGCCCTGGGAGGAACTTCTGTCAATCCTCATCTCAGGAGAAAAGATTATGGAATTCCTCACATTATTAGATCACCTGGTCAGTTTTCCTGAATCTTTATGTAAAGCTATAACAGGCAGCTATATAAATTAGAATTCTCAGTCTCTAAAACATTTTGATATAATTATGCTTCATTTCTTCCAAAATTTCATATTCCTTAATTCACTATTCTGACTTGTTTAATAGATTATGATGAGTATTTAATCCACAATAGCTCCTAAAGTCCCATCCTGCAATCTGAGGGAACATGCTATTAAGATCACTGATGTTAGCAGAAGTAAAAGGGAAAAGTGAGTAATTTCAGGTGAGTATAATATTTATCATTAAAATGTACAATAGTCTTGGACAAATAATCAGACATCAAACTGTCTATTAAAGAACTGAAGACATGAATGAAAAAAGATAGAGATAGAAAGATAGGGAAGTGCAAGATAAACTGTGCAGTACTGAATGATGCACTCACTGCCTTATCTCCTTAAGCCCCCTTTTTCCTTCATTATACAATTAAGAAATTATTATATAATTCAGAATTATAAGGAATAAATAAAGCAATATGAAATACCTTAGTGTCATATGTCTTCTGCCACAAGCCTTGTTTCACTTGTTTCTTCTTTGATCAAGCAATTTAGCAACTACTGAGATTCTCTTGTAAATGTGCATGAGTAATTCCAATAAAGAAATAATTAGGAAAAAAAGTAAAGCACAACCTAGAATTAATGGGTAACCAAGTGAATTTCAATTTCTACAATCCATTAGTGAATAAACAGTCATTTTGGTGATAGATTGTCTATCTTAGAAAATCTTAGGCAATTCCTAACACTAATTACTAGTCTGATTTTTGTTCTATAAATATATAGATATGGTAAATTATGACTACTTTTTTTGATCAATTGAAAAAATAATCTACAGCCCTTTTTGTATATGGTATAGCATAACAAAACTTGATGTTCTTAGTGGTAAGTACAATTTCCATGAAAGTTCAATTTTCTCCTAGTGGTATCAGAATATGCCATCTTATGAACCTACCTTAGTTGACTAGATGTGTGTCTTATGTAGTAAGGAAGTTTGTTTGAAACAGTAAAACCTTCTTATTTTTGATAGCAAATTTAAATGCAGATATTCCTTGATAGGAATATTGTGGAAGATATATGAACACTCGAGTGGGACTCTGAAATTTGCACTCAGACTGAAAATTTTAATGTTAACTCTACTCTTCTCAATTAGAAGTTGGATTGTTCATAATGCACTGAAGCATTTTTAGAGTAATAAAATTTACTTTATGCTGCAAGAAGAGATGGTGCATTCTTACAACTGAATTTAGATGGAATTAATTAAATGACACATAAACTTTCTGAAACCTGGTGAGTGGGATTCTCTCCAAACCAAAGTGGCATGTGTAATTCAATGACTAAGAAGTCTGAATAGCTTCAAGGTTAGATTTAGGTTGAATTAGGAAGAATTCCTCCTGAGATACTCACTCTGCTAGTTCTTCTTCATTATCTGAATTGAAATAAAGGTGGAGAACTATAAAACAGTAACAAACAAAACTAGGATAATTCTCAAAAATACTTTTGAAATCTCAAAATGCCTTAGAACCTTCTATAAGTTTGCAAAGAGAAGTGGATCTTTATTCCATGGAAAAGCAAGCTGGAACTTTCGAAAGCAGATTTAACATCCTCATACTAGCTCAAACTAAAATAAACAAAAAAGAATTTGAAAGACCCACAAAAAACTAACACAGCTGTTTAAGTCCTAGGAGTTATTTATTTTAAACATGAAAGAAATTTTGTCTGGAAGAGCAGAATATAAACCTCTGTGGCAATGCAAAAATTAATAGTTCTTTGAAAGCTCTTAGAGATTATATTCTCAGAGACATGTCTACCTGATCCTCACCAAATATCCCAATGCCTCTGTCCATGGCAATTTTCCTTTTGTGCCTGGACATTTCCTTTATAGCTTTGACTTGGCCTTGCTCTGGCATTGATTCCCTGGAGAGCACAAGGTGCTACCATCAGATCCAGAGCAGTTCAGGGAACTCTGTGAGCTCTGTGCTAAGATGGTTTACCAGAGAAAGGAAGAAATATAATATAACCTGGATTGGATGGATTGGCCTGTATTAGTCAAAAATATCTGACAAAGATAACTAAAGGCAGGCATCATAATCCAAACATGGATTTTATATTTTAAGTATACATCTAATATCCATTCTGAATTAATTTTGTACCATGAGGGAGGTATGGGTACTGATGTCCAATCGTTTCACAATCATTGGTCAAAAAATCTATTGTTTATTTACTGATTCCCTACCTCTGTTGAGACTTATTTGAGAATGTACATGCAGGTTTACAATTATAATTTCTACATTATTATATTGACAACCCATCTAATTTATGAAAACCATGCTATTTTGATCATTGCAGCTTTATAACATTTCTTGATATAAGGCATTATAAATTCTTCAAGTTTTCCCTCTCTAAAATCTGGGGTATATTTTAGATCTACTATATTTCCATATAAATATTAAAAGAAGCATGTTAATTTATGAAAATAATTCTTAATTAGATTTTGTCCGGGATTGCATTGACCTAGGGATCAGTACAAGAAGAGTTGAAATCATAATGAAATTGAGACATCCAATCCCTAAAAACAGTATTTCCATTAAGGTCTTCTATACCCTCAGCATATTTTATAATGTTCCATGTACATGTCTTTCACCATGTTATATCACATTTATCCTAAGGATTTCATATTTTTGTATCTATTATAATTGACTTTTTGTTGTTGAATTTTGTCCCCTTCCTTTTTAATATATGTTCTATCCTAATGCCTAGTCTTGTGATGTGCCCTTATTTGGAAATAGTCTTTGAAGATTAGTTAAAATGAAATTAAACTGGATTAGGATGGTCCCTAATCTAATATGACTTCCTTGTAGGTGGAGGGAAGTTAGAATGCAGGGACAGAAAAATAAGGGAAGTCCATGTGAAGATGGAGGTAGAGACTAGAGTGATGCATGTGTAGGCCAAGGAACACCAAGGACAGCTAGCAAACAGAAGCTAGAAGAAGAAAGGAAAGATTCTTCCCTACAGGTTTTTGAGGGAGCGTGGCCCTTCTATTTGATTTTTTGACTTCTACCTGCAAAGTGTTAGACAACAAATTTCTGTTGTTTGAAACAACATAGTTATAATACTATGTTATCACAGCCCTAGGAATTTATGTGAATAACATTTCTGAAGTTGTGTTACTAGTATAAAAACTACAAATGATTTCTTTTTTGGCATGGGCAGGCTCCAGGAATCAAACCTGGGTCTCTGGCATGGAAGGCAAGAATTCTGCCACTGTGCCACCATTGCACTGCCCTGCAAATGATTTTTTAATGGTGATCATAACCTGAAACCTTGCTAACCTTATTAATTTAAACAAAAACACACAGATTGTATAGGAAGGAATAAATTTGTCTGTAATCAGAGATAATATGATCACCTATGTGGAAAATTTCATTGTATATTATAATTATCAGAGAAATACTTGTCTAATAGAAGGATATTTGGAAGAAGTTGTATATAATTGTTATTATTTTTTCTCTAATAGTTGAGAGTATGAATAAGTGAAACTATCTTGACATGGGGAAGATTTAACATGACAAATTCAATGTCTTTAGAAGATATATCTTTAAAAGATTATTATTTAATTAAATGAAGTTTAATAACTTACATGATTTAAGGAACTTTTTATATTTATTAAGTAATTGAATTAGAATATCTTAATAAGTGGATAACTTCTCCTTAGTTATTTAAAATCTATAGATATTGTGGTTTTCATCTCTTATGTTGTGCCTTTATTCCCATAAGTTCCGCAGTTTGTTTTTTCAAGCTCTCAAGTGTTGCTTTCCAAGGACCAGAGCTTGAAGGATATTAAGAGAAAGAAACAGGATCAGGGGGTCTGAAGGTTAGTGACAACAGACAAATTTATTCTTAACCAGACCCTGCTTATATCCTGCATGGTGACAAAAGGCATGCATGCATTTCCTGAGGGAACAGAGCACTCATCTTTCAGTGCTTTCTTCCTTCATACTTAACAGAACCATTTGGGGTTAACAAGCATTCTCTTCTTCCCAGACTGTTCTCCATTAAGCAGATAACAGTCTCCACAGTTTACTGTTGCCACCACTCTGACACCAGCTGCTCCCAACAAATTCCACAGGTCTTGTTTTAACCCTTGATCCTACACTCAAGTTCTTCTTAATGGTCACCAAATATCTTCTTTATGTCTTTCATCTCTTTTACTAAATCTTCCTTCAACTCATTGATTTGATTTAAAAATTTTGTTTGAGCATTGTGTCATTTGCAGTGTTGATTTGTTCCTTTGGGCCATATTTTCATGCTTCCTAGTATGACTCATGAATTTTTGCTGGAGTCTAGGGACCTAATTTCCCTGATAAATTTATTCTGGAGTTTGTTGTCTCTCTTTTACCTAGGGTTTTCTTGTTGGTTGGACTTGTTCTCTATCATTTGTTTTGGTAGCTAAATCTGCAAGAATGCAATATACCATAAATGGGTAAACAAGTTTAAAGTTCTAAGGCTGTAAAAATATCCAAAAATAAGGCATCTGAAGAAAGGTACCATGACTCAAGAAAGGCCAATGGGTCCAGATCACCTCTATCAGTTAAGGAGGCCCATGGCTGGCATTGCTGAGGTCTTTGGCTTCTGGTTTCAAACAGATTCCCCAGGGGTCTCATGTGCATCTACTCTCTTCCTCAGCCCTCTGAGCTTCTTCAAATATCTGCATCTTTGTCACCTGTGAGGCAACTGTGTTTCTCCAAAATGTCTCCCTTTTTATAGGACTCAAGTAAGCTAATCAAGAGGTACCTTGAATGGGTGGAGTCACATCTCCATCTAATCAAATGACCACACCCACAAACGAGTGGGTCAGTCTTCATAGAAACAATCTATTCAAAGTTTTTGACCCAACAATATTAAATCAGGACATGGTTTTGCTGGGATACACAACTCTTTCAAACCAGCACACTGTCCTTTAACAACCAGTTCAACTTATTCATGACCTGCAGTATAGCTTCTGTTTAACTGATTAGGATTTAGCTGTTCTTTTCTATTTCTCATCCTGAATATATAGAACATTTATTTTGAGGAGGGTTCCCCAGATATGATTGATCCCAACAATATTTCCCCAGATTAGATAGACCTGGGTCTCAGGAAGAAAGTGTAATCAATATTGAGTTTCATTGAGGATGACACTCAAGAGCTTGCTGTGAAGGCTTTTTACTCTGTGCTTATCCTATCCTCCCTAACAGTTGACATTTGTCAGCCACAGGCATAAAGTGGTGTGGTGCTGTTAATTCTCAGCAGATACTATCCATGTCAGAAGTAGGGTTGAGTTAGACTCTGAAGTAGAAAGTGGGCTTAAGATGGTTTTGTTTTACAGCCCCTGGGGTTTGAATTGTACAAATGAGAGCCATTTCTTGTTGGTGGACACTGTCCCCAATCACACACCTTTCCTTGGTAAGATATAATATGTAGGGAATTATCTCCTTCACCTCACTGGCTTCTTTGCAATATTTGATAGGTAAAATAAAAGGAAATGTTAGTTAAGGCCACAGATAACAAGAATAATTTGTAAATATTGTACTTTTATTTTCAGACCACTGTAATGAAGTGAATATTGCAATAAAGTGCGTCACATTTTTTTTGGTTTCCCAGTGTATGTGAAAGGTATATATATACTATACTATAGACTATTAAGTGTATGACATCATTATATGTAAAAAATACATTATGCAAAAAAATTCAACAAATGTTGCTACAATAACAGGATAGTCACATGGAAAAAGAATGAAATGTGACTCCCATAATACAGCATAGAAAAAATAAAAATAATTAAAAATTTAAAAAACAATATGCATACTTTAATTAAAAATACTTTGTTGCTGGGCGGGCCGCGGTGGCTCAGCAGGCAAGAGTGCTTGCCTGCCATGCCGGAGGACCCCGGTTCGATTCCCGGCCCCAGCCCATGTAAAAAACAAACAAACAAACAAAAAATAATAAAATAAAAAAAATGCTATGTTGCTAAAAAATAAATGCTAACCACCATCTGAGCCTTTAGCAAGTCATGAACTTAGTGCTGGTGGGAGGTCTTGCCTTGATATTCATGGCTGCTTACTGATCAGAATGGTGTTTACTGAAGCTTGGGGTGTCTGTGGCAGTTTGTTAAAATAAGACAACAATGAAGTTTGCCACATTGATTGACTTTTACTTTCACAAAAGATTTCTTGGTAGCATGAGATAGCACATTATGCACACAAAAGAACATTTAAAATTGTAGTCAATCTTTTAACCCTGCTGCTGCTTTATCAATTAGGTGCATATAAAATTCTAAATACCTTGTTATCATTGGATCTTCTATCCAAACAACCAAAACTTTCTCTATATCAGCAGTAAGTCTGGTTTGTTTTCTTACCATTCAGGGGTTCACAGTAGTAGCACTTTTACTTTTCTTCAATTAATTTCCTTTGTAATCATCACTTTATTAACTGGGGAAAGAGGACTAGCTTTCAGTCAGTCTGGGCTTTTAAGAGCTCTTCCTCACTTAGCTTATTTTTTTTATTTAAAGTGAGAGAAATGCAACTGTTTCTTTAATCCTTTCTTGTAGAAACCATCATAAAGTTACTAATTGGCCTAATTTCAATATTCTTTATATGTTCTAGTTTGAAAGCTGCTAGAATGTGACACACCAGAAATGGAATGGCTTTTTAAAAGGGGAAATTTATTGAGTTGCTACTTTACAGTTCTAAAGCCATGAAAATGTCCAAATTGAGGCATCCAAATAAAGACACCTTGGTTTAAGAAGGCTGATAATGTTTGGGGTTTCTCTTTCAGCTGGAAAGGCACATGATGATGTTTGCTAGCTTTCTGTCCTTACAGAGGGCTTCCCCAGGGGTATTTTCCTTCATCATCTACAAAGATCCCTGGCTGTCTGGTCTCTGATGGTTCTGGTGGCTCTGAAGCTTTTTCCAAAATGTTTCCCTCTTAAAGGGCTCCAGTAAGAAACCCCACTTTAAATGGGGGTAGACACATCTTCATGGAAAACACCTAATCAAAAGTTACCACCCATAACTGGATGCAACACATCTTCATGGAAAAATCAAAAAGGTCCTACCCACCAATATTGAATGAGGACTAAAGGACATGGATTTTCTGGGGTACATATAGTTTCAAACTAGCACATTGTGTCAGGAAAAATAATGATGCCTAAGGAGAGGGAGAGATGGGGAATGGCTAGTCAGTGGAGCAGCCAAAACACATATAACTACTATTAACAAAGTTCACCATGTTATAAGGGCATGGTTCATGGCACTCAAAATGATTACAATAATAATATTTAAGATATGGGTTTTTGCCTGGTGGGATTACTGTGATCTTCATGATTCTGAACCGATAGCTGTCTTGTTATTGTCGGGCTGTGGTTGCTGCAATTACCCATTTACAGTTATCATTTGGTATGCAAGCACCAAGGAATGCTTTGTTGAGTCATCAGTGTCCTGGACATAGTGTTCCCTGCTCCACCTCTATAGTAATATCCCTAGCTAATCATGATAATCAGAGTCAAGTATCCCAGCCAGAAGAGTAACTTTTCCTTCTTGCTGTTTCACTGGCATAAAGAGCACAAAACATTGGTTCCATTTCAATGTAACCCACATGGTGTCCCCCTCAGTTATCGCATCTTCTCCAGGAACAAGGATGTGTACCTTGTTAAATTTAAGACTCTGAAAGTGGGTGTCTAGGAGTGTCAGTAACTTGGACCCCTTCTTTTTCACCAATTGGATCCCACAATGATATATATGAGGAAAATGGGGATACAGCACACTATGTCAGGCAGGAGGCCAGTGCATATATTGCAAACTGAGGACATCAGAATTTCTCAAAGAGTTGAATTCAGCTGGTTCCTTAGTGGAGTCCTTAATAGGCTTTTATTTTCTTTATTCATGCAGACTACTTATGGGTGATAAGGTACATGGTAAGATAAGTGAATTCTGAGATTATAAGAAAAATTTCACCCACGTGGCAGGCTCCTAAGATTTCATGGGGTTTATCTTCCACCAAATGCCAGGTTTCTAACTTAATATGGCAATTAACATACTTGCCAATACCTGATCACAGGTCCAGTTAGCATGATGCCATTAAAATACACTGAAAAAATGTTCAGAAGATAAAATATCCCAAAAACAAAATTAAGAAAAAGGAGAAAACAATATTACTCTAGTGAAAGAAATGATTGCATACTTCTGTATTTTCAATGTAAAAATGAACTGATATTGATTTTCCCTATTCCTGACATCAAGAAGAATGCATTTACCTAAAGGCAATATTTCTGGAACCAGACAAAATGCTGAAGGAGTAGGAAAAATAGCTGTGATTGCAGCCCCACTGTCATCCACCATAATGCATTTTGTTCTTGTAGAGACTAGGCAGGTTAATAAGATGGAAATATGATGGAGAATATTGCCTCTGCATTTCTCACTCCTTTGGTATTATCCATAAGCTATGAAGTGACTCCCAAGATGAAGTATTGATTCTGATTTACTATATTTCTTGGGATAGGTAAAGAGATGTTTCAATAGCTACCATTTGGCCATATCTATCAAATAGGTACTTATTCTACATAATATAAGCCAATAAAAATATGTCAGCTACCAAATACATTCAGAGACTGAGAAACCAACCTGAGGTGAGTCCATAGACCCATGGCCTCACTGTTCAATGAACTCGAACTGAACTCTAATAGCTGGCCTTGGGCCATATCTTCATGCTTCCTACTATGACTCATGCTGTTTAGCTGGTGTCTAGGAATCTGATGTGTATGATTAGTTTATTCTAGAGATCATTTTCTCTCTTTTACTTGAGGTTTTCTTATTGTTTGGCATTGTTCTCTATCTGTTCTTTGATATTCAGTCCAATGTGTTTTAGACCTCAAGCATAGTTTCTGTTTAACTGATCAGAATTTTTCAGCTCTTGTTTTTCTGGTTCTTACCCTGTCTATACGGAATCTTTTTAAGGAGTGTCTCTACAAATTTGCTTGATCCAATGAGATTTCCCCAGATCAGACAGTCCCAGGTCTCAGGAGAAATGTGTAATCGGTATCAAGTTGCCTGAGGATGAGACACAGCAGGTTATCAGACTTTCCTGTGAAACCTTTTAACTCTGTGTATTTCCCATGCTCCCCAACAAGTAGATATCATTAGCTCACAACTCCTCAGCTGTATAAAGTGTGGTGCCTTTAGTTCTTAGCAGGTCCTATCCCTGCCAAGAGCACAGCAAAGACAGAGGCTGAGGTAAAGTCTGAATTTAAGATGTTTCTGTTTTCCAGTCCCAGGGTCTGAATTCTCTGAAAGAGAACAGCCATTTGAGCTGGGAAAGCATGAGGATCTGCACTTTGGTGGCTTTACTTAGAATTCTGAGCTGCAATACCAGCCATTTCACCTGTTCCAGACCAGTGTAAAATGTGTGTCCATAACCGATGTTCCCCAAACAGTTGCTCCAAGCAGTTCCTGGTTATTTACTAGATGACCTACAGGACTAACTAAATTCCACACCTCTCTAACTCATCACAATTTCTTAAGGTACAATGAGACACTAAGACCATTTATAATTAAGGAAAAGGAGAGCATTGACATTTGCCATCAATCAGAACAATCTTTCAGTTTTCAAGTTTACAGTTTAAGTACAAGGATTTAGAAAATGAGCTGAGGAAATTTCAAATGATAGCTGAAGCTTCTCAATAGAAATTTTGTCATTTATTCTTGAATATCCATAATCTGACATCAAGAAAGAGAAAACAGAAAAAGTGAGCTAATTAATCACTAGCTATATGGAAGATACTAGAAAAATTATTTATAGACATCTTATTTTAGGTACATTTATGTGCACATTTATGCAATGCATTATGTATATTACCCTAATAATAGCACAATTAAAAGTGAAATAATTGTCAGACTAGTAAAATATACTTACAACACTAAAGGAAAAATTTTCATATATAAATAGATTTCACAAGTCAGAATTTAAAAAATGACCACTCAAATGAATAATAGCCAAAAGCCCCACAATTCTACAAGTCCCTTCTCTTTATCAAAAGAATTAAATATATAAAAATGTGCTCAATCTCATTCATTGTTAACTATATTGAAATAAAAATCCCTGATAGGTAATCTTTTCATCCATTAGGTTAATAAAATTATCTTTTAATGAATGCTTTTAATATAAAGTGCTGGTAATGTGCAGGAAACTCTCAATTTCATGTATTTTCAGAGGAGTTTAAGTGGGTGCAGTCTCTTCAGGGGTGATTTTCAACATGTATAATCTTACAACTGCACATAGAAACTAGCCAAATGTTTCTATTTCCTACATATACACTTACTTATATGTACAAAAACAATAATGATACCATTTTCAGGGAACCAAAAGATGAGAGACAACTCAAATGTCCATCAGAAGGGGAATGAATAAATCCTAGATGATACGTTCATGCAATCATTGATAAAAATGAAGCAGATACTAGAAAATAGTCTCTTAAAAAGATGATAAAGTGAAAAACCTAAGGATAGAACTATATGCTTAGAGTGCTAATATTTCCATTAAAAGCAGGTAATTTATATTATACATGTTATTTTATCTAAATAGATTGTGTCTAGAAGACTGCCAAGAAAGTCAGAGTAAACTGTAGTCTCTGGGGAAGAAAACTGCTTTCTAGGCCTCAGAGATGGAAGGAAGACCTACTTTTTAACATTTGCCCTTTAGCAATATTTGAAAATACATTAGAATCATGTATTTCATTGAATTATAAAATTTTTATAATCTTACCTTTGGAAATGATCTGACTACATATAATCTTTGGCATATAACTGAGACCTGAAACTCCCTTCTGACATAAACAAGAAGAAAAGCAATATTAATAGGACAATACTGATATTCAGGAGCTTGAGCAAGCTGGTGACTCAGATGTATTGGTAGTTTTGGGACTCGGCGCTCTTTACACCACACACCACCACACTGTCATTAACTTTAGGTTCATTTGTACTCTTGGAAATTTTCCTAATACATTTTTTTCAAAGCTCTTCAGCAAAAAGAAATGATTATTTTCAGTTTCTATTAACTAAGTGTTTAGAGAGATAGATAGATAGATGGATGATAGATAAAGATATCTGGTAGTTAGAGAAATAAGTTGGACAGACAAATAGATAAACAGAAATACATGCATATTTATATTTCACATCATTGATATATAGTAGAATGAAATACAACAAGAATGACTTACATTTGGACAAAGCAATATAAGGATATAGATATCTATCTGTTCAGATAGCTGCCAAATTTGAGCACCTAAATAAGAAGTGGGAGCTTAATTAATACTTGTTGAAGGAGTAAAATGATTCAAGAGGATCTCTCATAGATACAATTCTATAATGCTTTACAGTATTTTATACTTACTTTCTATTCAGTAAATGAGAAGCTGATATCTACTATATTCATAACAAAATCATCATCTCCATGAAGTATTTCCTAGAACACCAAAACAGATATTGTTCCTATTTTCTTGTCCCTCTCATTACTAATTGGCAAGAGTACTTGCAGATTGGTGTCCGTTCCCATCAAGAATCGACATTTAGGGTGGGCCACGGTGGCTCAGCAGGCAAGAATGCTCGCCTGCTATGCCAGAGGACCCAGGTTTGTTTCCTGGTTCCTGCCCATGTTAAAAAAAAAAACAAAGAGAAACAGAAAAAAAAAGAATCGACATTCACATCTTTTCAAACTTCTCACTTTAGATTTTAAATTACTTCTTAAAAATCCCTTGTACTTTCTATCTTTCCACAGGACATTGTATATATCAGATTCTTAAAATGCGATTGACTTTCTATGAGTATTAAAAATTCAAATGTTATTCCCCAATGAAAATATTACCAGCTTTTGTGTGCAGATGTTTAGAAGCTCGTGTTTATTCCCAAGGTAATTTGTAAACCACTTACACAAAAAGAAGAAAAGGTGCTTTTAAAATACTTTCTGATGATTCTGAAAACTATATATTTATTTGATCTCACAAAATTGCATAGTTTCTCATGTGCCTGAATAAGGCAAGCTAAGTTATTCCCAGTTTCAGTCCACACTTTCTAAAATCCACTGTTGCATAGGATTTTAATGGAGACATGTTCTTTTTGCCTTCTTTGGAGGAGTATTTAACATGAATGATGCAAAATATCTGAATCTGGGGAAGATCATTCCTTAAATTGTCATGTTTTCACAATTAAGAAATGTGAACCAAATATGAGAAAGCACTTAATTTCCATTTTGTCTTCTTACATTATGGGATAATGGATGGCCTACTTTTTGCAATTACAGTTGTCGATTGGGCTTCAAGACATTTCTTGACTAGAATAAATATACATGTTGGGTGGTGCAATCATGGCTTAGTGGCAGAATTGTCACCTGCCATACCAGAGACCCAGGTTAAATTCCCATTGCCTGCACATGTAAAATCATATCTATATGCATTCACCCAGTGCACAGATTGCAGTTTCCAAAACCATTGTCCAGTAAAGGAAACAGGATCCTGGGAGATTTGCTTGAATCTGGGGCTGTGACAAGGAATATAAAACTTGAAATGGAGCATATTTAGTTCCACAAAATAAGGAAGAATTGGAGAAAAAACCAGCAAACCTTACACACACATAAACAAAACAAAAATGAAGAAAACACATGCACACATGCACACTCACATACACATGTACAATTATAGCAAAAGGACACAGGCACCAACTGAAAGAGTCCTCAATGGCTAAGCTGGGAAAACATGAGAAACAAAACAAATAGCACTGTACTGGACTTTAACCCAAACTATAAAATTAATATCTATGAATCCATACTGATATAAAGCAGTGATTCAAGAAAAACTAAATAAATGGGGAGAATAGACAGATCTCCCATAAAGAACAATTAGAACAATTCCAAATTACTTTTGTGGCTATTACATTTAAAAGGAGGTAGAGCATAACATTTCCCTTTAACATGTGGTATGGAAATAGTGACTTCCTTTCAAGGAGTATAGTATAAAAAATGGGAAGAAACCAGGCAAACATTAACTCCACCAAGTGAGCAATGTTAACATCGACAGTGCCAAGCCATGTTGATAGTGTATATCCTTGTTGTGTTGTGATGAGATGGGCCCGTTGTGGTCTTTCTCTCCAAAATACATACCCCAATTTAATCATGACAAACTCTGAAAAAAAATGGCACTTGATTGATAATGTCCCAAAGGCTTGTCCATTCATCCTTACTACTGTCAATGTCATCAAAATCAAGGAAGGTTTGAGAAACCATCACTGTCTAGAGGTGCCAAAGGAAACATGATGGCTAAATGTAATATGATATACTAGATGGGATTCTGGGATAGAAAAGAATGTTATATCAAAACTAAAGGAATCTTGATAAAATATAGAATTTACTTAATAATAATGTATCAGTATTGGTTAATTAGTCTTGACAAATGTACGTATTGATGTAAGAACACAATAATAGGGGAAACTCAGTGTAGGGTACATGGAATCACCGTAAAATATTTGCCATTTTTCTGTAAACCTAAAATGATATAAAATAAAAATGCATTAAAAAACAGTGAACATTTAGAAGTGTGTGTGTAATTCTGTTTATCAAATACTCAATGAATATCTGTTATATATAAAATTGTGATCTAAATTTCAGGGTAATCATCACCCCCTAAGATTTAAGGTGTCCACTAATTTTCCTCTTTAATTGTAGTAATGTAAACTAAGCACAGTAGAAAGGTACCTGGCATCTTTTGTGTACATATGACCATCACTGTAATAGGAAATTTACTTGTTTAAATCTGATCCACAAATCTTTCAACTCAGATAATTTCATTTAGTATTAAAGTAAAATGGTGCTCAGTGTTGCTAATCAATTTGTCTTTATCAAATAACTAGAGAAGAACAATGGTGGAATTAAACTCATTTCTGTGTGAAACAAAAGCCCCTGGTTTATGCTTTTATGTATGTATGTATTATTCATTATTTATTTTAATAGACTACTTCTATAGGAGTTCTTGGTTGAAGTAAAATTTGCAGAAAATAGTTTCACCTATACCCATTCCCCAATTTTGCTTTAGTGTGGCACATTTGTTACAACTGATGAGTAATTACTGATATCTTATTGTTACACTATAGTCTATAGTTTACATCATGCTTCACTATTTATATTTTAGCAACCACATAAGGCTATTTTTCTTTCACTATAGTATTATACAAAATAATTTCACTGCCCTAAAATTTTCCTGTGCACCACCTATACACCCCATATTTTATTTTAACTTATATGATTTGTAAGTAGTATGTATTATATACATTATGCTCATTTAAGGGATATTGGATTATTATGATGCCTTAGTTTTAATGACTTTTGGGAAACACATTTATGTTCAATTTTGTACAATTATTCTGCATGTTCCAGCAAGCTAGTACAGTGTTAGAACCTAGAAATGTTATCTCAGTTGAGCCCTGAAGGATTACCAGTTAGCAAGATGACTAAAGAGGAAAAGACATTACACAGTGTGAGAACAGAAAGACTGTCCACACCATCTCACTTTCTTATCAAGGCTCTTCTCACCCATGGGTCCAAAGAGATCTCATAATAACTTTTTGAATGTCTGTATAAAGCCATGCTCTCTGCCCTATTTATATTCTAGCAGGTGCTTCATTTTCTTTTTCCCTGGCACATTGTGATTTGAATTTTCTTTATCTTCATAGGTATGCCTGCCTAGGAAATAAGTGTCAACTCCCCTTGGCCTTTAATGTCTATGGCCAGGGGTCAGCTCTGCCTTTATGTGATACATAGACTTCATTACCCAACGTCTGTGAACACCAGCTCCATATTCCACTGTGGTATGCCCTGGTGCCCAGTTTCCAGAACTGATAGTATTTTAGTTCATAAATGGGACAAAGATTAAATGAAACACTGATCATATCCAGGGAAGTTCTGGAACTGGTAAATATTCTTGACTTAGTGGGATGAAAAGGATCCATTCCAAAGATGGTACCATGATCAGTATCAGGAATATTCCTTGCTTTACCTCTCACTAGAAATTGAATACCGATTTTCTTGTGGATTCTACAGTCTAGTGCCAATTACAACTTCGTCTACAATGTAGGGTACTAGTTTCCCTTACTTCTTTCCCCTGCAAATGTTTGTCCTGCCCACTTTCATTCTCAGCCTTAGTATCAAAACTTGAACCCACCAAAACTTACTAATTTTCCCACTCACCATGGAGATGAAGGACAATAACAAAGTACCAAAGGATCTGACAATGTCATTTGAGTAAATATAGTAATTTCAACACTAATTATTAAAGATAAGTACTAAACAGAGGCTGGTAGTGAACGTGGCTAAAGAGGTATTTAGGAATCAGATTATAAGAAGTGATACATGCCATGCCAAGGAGTTCCAGGTGCCTTTTGTTGGATACAGAATATTACCATAGGATTGTAAATAGGATTGAAATACAGTGTGGCAAGGTGGTCAAAATGAAGAACTCTTTGTACTTATTTTAAATTCTTCAGAAAATAAAATAAGTCTGAACATCTGAGGCAGTTGGAAAAATAAAAAGGGGCACAAAAATGCTTTCTAAGGAAGTTTAGGAGTAAAAGTCTTCAGGCATGGGGGTTTTATGGTAATAAATGAGTGTTTTAGTATAGAATGCCCCCTTGACCCCTGTCAAGTGGTATTTTATATTCCATTATGATATTAGTTTTGAATATCCTCAATATGAGTCAAGTAAAAAAATCCAGAGTGGCTAAACAAACTGTGGTATATACATACGATGGAATATTATGCAGCTTTAAGACAAGATAAACTTATGAACCATGTAATAACATGGATGGACCTAGAGAATATTATGCTGAGTGAATCCAGCCAAAAACTAAAGGACAAATACTGTATGGTCCCACTGATGTGAACGGACATTCGAGAATAAACTTGAAATATGTCATTGGTAACAGAGTTCAGCAGGAGTTAGAAACAGGGTAAGACAATGGGTAATTGAAGCTGAAGGGATACAGACTGTGCAACAGGACTAGATACAAAAACTCAAAAATGGACAGCACAATAATACCTAATTGTAAAGTAATCATGTTAAAACACTGAATGAAGCTGCATCTGAGCTATAGGTTTTTGTTTTGTTTTGTGTTGTTTTGTTTTGATTTTACTATTATTACTTTTATTTTTTTCTCTATATTAACATTCTATATCTTTTTCGGTTATGTTGCTAGTTCTTCTAAACCAATGCAAATGTACTAAGAAATGATGATCATGCAGCTATGTGATGATGTTAAGAATTAATGATTGCATGTGTAGAATGGTATGATCTCTAAATGTTGGGTTAATTTCTTTTTTTCTGTTAATTAAAAAAAAAAAAAGAGAAGGGATAATTGGAGATGAAGGGATACAGACTGTACAACGGGACTGGATATAAAAACTCAGAAATGGACAGCACAATACTACCCAATTGTAATGCAATTATGTTAAAACACTGAATGAAGCTGCATGTGAGGTATAGGTTTTTTGTTTTTGTTTTTTTTGTTTTTTTTTCTTTCTATTATTGTTTTAATTCTTATTCTGTTGTCTTTTTATTTCTTTTTCTAAATCGATGCAAATGTACTAAGAAATGATGAATATGCAACTATGTGATGTTATTAAGAATTACTGATTGTACATGTACATTGAAATGATTTCTAATTGTTTTGTTAATTCTTTTTTTAATTAATAATAATAAAAAAAAAATCCAAAGCTGAGCCTAAACCATAAACCCAGATGTGTATTGATTTGGATACACATATATAGTCAATTGCATTTCAATAAAAGTGCAAAGGCAATACATTTCCTTTGCACTTTTATTAAGTAAAGAGAGGATAGTCATATTTAACATGTAATGCTTTAGTGATTGGATGCTCATTGATAAAAATGACTTTAGATTCCTTGAATGAAGGAATAAGTATCAATGAGGGAAATTAACAAATTACTGAAGCACTTTACACTATGTCCAAGAATTACATCAAAATGGGTTATAGATCTCATTGTAAAATCCAATAATACATACATCTTCTGGAAGAGTGCATAGGAGAAAATGTTTCTGATCTTGGATTAGGCAATAATTTCTTAGCCTTAACTCCAAAATCATAATCTATAAGTGAAATAAATTGGATTATATAAAAATCAAGAACACTGAAAGAAATAGAGGTAATTAAAAGCCATGGGCAAAATGAAATGCGCAAAAGATTTGAACAAGTACTTCAGCTAAGACATATGGATGGCATGTGAGAACATGAAAAGATATTCAACATCATTAGTTACTAAGGAAATGCAAATGAAAACTTCAACGTGATGCCCAAAACACATATTAGAATATCTAAGTTTAAAAATCTAAAGATTTGAAATTGTTAATGAGGACATAGAACTGAAATTTTCATATACTGCTGATGGGAGTGAAAAATTACACAACCACTTTGAGAAATACTTTAGCAATAAAATAGTACACAGAAAATTCTAGAAAACTTCTAGGTACTTAGTATTCTCTAAGACTATTATAACTTGTGTATATCTGTTTTAGTTACATTTTTGGTTGTTTGCTACTGGCACATGGGTATATAATTGATTTTTGTAAATTGATTTTATTGTTAGTCAATATGTTGTTCTACCTTTTATTATTTCTATTAATGTCTACAGATCTTTCAGAATCAGATTATAAAAAATGATACATATCATCCCAAGGAGATCCAAGTTTTGTAGGATACAGAACATTACCAAAGGTTTGCAAGTAGGATGGAAATATAGCATGTCAAAGGTGGGTTTTCTGTGTGAATGATCATATCATCTGCATATAGGATTAGTTGTATTACCTCTTATTCATTTCTTTATATTAACTTTTTATTTTATTGTCTCATTGTGCTAGTTAGGACCTGAATTAAAACATTTTGGCAACATCATTGTCTCATTCTTAATTTTAAAGAGAATGTGTCTAATTTATTTCCTTTAAGATAATGTTTATGTAAGATTTTAAATGCATATTACTTTTAGTAATAGGCAAGATCCATATATTCTTAATATACTGAGTTTTTCTGTAAAATTATGTAAGTTAATCACATGATTTTTGTATATTATTGAAAAATTGATATTTCACTTTAAATTCCTTATTTTGTAGATAAAATTCATCAGAATTCTAACAATAATCATAGAATACCTAGGAAAAAGTTAACTTGGTATTGGGGTATTAATTTTTTTAGATACAGGGTAAGAGTTGGTTTACTCATATTTTGTTAACACTTTTCAGAGACTCAATTTTGGAAGAAAAGGTACCAACAACTAATTTTCCCTCTTTTAAAACTGAATCTGGCAAAATTAATTAATAATATTTTGCTTTTTACCCTTCTATGGAAAGGCCTAATATTAGATTCAATTATTTTTTTAAAATATAGTAAATTTTTATAAACCCATTTGGGGCTGACATTCCTTATATAGGGTTATTCCTCATTAATTGTATTTCTTACTCACTATATACTATACAGTTTTTGTAATTCTTTTCAAGTTATCTGTGATAATAGTTTCCTTACTAGAAACATCTTTTCTTTCTATGTTTTAAAACTTTATATTCATTTGATAGCATTCTATAGTTTTCATTTTCCTTTTTAACAATAAACTTAATTTTAGCACATTTTTAGTTTCAAAAATTGCACAAAAAGTACAGATAGTTTCCATATATCACCCCCTGCCTCACACAAACACACAATTAACCCTATTATTAACATCTTTCATCATTGTGACAATTCATAACAACCGATGGATCCATATTACTGATACTTGATTAGTAACTGAAGTCTATAATTTACATTAGAACTGAATTTTTATAATTTATAGTTATATGGGTTTTGAGAAATGCACAATATCATGGATCCATAATTATGGTTTCATATAGAATAGATTCCTTACCTTAAAAGTCCCAGGATTGACTGATTAATCCCTCCCTCTCTCATCAAGTATCTGTGGCAGCCACTAATCTTTTTACTGACTCTACACTTTTGCTTTTTCCAGAACATCAGACAGTACATATCCATTTTGGGCTAGTTTCTTTCTCTTAGCATTGTGCATTTATGTTTCCTCATACCTTTGGTAGGCATGATAACTCATTTCTATTTATACCTTAATAATAATCCATAATATGGCTGTATGACAGTATATTGATTCACCAATAGAAAGATAACTTTGTTGGTTCCAATTTTTGGTATTGTGAATAAAACTTCTATAAACATTCATATGAAGTGTTTTATGTGGGCATATATTTTCAACATCATTCAGTAATTGAATACATATGTCACTGTTGGATAATAATGGCAAGCTTACTTATAATTTTGTAAGAACTTCCAAACTCTCTTCCAAAGTGGCTGTCTGAACTTGCATTCATACCAGAAATGATTAAGAGTTCCTAATTCTCTACTTTCTTGCCAGCATTTGGAGACAGTGTTTTGGATTTTTTTCATTCTAATAAGTATATAGTAGTATCTTGCTATTTTAATTTGAAAATCTCTAATGTTATTGATGTTGAAATTTTTTCATATGTTTGTCATCTGTACATTATCTTTCATGAGGTCTCTGTTTACAGTGTTTTTATTGTTGAGTTTTAATAGTTTTTAAACTGTTTTAACTGTTCTTTCTACATTTTGTATAAAAGTCATTTGGTAGATATGAATTTTTCAAATGTTTTCTCCCAGTCTGTAGCTTGTTTTTATTTCTCTTAAGTGCCATTTGAAGATCCAATGGCACTAGAAGTTTCTGTGTTTAATAGAGTGGCTGTTTGTTGCATTTGACAAGCCTATTGGAGAATCACAGAGCAAACAATTAGGATATAAGCATAAAGCCCTGACACCCTCTGCATGTAACAAGTCTCCTTTTGAGAAACAGCTTTCGGCCTGTTACTGACTGAATGATTATCCATGGGCTATGAATTTACAATGAGACTTCAGTTACCTATCATGAACTGTGTGTTGTTTTACCCAGCAAGTCTTACAGTTAGATGTGTACAGGCTGTTCCCAAAAATTTTAGCTGTGCACAAGCTACTCCTGCCTGCAGGACAAGTTCTTGGAAGGGGAGCCAGAAAGGAGTATCCTGGTTCAGTCCTTCATGCTGTCACTCAGACATATGGCATTGATAAACAGGCACCCCAGTAAGTGCCTATGGGTTATCTTGCTTTCTGGAAGACAGCCAGGGCCACACATTTACAGCACCAGCTCTACTCTGTGCAAAGGAGTATGGAGAAGGGCATCTCCTACCACTTCTTTCTTACAGAGAGAGTCCTTCTCCAGAAATTACAAGCCATCATCTCTTTCAAAGACAATTCAGCTGAGCTCTCCCTCAATACAAACCCCTCGGCAATCCTTCTCACTTGACCCTTATCGGAAGAGTGTTTACTTACTGCAGAAGTGGCACTGCTGACCCCAGGTCCATATTTGCGGGAATTTAAAGAAAAATACCGGTGTATGGGCAGAAACTAACCTACCAGGATTAGCTGCCCACTGGCCCCCCAACATTGTCCAGCTAACTAGCACCACCACCCCAATCAGAGTCCAACAATAACCAATAAGCTTAAAGGCTAAAAGAGGCATTGCAGTCCATATCAAAAGGCTCCTGGAGGCAGGTATTCTAGACCCCTACCATCCAGCCTAGAAAAACCCCTTCTCCCGGTACAAAAACCTGGGACCAATGATTACTGGCCAGTGCAAGATCTCTGAGAGGTAAACAGAAGTATTGAAACTATTCACCCACTGTGCCTAATTCATATATGCTTTTGAGCCTGTTACCTCCCAGCCAGCAGGTCTACACTGTTCTGGACTTAAAGGATGCCTTCTTTTCACTTGCCCTGGCTACAGTAAGTCAACCCATCTTTGCTTTTGATTGGACTGACCCCAAGGGAGGGTTCTCTGGACAACTAACCTGGACTCGGTTGCCACAAGGTTTTAAAAATGTTCCCACCCTGTTCTATGAGGCCTTAAGCCAGGATCAGGCTCGTTTTAGACAACAGCATTCAGAAATAACCCTCCTACAATATGTGGATGACCTCTTACTGGCAGCTAATAATCTGTCAAACTGCAAAAAGGCAACCAAAAACTTGTTACAGGAACTAGCCCAGTTGGGTTATCAGGTCTCAGCCAAAAAGGCCCAACTCTGCACCGGCTCAGAAACATACTTAGGGTATGAATTAGAAGGGGGAAAAAGAGTTTTGTCTTCTAATAAGATTGAAGCTATCCTAAAAATACCCCAACCAAAAACAAAAAGGCAGGTATGGGAGTTTTTAGGAGCAGTTGGATACTGCCGGCTCTGGATTCCTGGATTTGCAGATATAGCAAAACCTCTGTACACTACTAGCACAGGGGGAGAGGAGGAAGCTCTAACCTGGACCAAGGCTGAGCAAACAGCTTTTAAAAAGCTGAAACAGGTGCTTGTGAGTGCTCCTGCCTTGACTTTGCCTGACCTGTCCAAACCTTTTCAACTACATGTCGCTGAAACCCAAGGAATAGCAAAAGGAGTCCTCACCCAAATGCTAGGACCATGGAAAAGACCAGTTGCCTACCTGTCTAAAAGACTAGACTATGTGGCAGCCAGGTGGCCAAGCTGTCTCCAAGCCATTGCAGCCACTGCCATTTTGGTAAAAGAAGCATCTAAATTAACTCTGGGACAGGACTTACACATAGTGGCCCCACATTCAGCAGAAACATTACTAAGGAATTACTGAGAAATGGCTCTCAAATGCCTGGATAACCCAGTATTGGGTATTGCTACTGGATCCCCCAAGAATCTGCTTCCTAAAATGGTGGCTCTTAACCCTGCCATCTTGCTTCCAGATGATGACCCATCCGAACCCATCCATGACTGTCAAGAGATCTTGGAATCTTTCACGAACCTGAGGGCTGATCTCACTGACAACCCCTGGCCAAATCCTGACAAAGAATTATATACAGATGGAATCAGGTATGTGGGGGCCATGGTGGTAACTGTGGACTGGGTCATCTGGGCTCAGGCCCTAGGACATGGGAGTTTGGACCAAAAGGCCGAACTAATAGCTCTGACTCAGGCTCTAAGGTGGGGAAAAGGAGAGGTTGTCAACATCTACATGGACAGCAGATACACCTTCACAACTGCACATATCCATGGGGCAGTGTATCAGGAGTGGGGAATTTGACATCGAGGGGAAAGGAAATAAAAAATATACCAGAAATACTCACCTTGCTAGAGTCTATCTGGTTACCAAAAAGGGCAGCCATTATACATTGCAAAGGACATCAAACTGCCAAAACTCAAATTGCCAGAGGAAATGCCCTGGCTAATAAAATGGCAAAAGAGGTTGCCCAAAAACCAGTGGGGACGCTGCAGATACTTCCTGTTTTACCAGCTCCAAAGAATATACCAGGGAAGAAATTAAAGTAGGTGAAACACTGTGCACCAAAACAGATCTGGATGGTTGGAAAATTCTCCCGGATGGGAGAATCCTAGTGCCAGAGCGCCTGGGGCACAATTTGGTTGCCCAGGTTCACCAAAGTACACATCTGGGCAGTACAAAACTAACTGAACTCTTACAAAGGGATAGTTACATTCCCCCATTGCAGCAACAAGCCTGGCAGATATCTTCCAGATGCCACATCTGCACTTAGGTAAATTCCAGCCGAGGGAGAGAAATGCCCCAAGGAACCAGGCTGAGGGGACAAGTCCCAGGGGAACAGTGGGAAACAGACTTCACAGAAATATTATCTGGTTCATATGGATAAAAATACCTGTTAGTCTTCATTGACACCTTCTCTGGATGGACTGAGGCATTTCCTACCAGAACTGAGACAGCACAAATAGTAATAAAAAAGCTAGTTTCTGAAATTGTCCCCTGATTCAGCCTCCCTATTGCAATGGGGTCCGACAATGGGCCAGCGTTCATCACCCAAGTTACCCAGTTGTTAGCAAAAATATTAAATATCAAATGGAAATTACATTGTATTTATAGGCCACAGAGTTCAGGGCAAATTGAAAGAATGAACAGAACAATAAAGGAAACTTTAAATAAACTAAAGCTCAAGACTGGGGAAAACTGGGTGAGTCTCCTTCCATTTGCCCTCCTAAAAACTAGATGTACTCCCTATGTAAAGGGAATTACTCCATATGAAATCATGTTTGGACGACCACCTCCACTAATCCCTAAATTGGAGGAAGAAAAAATAGGTGAATTAAATAACCATTCTCTTCTAAAATCATTACAGGCCCTGCAGTCTACCACCCAGCAAACTCGGGAACTGGTGAAGGCAGCCCATCCGGGACCAACAAATCCTGCCCATAAAAAAAGATTTATTTCAAGTGTAGCCCAGAGACCTAGTCTGGATAAAGAAACTTCAGCCAGCCATCCTGGAAGCCTGGTGGACAGGACCCCTGCCAGTGATTCTCTCAACTCCAACAGCAGTGAAAGTTGCAGGAAAATGACACTGGATTCATCACACCCAGGTAAAAAAGGCTACCCCAGACCAGATCCCTGAAAAATGCACCATCCAGTGAACTGAGGATCCACTAAAGATAAGACTTTCCAGAAATCCCTCTGGGTCCTCTTAATATCCCTGATGGGGGTCGTGGGAAAAAACCCTCACCAGGTTATAAACTATACCTGGGAACTCACAAAAAATGGTGGATGGAGTACTGGTGGCTACAACCACCACTCCCTCCCAACCAACGCTCCACTCTGATCTCTGCCAACTGTCTGGACACCTGGGGAAGGGGAGTTATGGTAACATGCTCAGATATGGGTGTTCTACTCCCCACCAAGAAAAAGGCTTATGGCATACCCAATACTATGCCTGTCCTGTGGAGGGAAGTTCTAACTGCCAAGGGGGAGGCCAATATTACTGTGCCAACTGGGGTTGTGAAACAATCACAGAACGGACTAACCGAGACCTGTTTATAATTTTAAGAAGGGCACCAGCCCATAACCCCAACAGTTGCACCCAAGGTGCCTGTAACCCAGTGATTATTACTACCCCTTCCTGGCATAACCAAACCTGAGTGGGTGGAAAAACTTGGGGATTGAGATTATATGTCTCAAGTCACAACCCAGGCAACATTTTTACAATTCAAAGGTTCCATTCCCATAAAGTGGACAATCCCATAGGACCTAATTGAGATTTCAACCCTGGCATAAAACTGGCACAGCCCCCCAGACTCATAAATTCCTCTCCCTCCCCTAAGAAGCCCCTGCTTGACATGTTAAATTCAGTTTTCCAGTTTATGAATCAAAACAATCTACTTATTACTAAAGACTGTTTGCTTTGCTTAAACCCTGAACCCCCTTATTACATTGGAATAGGAGCTAATATCTCCCTAGGCCCCACAGATACCTATATCAGAAACCTCTCAGTCCAAGAAGCACAAGGCCAGCACCTATGCAAGTGGAGATAGGAACCGAAACTCACCCTAGGAGAGCTCCAAGGGCAGGGAATCTGTATTTATTCTGAGAATTTTAATCTAGCTAAATCCCCCTATAGTGACTTCTGTGGTCTCATCATGTCACTAAAAGGCATTTTAACTTCAACCCCAGGTGGATGGGACCGCCTCCTTGTAGCCCCTGATGGTACTTGGTTTGCCTGCACATCTGGCATTACCCTCTGTATAACTCACCCACTGAAGACAGTTGAGGAGTTTTGTATTATGGTTTATATTATCCCCCAAGTATATTATTATTCTGGAGAAGGAAGTAGGGAACCTTTAGCACCCACGTACCAGGTCAAGCGAGCCCATATCTTAGGGCCCCTCCTTGTCGGACTGGGCATTGCAGGATCAACTGCTGTCAGGACTTCAGCCCTTGTCACTGGGGACCAAAATTTTAAAACTCTTAGCAAACAAATTGATCTGGATCTTAGTGAATTAGAAAGCTCTGTCAGCCATTTGGAAAACTCCCTAAATTCACTGGCTGAGGTCATCCTCCAAAACGGCAGAGGCTTAGACCTCCTATTTCTGAAACAAGGGAGGCTATGCATGGCCCTCGGAGAAACCTGCTGCTTCTATGCCAATCATTCTGGAAAAATTAGAAAGAGTCTATCCCTAGTCCTTAGCAGGTTACAAGAGCAGGAAGAATGCCAACAAACCGAAACCAACTAGTATGAAAACTTATTTTCATGGTCTCCATGGCTAACCATGCTCTTGTCCGCTGCCCCTAATTCTCATATTATTAGGCTTAATGTTTGGACCCTGTGTAATCAACTGTCTAACCTCATACATGCAAAGAAAAGTACAAACTGCTAAACTGTTAGTTCTTTGAATCCAATATCAACAGATTTATAATCAAAATGAAGAAACAATGATATGATTCTCCCATAAAACCAGTGGGTAATGTGGAGAGCCAGGAGCAATTAATCAGACCCAAGCAGGAGCAATCAATCAGGCCCAAGCAGGGAAAGTCCCCACACCATTGGGGCAAAACATCCCCGAGAGTTAAACAATAATGAATGCTAAGAAATTGTGGGAATGGGATATGTTTTGGCAATGGCTAACGGCATTCTTCTGCTTCTATGAACCGCTTGCTTGCTAGCAACTGCAAAAAAGCCACAGCATGACGTTATCCTTTATAAGCACACCTTGAAAACCTCTAGGGGCTGCTCTCTGAATCCTCTTTCTTGGAGGTTTCTGAGGCAGTCCCTGGCCGGCTAATAAAGACTCCAAAGTGGCTTGCAGTTTTGATTTGTGTGGTCTCTCTTTCGGTGTGCCCCAAATAGTGCAGCACCCTGAGTATGCCCAATGTGGCAGGGTGCAGGCAGGGGGACGACCGAGGGTGACGCTGACACAGGGCCGGCAGCTAGCAGGGCCCAGTGTTCGGGAGCCGGACAGCAGGATGGGGGTTACCCCTCACCACAATGCCATCCAGGCAGTGCAGCCCTCCCCAGCCACGGCTCTTGGGACAGCCGATGGCAGACCTCGCGCAAAGTTCCGAAATTGTTTCAGTGCGCATGCTCGCGGTTGAGTGGCAAAGCTAAGCAGGGTCAGGCGCGGTATCGGCTTGGATGGGAGACCGCCTGCTGGGTGCATCTGTTTCCAGGTTTCTTGATTCAATTTGATGGTGATGGACAACTCATTACCAGTGTTGCCTGAGTGAGGAATCGAATGATTGCAAACTGGCCCCACCTGGGCTGAGGGTGCCAGTCTGGGGAACGCCGTGACTTGGGAATAAAGCTGTACATGTCAACTGCACTCTCTCTCAGTTTTCAGAAAATTATTTTTGTACATAAACATCGACACCAGTGCATTCCATCCAGGGGGATAATCAGTGGCTCACAGTATCGTCACATTGGTGTGGATTTAAGAGCATGATCATTTGGGAGCAGATGAGAAGAATTCATAAGGGGAAAAAGCTCTTACAAGCACCCTGCCCTTTCTCCCTCCTTCTCGTTCACCGCTGGTATATATGCAAAGGGACAATTTGCTTTACCAGTCCTGCTCTCTATTATTTATTGATTCTTTCTCCAAACCCGTTTTGGCATATCAATCCATAACCTGGAGGAAAGGAGCAGCAGAAAATAACCGATTCCCCAAGACCACGGGTCACATTGTAAAAGTAGAATTCTTCGATGATCATCTTCAAGCATCAAGGCTTGGGGACCAGGTCACAACAGTTTCAAGTAATCCCCTCCAGCCACTCCACTGTACCCATAAAGGAAAACTGGAAGTCCATAGAATGCCTAGGAATCACCAGCAGGGGAACATCAGGACTGCTGAATTCTGTTGTCCACTGAATCCTTCTTTTCTCTCAGTTCTCTTTTCTCCTCTGGGTCAGGGAGGTTTTCTCATTCCCTAGAGGCTGGGTAATGGTTGGTTCAGAGAGTTCTTTCCCGTGTTTCCAGGGAGATTTTGACTGGCAGGATGCAGTGGAGAGGCTGGAGGGAAGTGCCTGAAGATGTAAAGCTGCATTCCAGGGGCCATGTTACCAGAAGATCATTGCATCATGATATAGATTTCACAACATGACTGTGTGATTGTGAAAGCCTTCTGTCCGATGTTCTGTTTTTCTACCATGTCAACAGACAGGTAAGACATACAGAATAAAAGAGAATAGTAGGGGAACAAATGTGAAAATCAATTTCAGTTGAAAATGCTAGTGATCAAGGAAAGGGAGGGGTGAGGGGTATGGTCAGTATAAATGTTTTTTCTGCTTTCTTTTGATTTCTTCTTCTGAACAAATGCAAACGTTCCAAGAAATGATCGTGATGATGAATGTGCAACTATGTGATGATAGTGTGAATTACTAATTATATACGTAGAATGGAATGGTCGAAATGGGAATGTTTGCATTTGTTTGGTGGTGTTTGGTGTTTAAGAAAAGAAAATAAAACAAGGAAAGAAGGAAATAATCACAGGGGCCACAGCCCCAAGGTCACAAATGCCTGCTGCCGTCAGTCGGGGGGAGGGTCCGAGGGAGGTGGAGATAAGCAGGAGGCCCCGCCCTGGGCCCCGCCCCCCTGGCAGACGCGGCGCTGGCGGCAAGTGCGGATCAGGGGAGCCCAGGGAGGTTCTGGTGCCCCACCACTCCACCGGCCCGGGGCTTCTGGCAGTCAAAGGCTAATCCTTGTATCTGATTCTTCCTTTATCTACCTTCTCAACAGACAGGTAAAGCCTATGGAAGAAAAAAGAATAATAGGTCCAACAAATTCGAAATGCCAGTGATCAAAGTAAGGGAGGGGTAAGGGACATGGAATGTATACATTTTTTCTGTTTATTTTTTATTTCTCCTCATGGATAGATGCAAATGTTCCAAGAAATGATCATGTTGATGAATATGCAACTATGTGATGAAACTGTGAATTACCCATACTATACACAGAACCCAACGGTCACAATAGGAATGTTTGCATTTGTTTGCTGTCTTTCCGTATTTGAAGGATGAAAATAAAACAAGAAAAAAAAAGAAAGAAAAAAAATATCGGGTCCTCAGCCCCTGTGTCAAAAAGTTCTGTCGCAGTCAGTTTGTGGGAGGGTCCGTGGCAGGTGGGGCTGAGCAGGAGGACTCGCCCACTGCCCAGACCCCGGCCGACGCGGCGGTGACAGCAACTCAGTGTCATGGAAGCCCAGGGAGGGCCTGGTGCCCCATCGCTACAACACTCCCAGGCTTCAGACAGGCGGAGTCTGATCGGCGTGCCCAGCACAAAGGCGTCGATTTCCGCTGTCAGGGAATGATGCCGCCGGACGTCCTGCCCGACCCCCAATATGCAGAGCCCTACCGGCTAGCTGACACCTGGGGCGCCATTTGGGCTTTCCTGTCAGCGCTGAGGGAAACCGAGCCGCGAGGTGTCCCCGACTCCTAAGACCGGGGACGCACGGCCAAAGTCCAGGGTGTTTGTGAAGGGCTGCCTGGTGTCCTGCCGGGTGGGACGTCCCCGCTTCAGGGATAGGCTAGTTTGCGTGCTGAGCCCCTTCCCAGATTCCAGGCTTGATCCTGGCCCCGGACGGTGCTGCATCCAGCCCAGGAGGCCAAGCGGCAGGGGGCGCTTGCCGTTTGCCAGCGGTGGTGTGAGACGCTGCGCCCCGGCATCGGTGTGTCTGTCGGGTGAGCGGGTTGGCGAGGGTGGTGGGGGTCTGCTGGCAGGAGGGGTCAGGTTGCTGGAAGGGACCCCAAAGAGTTGGGCTGCAAGCAGGGTGGCAAGGTGCATCTCCCTGAGCACGGCCGATGTGGCGGTGTGCGGGCAGTTTCCCAACCGTGGGCGACCCTGGCACAGGGTTGGCAGCCAGAAGGGCCCTGCGATAGGGAGCCGGACCGCAGGTTGGGGAAGTTCCCTCCCCACCACGCCGGCGAGACAGCTCAGCCCTCCCCAACCTCGACTCCTGGACTGCCAGTGTTGGGTCTTGGCGTGAAGTTCCGAAATTGTTTCAGTGCGCATGCTCGCAGTCAAGCGTCGATGCTAAGCAGGGTCCGGTGCGGTTCGGGCTTGGATGGGACACCGCCTGCCGTTTACATCTGTTTTCAGGTTTCTTAATTCAATTGATGGTGATGAATGACTAATTACCAGTATAATTCTGAGCTCTCTTCATTTATCCCAAAGGAAATCATGGTATCACTCACAGTCAGGTTCTGTTTTACTTTTCTTTATATATATATATAATTAGAAAGAGAGAGACAGGAGGCAGACAAACTTTGGGGCACACCCCAGCCACAGTGACAGATGGTGACCAATACTCAAACATTCCAGTTCCTAAGACCCTTGAATACAGCTTGCAGCATGTGGACATTATGGACTCTAAGTTGCTGGGGTATGGATCAGATCCCATGATAGAATATATTTTAGGAAAGTAATTCAGATCCTCAGTGTGAAACAAACTTTGCAATTCTAATAATTTGTTAATTTTTCACTTCCTGGGCACAATGTTCTCTTTACATAGTAGTAGCTGAGAAAAATTCACAAGAAATAGAAACAGTAAATGTGTATTTAGTAATGGGTAGGAACAACCATCCCCACCCCCAAGAACTGGCAGAAATTCCTTGGGGCATGTTCCACTGAGTATGTGGTGGAGGAGGGGCCTCAATCACCCCTTTGTTAAGCAACATTTCTGCTGTTCTTCTACCACTCCTCCAGTTCCCTGCAATGTAGACTGGGAACACTGGCTTGGGCTGGTGATGCCTCCAGCTGGATATATGATCCTGGAGAGATCACTCTCCTTCAGAATTCCCAACCATATTCACCAGCAAACTGTGGATATTTCCTGGTTTGACAAGGAGTAGAGGCTGTGGGATTAAGGAGAGGAAGGCATAGGTGGATGGAGCCTGCAGAGAGAATTCACAGTGGAATACAGATTAAGCATCTTAATCTGCATTTTAAGCATCACAATGCAATGGGCCAGATAGTTGAAGGGTGTGAAAAACAGCTTGTTTCCTGGCCTAATGGGGACTGAGGAATCTGGGTCTGGAGGAGAAGTCTCCCCCACTCCTGTTGTTTCTGCAGAGTCCTCCTTCTGAAGAGCTTCTCTGTTGACTGTGCTCGAGTCCACTTCTTGCAGGTTGGAACTGAAAAGTTTCAGCCCCACCTCAGAGATTCATCCGGAGGGAAAGGAAGTGGTGCATTCTGCAGTAGGCATCTAAACCCACTTCCCCACCCCATGATGACTCAAATTGTCCCAGAAATGTCCTGCAGTTCAATTCCCAAGAGCCTGGTGCTGCTTTCACACTGAAAATGGAGCTTTGTCCCCATAGGATCCACCAGGGAGACTGCTCAACTCTTGGATATCTTGGTCATTTGCAGTGAGTAAAATGCTTTCTCTCCATTTCTGCTTTTGAGGAGGCATCTTTGCCAGTGACTCCTCTGAGAAGTTTTTTCCTGAAATGGTGACTGCTGAACCTTTCTCTGCATTGTTTCCATGTGATGTATTCATTTTCCTCTGATATTTAAGCAAGACTTACTTTTCCAGAGTATTTGTTCATTGAGGGAATTGCTTGTTTAAAATCTTGCATGCTGTAAGATCTTTTCATGGATCCAGGGTTATTCCTGGAGAAAATACTGGTAGAGAGTCAGAAAAAGTGGGAAACATCTACAGTACTGAAATAAATATGCAAAATATTGGAAATTTTCAGTCAGATAAATTGGGGACAGGGTGGTCCTGGCTGAGCCACATGGTAGCCTGAGGGGAAAGGGTGAGTGATGTACCTCTATATGGATTTTCATAATTTTTAAAATGGTTCATTTTTCCCACAATGATAATATAGTTTAAAAATGTTAATAAGTGTAACTACAAATATTACAAATCCCAACATTTGTTTTAATTATAGCTTTTATTTACACATAGAATCAAAATTTACTATGTTTTACTTTCCTTTTTAATGGAAGCAAGCTCATCTATAAATTTTTTGACATATACCTCTTAATTTCTTTTTTAATTCAGAAAATTGTCATGTTGGAAAATTTCTGAGGATTCAATGATCTCAAATTATTTAAAAATAAGTACAGTTTGCTGAGATGTCTTTCATGTCACTGTGACTGATTGTTTGTAAAATATATAGACAGATCAATAGATAATTTTCAGACTTGCTCAGCATGACAATGTACTAACACCACTGAATTGTAGAGTTTAAAAGGAATTATTTTATGTTTTGTGAATTTCAACTTAAGATAGGTATTGTAAAAGGGAATTTTATAAAGCTTAACAGTAGCTAATTTTTCCTGCTTAATTTAGCTATTTACATATATTTTAGCTTCTGAAATATCCAGCAAAAGCATTTGTGTCATTTTATATTCACGGCTATGCATTTGGTGTGAGTTAAGAATTATAAAGAAAAGAATTATGGGCCCCATTAGGCTGAAGATAAACAATCCTGGCGCCAAGGTTACTTGTTGTAAAACTGTTAAGAAATGCTTATTGTAAAACTGTTCTTATCTGCTTTTTTGCAAAACAGCACCTGTGACCCATGCTCAACCCCCACCCCCCTCATCTTACCCTTTAAAAAGCTTTTGCAAACTTAGGTTCGGGGCTCTCTGTTCCTGCATGTTCAGCGAGCCCCACACACGTGTGGAAAATAACCCCCTTGCGTGTTGCATGAGAGAACATCTCTTGGAGTCCTTGTGGCAAAATTCTCAAATTCTTACAGTATATGTCATCTACTGTTAGGTAGTTGGTAAGCCATGAACCCACCACATGGGAAGAAGGGAACCACCAAGGCCAACCCCAAGAGGCTAGAACCAATTTTAACTGATGGTTAAATTGAGCAAACTGCAGTCAGATCATCCCATCTTTAACAGATGGTTAAATGATTAAATTAAGCAAACTGGAGTTAGAACATTCCACCTTTAATAGATGGCTAAATGGTTAAATTAAGCAAAGTGTGGTCAGGACACTGTGTTAAAGGAAGAGTCAAAGCCACAAATTAAAAACCCCAAGAAAGCCCCCTAATAATGTTATTGCAATATTACCATCAGCTGGCCCCATAAAAACTTGAACTGGAACTATGACCAGGCCAACCCTGGTTCTTAACCAGTTGAGCCCGTCCTTCTCTAGGATGTATTCTTTCCTTTCTTTACTCTCTGCTTTTTATAAATCACCTTGCTCTCCCAACTTCAACTCAAGTTTCAATTCCTTATCTCAGGAGTCAAGGACCAGGACTTCTGGTCAGATAAGGCAAGGGCCAACACTTCAAATTATAATAAATTTGCACTAAGTAAAATTTGTGCATAAGAATAATCTGTTTTAGAAAGATGCCATATAATGTTGATTTTCAGTACCTCCTATTGCATTCTGCTTAAAACTATCTAAAATGAAATTTCTTGAGGACTTAAATTGTTAGTGTATTTAAAAACTGAGGGTGGGAAGTGGTAGCTCAGTGGTGGAGTTCTCACCTGCCATGCCAGAGACCTGGGTTTGATTTCTGGTGCCTGCCCATGTACTAAAAGAAAACTGATTCAGTGACTGTTTTTTGTATTCAGTGAAATTAAATTTATACTGTTAAAAGTTCAAAATATAAAAGTACCTAATTTAATTTTTATATCTCCATTTGAAGGATTAAATTAGGACATCCATAATCTCAATTTTTGTATGCCTCTTTCCCATAATACTCATCTTTAGCTGATGATGAATGATCCATAAGTTCTTTTTCTTGTACTTTCAAACTTGAAAATAATACATGTGTCTGTTAAATTTCACATGAATTCTTCCAAATTTACTTTCTCTCACTTGTAGTAAGCAAAGAAATAGGCCTTTTTGGTAATCATGCACCTTTATTATCGGGTATCAGAAAATAAAACTTAAACAAAATGGATTCTGTGGCATGGGGGACTCTTCAGTGTCTCTCCTTCAGCCACTTTCTGAAAGGACCTTATGTGACAGCAAGATAGTGAGCACAAATATGCCAAGACCTTATCTGCCAGAGGCCAGACCAGATAACCTTGAGCATGAAGTCATGATCTGCACCATCCTGATATCTCCTGGTGATGTCTTTGGCAACATGTCACCCCCATCCCTCTTGGTGTGGTTTTTCCTTTAAAACCACAAACTGTCAGAGAGTTGGAGCCATTTTTCCTTTCCTTTTGCTGGTGGATTTTTCTGGCTCCCACCTGCCTGCTCTACCTTTGCTCTCTGTTTCTTTCTCTTTAGCAATTAACTATTAAACTTTAACTCACTGTCTCCTGTGGATTCCTTTAGCAACCCTGTGCCTAATGTTTATATTTTGTCAGGATTGCTTGTCAAGCTTTATTAACTACTTTGGGTTCAATATAGTATCCCAGAAAAAGTTGCATAAATATTTGTATAAATAATTGCATCAAGGAACTTTAACTCCAAATTAGTATATTTCTTCAACTACTGTATATACCTCAGATGCACCTAATATCATATATATATTTGATGACTGTTCATCTGAGTGTAAAATAACATGATTATATTTGATCCCATCCCAGATTATCACCTAAAGGTAAATTCCAGCATCTTATAAAACCCTAGCTTTTCCTTTTTTGCAAATCCCTGTCATGACCAAGTTCTTACATCATCCTCCCTCTAAATAGACTGTTAAAGGGAAAAGAGATGGAAGACTCTGGCCACCTTCTCTATTCACATCACCCAAAACACCCATGTGCAGAACAAAAGACAGACAAGTATAGAATATTGGAACTGAGATCTGAGCCACCTCCTGATGCCACAAAGAGTGATTTCAAACATGATTCTCCAGTAGCATGTCTCTTTGCAGGATGATGACATATATATAAGTGAATGTCTTTCTTCATGACTTTTAGCCTTGTCAAAGGATGTTACTCTTCTGAACAGGCAGCAAGGAAAGGGGTTCCTGTGAAAAAATAGACAAATACCCTACTCTTCCCACAAACACCACAAAAGCACTCAGGACATCAAAGGCCTAATACTATTTATGTAATATTCATATTTTTACACCTTATTAATATCCAGACTCTTACATGGGTAATTACTTTCACAACTTTTGTTGAACTGCTATTTATTTTTCCATGCCACAATATAGTTTAAATATCTTCTGTTTATATTGACTGAGGCTATTTTCAATATTACTGTTGTATACCACATTTAATTGCTTTTCTTGATTTGTTTTGAGACTCTTCACAGATCCTTGTTATAAATAATGGTGTGATAAACATTCTTCCTCATACTTTTTGTCTTGTAATTATATACTGAATATAATTATTTAGAGTAATTCCCTCTGGCCTTTCCCATTCTAAGTTCCTCATTTAGTTTAAGTTCTTGTCATTTTAAAAATATGTTGTACATTCATTTCTGTTCATCTCAAAGTGTTTATTTCCTTAATGATTTCTTTTATGGCTCATTGGTTTTTTTAAAAGTATTGCTTAATTTTCACATATTTCAATTTTCCAGTTTGTCTTCTGTTACTGACTTATTTTCATTTGATTTTGGTCACAGAAAATTCTTATGATTACAGTGTTTTTGGAAACGTCATAGAGTTACATATGGTCTGATCTAGGGAATGTAAATGTGTAATTGAGTTGAATGGGTATTTTGCTGGGTCCAGTTTGTTTATAGGTTTACAAAGTCTTCTTTCCACATTGATCTTCTGTTTAATTTTTCTATCCATTTATGAAAGTGGGTAACTGATATCTTTATTTTTGTGGAATGGTTTCTCCCTTCAAACAGTCATATATTTTGGTTTTCTGTTGTTGTGTGCATATATATTTATAATTTTATCTTCTTGAAGACTTACCCTTTTATAGATATATACTGATATGTCTCATAATAAATAACTGACCTAATTTTGTCTATTTCTTATAGCCAGCCCAGCTCTCTTTTGGTGACTGTTTGCATGCAGTATTTTTTATTTTTTTGCCATTCTTCCACTTTCAACCTATTTGGGACTTGTGTCTAAAGTGGATTGCACAGACAGTGTTCTATCACTTTTTACCCATTATGCAAATCTCTGTACTAATTACAATCTAATCCATTTTCATTTAAAGTAATTATTTATAAGAAAGACCTTATACTGTGCCTTTTGTTAGTTGTTTTCCCAAAATATTTTTGTTTACTTAATTCCTCCACTACTGCCTTTATTGGTGTTTGTTTTATAGAATAGATTTTAATTCCGTTCTCTCTCTCTCTCTCTCTCTATATATATATATTTATATATATAACTTTTTATTGTGAAATGTTTATAAACTTAAAGAGCATTTGGAGAAATAATACAAGCCAGAATATACCAATTTTAGCATATTTCCATACTTGCTATATTTCTTAATATTCACTTATCTTTAATTTTCTAATGATGTGAGAGTAGGTTATGGATATATGGATATCCTTAAACACAGTATTTCCATGTACATTTCCTCAAAACAAGGTTATTCGTTTATGTGATCACCCTTAAGTGCAGCTATGAAGTTCAAGAAATTTAATATTGATATAAACTTATAGTGTATGTTCCAGTTTTTTCATGTGTCTCACTAGCATTGCTTTTTGAACTTTAAAGAGTGGTTTATTTGGAGAAAACAAAAAACCCACAGCTCAAAGGATGGTGATTTTACATCTCGAGACATCTCCCAAGTATGAAGCTTATAGATTACAAATCACTTTCACAGAAGATATTTTTGTACAAATTTTACGTTTATTTAGGAAGATCAATCCCTGTTAAAATAGAAACAGGGGAAAAGAGTAAAGAAATGGGAAAGAACAGCTTTGGATACAACTCTGTTGTATCTGTTCTTCTTTGGATACAAAGAAGAATAATCATACAAAGCACAGATCCTCTTACTGAGGAAACATCAAACTGCTTTCCAGAGTGGTTGTACCATTTTACATTCCCACCAAGTGTGTGGATGCCTGCCTCTTTCTCCATATTCCCTTCTGTGCTTGTCACTTTATGTCTTTTTGCTATAATGGCCATTCTAGTGGATGTGAAATGATATTTCATTGGGGTTTTAATTTGTGCTTCCCTAAAAGCCAGTGAAGTTGAATATCTTTTCATATGCCTTTTGACCATTTGTATTTCCTCTCCTGAAAAGTGTCTGTTAATGTCTTTTGCTCATTTTTTAATTGGGTTGCTTGTCTTTTTGGTGTGGAGTTATAGAATCTCTTTATATATTCTGGATACTATGCCCTTATCTAATATGTGTTTTCAAATATTGTCTCTTATTGTCTAAGTTGCTTTTTTTTTTTACCTTCCTGACAAATCTTTTGATGCACAAAATGTTTAATTCTGGGAAGATATCAGTTACCTATTTCCTTCTTCATTGCTTGTGTTTTGGGTATATGGTAAAGGAAACCACCTCCTATCACAAGATTTGTATTTCCTTACATTTTAATTTAATATTGATATAAAACTTGAAGTTTTATATTTTGACATAAAATTTCCAGTCTATATTCTATGTTTTTTCATATATTCTGCTAAAATGCCTTTGAGTCTTTTTCATTGTTAGGTCCCATTGAGAATCATGTATTGCATTAATTGTTTTTGATACTTCATAGGTGCTCTTGTTTCTTTAAATGTGGAAAAATAAAAGCTTTCCCTTTTCAACAACTCCCAAGGATACATTTCAGTGGGAATAGTGAAGCTCATAATGTACAAACCCTTACCACTATCCATTACCAGAATTTTCCCATCACCTCAAGCAGAAACCATAAACCCAGTATGCATTATTTCCTGGTTCTCTTCCTCTCCCCCCCATAACTTGTACTCTACTTTCTGTAACCCATGACTTTGCATATCCTAGATAATTTCTATAAGTGGAATTATGTCTTAATTATTTCTTCAGTTCCAGATTATTTCATTCACATGATGTCTTCCAGTTTCATTGATGTGTAGTGGTTTATATCACAAATGCATTCTTTTTTAGAAATGAGTGATATTAGATTACATATACACACATACCATATTTTGCCTGTCCATTCACTTATGGATGGATATTTAGGATGTATCCATCTTTTTGGCTATTTTCTTCACAATACTGCTATAAAGACTGGTGTACAAACATCTCTCTAGTCCCTGTTTCTAATTATTTTGAGTATTTACCTAGATGAGGGATTCATATGCTAGTTTTATGTTTAACTTTTTAAGAAACTGCTAAACTGTTTCCTATAGCAACTGTCATTTTACATTCTCAACAATAATGTATGAAGGTTCCTATTTCTCAACATCCTTGACAGAAATTAATACATCCTGTTTCTTAAATAATAACCATGCTTGTGGTGTAAAGTCATGTCTCATTGCAGTTCTGATTTAATTTCCCAAAAATTCTTCTTATAAGGAAAACTGTTGGAATGTTGATTGAGATTTCATTGAATCTGCAATTTGCTTTGGATAGAATTGATACATTAACAATATTTGATTTTCTTATCAATGAAGAGAAATATTTTATTTTAGGTCTCATTTAATTTCTTTCAATGATTTTAAATGTGTCATGTACAAGCCCTTTACATACATGATTAAGTTTGTTCATAGATAGTTGATTCTTTCTTTTGTAATAATAAATAAAATGATTTATTGTTTTCATCACTAGATTATTTTTTACTAGTGTTTAGAGTTTTCACTGATTTTTGTATGTTGATATTGTACCCTGCCATTTTCCTGAATTGATTAACTCTTTTTTTATTAATTAAAAAAATTAGCTAACACAACATTTAGAAATCATTCCCTGAATTGATTAACTCTTACTGCTTTGTTGTGAAATTTGGAATTGTCATCTGCAAACAATGAAAGTTTTACTTTTTCCTTTCCAATTTTATTTCTATTGCATGCAAGATTACTCTGGCTAGAACTTCTAGTACACTGGTGAGTAACATTGTTGACATTGGGCATTCCTGATCTTACAGAGAACATTTTCAGTCTTGCAACATTGAATATGATGTGAGCTCTTGCATGTCTTTTATCATGTGGAGAAATTTACTTCTGTTCCTAGTTTTCTAAGTGGTTTATCAAGAAGGGGTGATAAGGACTTTGCGAAATGTTTTTTCAGCATGAATTGAAACAGCTGTATTTTTCCTTATTTCTGTTGACACATATTAGTAAATTAATTGGTTTTCTTACTTTGAAATATGCAGGAATGCCTAAGAAAAATATCACTTGATCAGGGTATACAATTCTTTTGATGTGCTAGTATTTTATTTAAGATTTTTATATTCATATCCATAGGGATATTGGTCTACAATTTTATCTCATATATTTATCTGGCTTTGCTGTTAAGATGATGTTTCCCTCAGAATGAGTTAGAGGTTGTTTTCTCTTCATGTATTTGATGCATCCCATAACTTTTGGCTTGTTGAGTTTTCTTTTTCATTCACCTCAAGATATATCCTATTCCCCTATGTGAATAACCATACATTATTTAAGAATATGTGATTTATTTCCACATATTTTGAATTTTCCACTGCCTTTCTCTTATTGATTTCTATATCATTCCACAGTGGCTGTAGAAGATACACTTTGATTTCAGTAATTTTAAATCATTGAAACTTCATATATATATCTTAGATAATGACTGTGTGCACTATGGTAGATTATTCTGCAGTCATTGACTAAATTGTTCTACACTCTTCTATACTTGTACTAGTTGGTTTATAACATCATTCAAATGTTCTATTACCTTGTTGATCTTCTTTTTAGATGCTCTATCCATTACTGAAAGTGTTGTATTGTGATATCCTAGTATACTCTAGATTTCCCTTCAAATTTGTCATTGTTTTACTTTACATAATTTGTGGTTCTGCTGTTAGGTTCATAAATTTATAATTGTTATGTCTTCTTTAATTGATTCTTTGTATGTTTATGTTATCTTTCTTTGTCTTAGTGAGAGCTTTTACTTAAAGTTTATTTTATCTGATATTGGTATTGCTGTTCCAACTATCTCTAGGTTACTATTTCCATGGAATATTTTCTCTTTCAACTTAACTTGAATTTGAAGTGAGTGTTTTGGGAACAGTATGCATTTATTCTTTTTATACATTCTGCCAATCTTTGCCTTTTGACTGTAGAGCTTAAATTATTTACATTTAACATCTGCAGGCCTTCTCTCCAGGCTTCTAGTTTCAAATAGCTTTCCCTGTGCATTTTATTTCTGCATCACCAAACAGCTGGATCTCCACCAGCTTTGTGCTTTTGAACTCCTTCTGACTTTCTATTTAAAGCTCAGTTGACTATATTAAGCATCATTCATCGTGGAAGACATTCTCCTAGGTAATTGCAGAGGCAATAAGCCTCAAACAAAATCAGTGTGCTGATGATTTAAGTCTGCAGCAACAGATAGGCCAGTACTTCCTTGATCTGCACTAGACCTGGCTAAGTTGACACATGAACTTTTCACAGTGTCCACTTGTCAATTTGGCAGCTATACACATCATCTTAAACCATACAAAATTTCTAAATTGAAAATAATAAAAGACATATATTTCACCTAATAATACTCAACTCTCCTGAAAAAATGCACTAAATTTTTCTATATAAAAATACATTCATTTTATCATAACATCACAAAAGACTTAAACCATTTCAGGAAAAATGTAAATTCAATACCAACTAAATTTTTTTTTTAATTTCATCAAGTCAGTTACCAATATGTTCAGCCCCAAGGCAAAATTCTTACCTGGCTCTGAAATTATAAAACTCAGAACAGGTTACTTGCTTCCAGTGTTTAAAGAAGGAACAGTCACATGGTAAATGATTTTATTACCATTAGAAAAATTGAAAGGAAAATAGAGGTCACTGGACCTAAATGGCTACAAAAACCTACATGGCAACCTTCATTAGATTTCAGAGCCTGAGATTTATTTTTTCTCATAGCTTTAGAAAG
The DNA here is from genome assembly GCF_023851605.1 of Tamandua tetradactyla. Taxonomy (NCBI): domain Eukaryota; kingdom Metazoa; phylum Chordata; class Mammalia; order Pilosa; family Myrmecophagidae; genus Tamandua; species Tamandua tetradactyla. The sequence goes on along the minus strand of NC_135330.1, from coordinate 98,226,078 downwards.
TGATATTCCCACTCTTTGGAAGAGCTTATGCAGCAGCTCTGCTCTCTCCAAACACTAGGATATGGGAAGACAATTTTTTTTAGGAGCTGGCAAATTTTTTTAAAATTAATTTTATCTTTTTTTTAAAATACCAAAAAAAAACCAAACAAATGCAAACATTCCTATTTTGATCATTCTATTCTACATATATAATCAGTAATTCACAATATCATCACATAGTTGCATGTTCATCATCATGATCATTTCTTGGAACATTTGCATCTATTCAGAAAAAAGAAATAAAGTGAAAACAGAAAAAAATTGTACATACCACCCCCCTTACCCCTCACTTTCATTGATCATTAGCATTTCAAACTAAATTTATTTTAACATTTGTTCCCCCTATTATTTATTTTTGTTCCATATGTTCTAGTCATCTGCTGACAAGATAGATAAAAGGAACATCAGACACAAGGTTTTCACAATCACACAGTCACATTGTGAAAGCTATATCATTATACAATCATCTTCAAGAACATGGCTACTGGAACACAGCTCTACATTTTCAGGCAGTTCCCTCCAGCCTTTCTGTTACATCTTGAATAAAAGGTGATATCTACTTAATGCATAAGAATAACCACCAAGGTAACCTCTCAGCTCTGTTTGGAATCTCTCAGCCATTGACACCTTGTCTCATTTCATTCTTATCCCTTTTGGAGACAACACTTTTTGGCTTCACCCTCCTCAAGCTTCTGGGTGGAACCCAGATTTCCTGCCATCTTCAGGGCAAATGTTCAACCCCTTCAGAAAAATAGCATGTCAGCCAGGCTCTGTGCAACACCAGAGGAATGTACTCCATCTTCTCTGAGACCTGAGATCACAAAACTCCCAAACATCAAGGAGGAAGGCCTACCTACACCCTCTGAGGAAAGCTCATCCATTCCACATGCATGGATGAATCTGCTCTTCTGGCTTCTGCTTTTGTGACTTCAGACTTCAGCTTCCGTAGCTCTGCCTTTAAATTCATTTTTCTTTCAACTTGTATCTTTTCTATCTCTTTTAGTCTAGGCTGGCAATGATTTCATTTACAGGTCTCAGAAAAAAATCTGTTGACTTGGCATGAAGCATACAGGAATCAAAGCCATCAGACAATAGGGCCCTCCACAAATTCTTTCTGGGTAGCTCTATCTACAATCCTGGCTTGTCCTGTAATGGCTGACTTGTTCTATGTTTGATTAAATCCTCATGTGTGACACTATTCCTTATGGCTTCCCTATTCAGAGGTCCAAAATTTCATTATCATCAACTTCTGGTTTCATTGTACCCAAGAGTTCACCTCTCTCAGTTTATCCCTTTCTTATTTCATTTTGCTATAAGCTGCAAGAAGAAACCAGACTGTATTTCCCAAATTTAATTTGTAAATCTCTTAAGTTAAGTACACAGATATTGCATTCAAATTCTCCCTTCCATCTAGCACCAGAATTTAATTTATCCAAAGTTTCTGTCACTGTGAAAAAAGGGGTTGGCTACTTCTAATTTGCAGTGATGTGTTCATCATTTTGACCTAAGGAATCATCAGAGATATCTTTAAAGTCCACATTTCTACTATCTAAGCTTCTTCTATGAAGTGCTTCACAATTATCTTTTAAAAAGCTTCCAACATGTTTGATATTTGCAAACTCATCAACACACTTCTTTGCTACAAAAATCTATTTTTATTTGTTAAAGCTGCAAGAATGCTAGGAATGGGCTGGTTTCTATAAGGGGGATTTGTTAAGTTAGAAATTAACTTTTCCAAAGGTTTTCTCCAACACATTTTGAAGGCATATGGCAATTTCTGCTTACCTCCTCTCCTGGCTTCTGATTTCAAATGGCATCCTCTGTGGTGTTTCATTTCTGCATCTCCGAATGATGGGTAATTTGTCAGCTCTGAGCTTTTGAGATCTTTGTAACTTGTCTTTTAAAAACTTCAACTGAATTCTTTTAAAAACTCACTTATTGTGATCAGACTTTGATTAAAGATGTGCATGAAGTGGACCTAGATAGTACTAAGGTAAATCAAATCATAAGGTAAAGGATGATATGGTCTATATTTTAAAACTTCAACTTTTGTGTCAGACCAAAGGGAATGGTGTTCATTTAGTGCAAAAATTATATATTGGGTAGCGCATTATCTAATTTAATTTGCATGGTCAGCTTATTCAAACACCATAATTACTTGGAATCTTGAATAGGATCCATGATCTTGTTAGTTTTTACAGGTTAGAGTGACGCCCTGTTACATCCCAGAGTAATTTGGGCAGAGGATGAAAAAGTACTCACAAAGTTTCCTTGGGTAACTTGAAAGAAAGGAGGAAATATTACACTTCCCCATCTTGGGAATTCCTGATATTCCTTCAAGCCTTGTGGACAACTAATTCATTATGCTGAACCCCTGATTTTAAGGTTTGTTGCTAGGAAATTATTCCTGCCAAGAGGCTAAGCCTGCTGATAGTTATGCCTAAATGTCACCCCAATCAATCTATTTTGTTGCTCACATGTGGTCTTCTTACTCTAAAGCCAACTGAGCAAGTGAACTCACTGACCATGCCCTATACATGGAAAATGACTCCCAGGGGTGTAAATAATGCTGCCAGTGTGAAACATGACTCCTGGGGATGAGCCAGGAATAATGATATGGGTTGAAAGAGCCTTCTTGACCAAAAGGGCAGAGAGAGAAATGAAACAAAATAAAATTTCACTGGCTGAGAGAGTTCAGAGTTGAGATGTTGTCCTGAAGATTATTCTTATGCATTATATAGATATTGCTTATTTGTTTGTGGTGTATTGGGGTGGCTAGAGGGAAGAACCTGAAACTGTTCTACTGCATTCCTTCAACCTTGACTCTTGAAAATGATTGTATAACTATATAGCTTTTACAATGTGACCATGTGATTTTGAAAACCTAGAGGCTGGCACTCCCTTTATTGAAGGTATAGACAGATGATTAAAAAATTAAGGACAAATGAGGAATCAAATAATAAATGAATATTAGGGTGGGGGATAAGGGTTAAAAAAATTGGGTACATTGCAGTTTTAATGGTCAATGATTGAGGGGTAAGAGATATGGAATGTAGGGTTTTTTTCATTTAAGAGATTGGTCTGTAATTTTCTTCTTTTGAAGTATCTTTTCGTGGCTTTACTATTAGTGTGAAGTTGGCTTCACAGAGGAGTTAATTAGCTTTCTCTCTTCTTCAATTTTTTGAAGGATTTGAGCAGATTGATACTAACTCTTTCTTGAATGGTTGATAGAATTCATATGTTAAGCTATCTGGTCCTGGGCTTTATTTTTTGGCAGTTTTTGAAAGACTGATGCAAAACTTTCCTATGATTTGTTTGTTAAGGTCCCTATTTCTTCTCAAATCAGGTTTGTTGCTCATTCTTTATTAAGATGTTCTCCATTTCATTTAAGTTTTCCAGTTTGTTAGGATATGTACATTTTGGAGGGTGCATGGTCCAGGAGTTGAATCTGGGTCTCCTGCATAGAAGGTGAGCATTCTACCACTGAAACACCTATGCACCCTGTTAACATATTCATAGTATCCTATTATCTCCTTTATTTTTGCATTGTCAGTAGTTTTGACCACCTTCCCATATCTGATATTTATTTGCATGCTCTCTCTTTTTAAATATATCTGCCTAGCTAAATGTCCATTTATTTTATTCATTTTCTCAAAAAAAAAACAAAACCAATGTGTGATTTTATTTCTTCACTTTAATCTTTTTCTCAATTTCCCATTTTCACTTATTCTTGCTCCAAAAATAATGGTAAAATTACTCCCCTTTCTTCATATCCAGCTCATAATCCATTTTATAATTTTCTTCATCTGAGAAATCCTCTTTCTTGTAGCTGTCCAATTCTTAACTCCAATCTTGTGTTCTCTGGGCCTGCTGGACCTATCCTGGTGCACAATTTCTCATTCCACTGCGTGTTCTTTTCTTCTGCCTCAGATTAGTAGCCATATGTGGGTTGTCCCTGTCCTTCCCATTTTTAGCTCTTCTTTTCCTGTAGTAACTTCTGTGTGGTAACTTCCTCATAATATGTGATTAAGTGGACAACTTGTTATGAGCACAGATGCCTAAATGTTATTATTCCACCCTCACTTATTCAGGTGATTTGACTAGGTTAGACAACCAGAAAACAAACCAGACTGTCATTTTTCTTTTAGAGCTTTAAAAGTTTTCTTTAATTAGATTTATCTTATTTTTTTATATTGTGAAAATAGCATATATACAAAAGAGCAAAGAATTTCAAAGCATACCAAAGCATGTAGTTATAGATTGGATTTCAGAATTTGGTATGGGTTACAATTTCAAAATTTTGCTCTTTTTCTACCTGCTCAAGACACTGGAGACTAACAGAAATATCAATACAATGATTCAGCAGTTGTGCCCATTTGTTAAATACTGTGCTCTGTATTGTAACTTCACATTTTACTTTGATCTTTCTTCCAATATTTAGGAGTATTTTGGGTACATCCAATTTAATTTTCTCATATTGAAAAAGGTTATTGATAATATGGAATAGGGAGGTGAAACTATTGATGTTCTGAAGAGGCTGGCCCTTCTGTGTTTCAGGATTTATTTGGCCTAAGAACCCCTCTGGAGGTTGTAGTTTTTTTGGAAAGTAGTCATAGTTCAAGGAAATTTTGTAGGACCACAGCTAAAGCCCTAGGTGTACTGTAGAGTTGGCATGAATGGTTTTGGTTGGGGGTTGACAAATAATAATAAATTGCAATATCTAGCTGAAGCTTCTGTAAGTGCAGCCTCCAGTCCAGACTCTTGCCTCTATTTGAGCTATCTCAGTCACTGATATCTTGGTTAGAATTTTTTTTTTTAACACGGGCAGGCACTGGGAATTGAACCCGGGTCCTCTGGCATCACAGGCAAGCATTCCTACCTGCTGAGCCACTGTGGCCTGCCCTTGGTTAGAATTCTTAACCCCTTTTTTGATTAAGAAGGAATTTATCAATCCCATGGTTCCAGGGCCAAGTTTATCCCTGGATGTCATATTCCACATTGCCAAGAAGACTTTCACCCCTGGATGTCATGTTCCACTTATGGGGGGAAAATAATGATTTTATTGGCAGAGTTGGACCTAGAGAAAGGCATAGGTCATCTCTGTGCAACAAAAGAAGTCTTCTGGAAGTAACTCATGTATAACTATAGGTAGACTTAGCTTCTCTGCCATATAAATAAACTTCAGAAAAGCAAACCTCTAGATTGATCTTTCAATATGTTTTTTATTTTAATATTTGTTCTAAAAATTTAACATACAAATGTACAAATATTCTTTTTTTTTTTTTTTTTTTTTAATTTTTTTTATTAATTAAAAAAAGAATTAACAAAACAATTAGAAATCATTCCAATCTACATGTACAATCAGTAATTCTTAATAACATCACATAGTTGCATATTCATCATTTCTTAGTACATTTGCATCGATTTAGAAAAAGAAATAAAAAGACAACAGAATAAGAATTAAAACAATAATAGAAAGAAAAAAAACAAAAAAAACAAAAACAAAAAACCTATACCTCACATGCAGCTTCATTCAGTGTTTTAACATAATTGCATTACAATTGGGTAGTATTGTGCTGTCCATTTCTGAGTTTTTATATCCAGTCCCGTTGTACAGTCTGTATCCCTTCATCTCCAATTATCCCTTCTCTTTTTTTTTTTTTTTTTTTAATTAACGGAAAAAAAGAAATTAACCCAACATTTAGAGATCATACCATTCTACACATGCAATCATTAATTCTTAACATCATCACATAGATGCATGATCATCATTTCTTAGTACATTTGCATTGGTTTAGAAGAACTAGCAACATAACCGAAAAAGATATAGAATGTTAATATAGAGAAAAAAATAAAAGTAATAATAGTAAAATCAAAACAAAACAACACAAAACAAAACAAAAACCTATAGCTCAGATGCAGCTTCATTCAGTGTTTTAACATGATTACTTTACAATTAGGTATTATTGTGCTGTCCATTTTTGAGTTTTTGTATCTAGTCCTGTTGCACAGTCTGTATCCCTTCAGCTTCAATTACCCATTGTCTTACCCTGTTTCTAACTCCTGCTGAACTCTGTTACCAATGACCTATTTCAAGTTTATTCTCGAATGTCCGTTCACATCAGTGGGACCATACAGTATTTGTCCTTTAGTTTTTGGCTGGATTCACTCAGCATAATATTCTCTAGGTCCATCCATGTTATTACATGGTTCATAAGTTTATCTTGTCTTAAAGCTGCATAATATTCCATCGTATGTATATACCACGGTTTGTTTAGCCACTCTTCTGTTGATGGAGATTTTGGCTGTTTCCATCTCTTTGCAATTGTAAATAATGCTGCTATAAACATTGGTGTGCAAATGTCCGTTTGTGTCTTTGCCCTTAAGTCCTTTGAGTAGATACCTAGCAATGGTATTGCTGGGTCGTATGGCAGTTCTATATTCAGCTTTTTGAGGAACCGCCAAACTGCCTTCCACAGTGGTTGCACCCTTTGACATTCCCACCAACAGTGGATAAGTGTGCCTCTTTCTCCGCATCCTCTCCAGCATTTGTCATTTTCTGTTTTGTTGATAATGGCCATTCTGGTGGGTGTGAGATGATATCTCATTGTGGTTTTGATTTGCATTTCTCTAATGGCCAGGGACATTGAGCATCTCTTCATGTGCCTCTTGGCCATCCGTATTTCCTCTTCTGAGAGGTGTCTGTTCAAGTCTTTTTCCCATTTTGTAATTGGGTTGACTGTCTTTTTGTTGTTGAGATGAACAATCTCTTTATAAATTCTGGATACTAGACCTTTATCTGATATATCATTTCCAAATATTGTCTCCCATTGTGAAGGCTGTCTTTCTACTTTCTTGATGAAGTTCTTTGATGCACAAAAGTGTTTAATTTTGAGGAGTTCCCATTTATTTATTTCCTTCTTCAGTGCTCTTGCTTTAGGTTTAAGGTCCATAAAACCGCCTCCAGTTGTAAGATCCATAAGATATCTCCCAACATTTTCCTCTAACTGTTTTATGGTCTTAGACCTAATGTTTAGATCTTTGATCCATTTTGAGTTAACTTTTGTATAGGGTGTGAGAGATGGGTCTTCTTTCATTCTTTTGCATATGGATATCCAGTTCTCTAGGCACCATTTATTGAAGAGACTGCTCTGTCCCAGGTGAGTTGGCTTGACTGCCTTATCAAAGATCAAATGTCCATAGATGAGAGGGTCTATATCTGAGCACTCTATTCGATTCCATTGGTCGATATATCTATCTTTATGCCAATACCATGCTGTTTTGACCACTGTGGCTTCATAATATGCCTTAAAGTCAGGCAGCGCGAGACCTCCAGATTCGTTTTTTTTCCTCAAGATGTTTTTAGCAATTCGGGGCACCCTGCCCTTCCAGATAAATTTGCTTATTGGTTTTTCTATTTCTGAAAAATAAGTTGTTGGGATTTTGATTGGTATTGCATTGAATCTGTAAATCAATTTAGGTAGGATTGACATCTTAACTATATTTAGTCTTCCAATCCATGAACACGGTATGCCCTTCCATCTGTTTAGGTCTGCTGTGATTTCTTTTAGCAGTTTTTTGTAGTTTTCTTTATATAGGTTTTTTGTCTCTTTAGTTAAATTTATTCCTAGGTATTTTATTCTTTTAGTTGCAATTGTAAATGGGATTCGTTTCTTGATTTCCCCCTCAGCTTGTTCATTACTAGTGTATAGAAATGCTACAGATTTTTGAATGTTGATCTTGTAACCTGCTACTTTGCTGTACTCATTTATTAGCTCTAGTAGTTTTGTTGTAGATTTTTCCGGGTTTTCGACGTATAGTATCATATCGTCTGCAAACAGTGATAGTTTTACTTCTTCCTTTCCAATTTTGATGCCTTGTATTTCTTTTTCTTGTCTAATTGCTCTGGCTAGAACCTCCAACACAATGTTGAATAATAGTGGTGATAGTGGACATCCTTGTCTTGTTCCTGATCTTAGGGGGAAAGTTTTCAATTTTTCCCCATTGAGGATGATATTAGCTGTGGGTTTTTCATATATTCCCTCTATCATTTTAAGGAAGTTCCCTTGTATTCCTATCTTTTGAAGTGTTTTCAACAGGAAAGGATGTTGAATCTTGTCGAATGCCTTCTCTGCATCAATTGAGATGATCATGTGATTTTTCTGCTTTGATTTGTTGATATGGTGTATTACATTAATTGATTTTCTTATGTTGAACCATCCTTGCATACCTGGGATGAATCCTACTTGGTCATGATGTATAATTCTTTTAATGTGCTGTTGGATACGATTTGCTAGAATTTTATTGAGGATTTTTGCATCTGTATTCATTAGAGAGATTGGTCTGTAGTTTTCTTTTTTTGTAATATCTTTGCCTGGTTTTGGTATGAGGGTGATGTTGGCTTCATAGAATGAATTGGGTAGTTTTCCCTCCACTTCGATTTTTTTGAAGAGTTTGAAGAGAATTGGTACTAATTCTTTCTGGAACGTTTGGTAGAATTCACATGTGAAGCCATCTGGTCCTGGACTTTTCTTTTTAGGAAGCTTTTGAATGACTAATTCAATTTCTTTACTTGTGATTGGTTTGTTGAGGTCATCTATGTCTTCTTGAGTCAAAGTTGGTTGTTCATGTCTTTCCAGGAACCCGTCCATTTCCTCTAAATTGTTGTATTTATTAGCGTAAAGTTGTTCATAGTATCCTGTTATTACCTCCTTTATTTCTGTGAGGTCAGTAGTTATGTCTCCTCTTCCATTTCTGATCTTATTTATTTGCATCCTCTCTCTTCTTCTTTTTGTCAATCTTGCTAAGGGCCCATCAATCTTATTGATTTTCTCATAGAACCAACTTCTGGCCTTATTGATATTCTCTATTGTTTTCATGTTTTCAATTTCATTTATTTGTGCTCTAATCTTTGTTATTTCTTTCCTTTTGCTTGCTTTGGGGTTAGCTTGCTGTTCTTTCTCCAGTTCTTCCAAATGGATAGTTAATTCCTGAATTTTTGCCTTTTCTTCTTTTCTGATATAGGCATTTAGAGCAATAAATTTCCCTCTTAGCACTGCCTTTGCTGCGTCCCATAAGTTTTGATATGTTGTGTTTTCATTTTCATTCGCCTTGAGGTATTTGCTAATTTCCCTTGCAATTTCTTCTTTGACCCAGTCGTTGTTTAGGAGTGTGTTGTTGAGCCTCCACGTATTTGTGAATTTTCTGGCACTCTGCCTATTATTGATTTCCAACATCATTCCTTTATGGTCCGAGAAAGTGTTGTGTAAGATTTCAATCTTTTTAAATTTGTTAAGACTTGCTTTGTGACCCAGCATATGGTCTATCTTTGAGAATGATCCATGAGCACTTGAGAAAAAGGTGTATCCTGCTGTTGTGGGATGTAATGTCCTATAAATGTCTATTAAGTCTAGTTCATTTATAGTAATATTCAGATTCTCTATTTCTTTGTTGATCCTCTGTCTAGATGTTCTGTCCCTTGATGAGAGTGGTGAGTTGAAGTCTCCAACTATTATGGTATATGAGTCTATTTCCCTTTTCAATGTTTGCAGTATATTCCTCACGTATTTTGGAGCATTCTGATTCGGTGCGTAAATATTTATGATTGTTATGTCTTCTTGTTTAACTGTTCCTTTTATTAGTATATAGTGTCCTTCTTTGTCTCTTTTAACTGTTTTACATTTGAAGTCTAATTTGTTGGATATTAGTATAGCCACTCCTGCTCTTTTCTGGTTGTTATTTGCATGAAATATCTTTTCCCAACCTTTCACTTTCAACCTATGTTTATCTTTGGGTCTAAGATGTGTTTCCTGTAGACAGCATATAGAAGGATCCTGTTTTTTAATCCATTCTGCCAATCTATGTCTTTTGATTGGGGAATTCAGTCCATTGACATTTAGTGTTATTACTGTTTGGATAATATTTTCCTCTACCATTTTGCCTTTTGTATTATATATATCATATCTGATTTTCCTTCTTTCTACACTCTTTTCCATATCTCTCTCTTCTGTCTTTTTGTATCTGACTCTAATGCTCCCTTTAGTATTTCTTGCAGAGCTGGTCTCTTGGTCACAAATTCTTTCAGTGACTTTTTGTCTGAGAATGTTTTAATTTCTCCCTCATTTTTGAAGGACAATTTTGCTGGATATAGGAGTCTTGGTTGGCAGTTTTTCTCTTTTAGTATTTTAAATATATCATCCCACTGTCTTCTAGCTTCCATGGTTTCTGCTGAGAAATCTACACAAAATCTTATTGGGTTTCCCTTGTATGTAATGGATTGTTTTTCTCTTGCTGCTTTCAAGATCTTCTCTTTCTCTTTGACCTCTGACATTCTAACTAGTAAGTGTCTTGGAGAATGCCTATTTGGGTCTAATCTCTTTGGGGTGCGCTGCACTTCTTGGATCTGTAATTTTAGGTCTTTCATAAGAGTTGGGAAATTATCAGTGATAATTTCTTCCATTAGTTTTTCTCCTCCTTTTCCCTTCTCTTCTCCTTCTGGGACACCCACAACACGTATATTTGTGCGGTTCATATTGTCCTTGAGTTCCCTTATACCCTGTTCAAATTTTTCCATTCTTTTCCCTATAGTTTCTGTTTCTTTTTGGAATTCAGATGTTCCATCCTCCAAATCACTAATTCTATCTTCTGTCTCTTTAAATCTATCATTGTAGCTATCCATTATTTTTTCTATGTTGCTACTTTATCCTTCACTTCCATAAGTTCTGCGATTTGTTTTTTCAGTTTTTCTATTTCTTCTTTATGTTCAGCCCATGTCCTCTTCATGTCCTCCCTCAATTTATCGATTTCATTTTTGAAGAGGTTTTCCATTTCTGTTCGTATATTCAGCATTAGTTGTCTCAGCTCTTGTGACTCATTTGAGCTATTGGTTTGTTCCTTTGACTGAGCCATATTCTCAATCTTTTGAGCGTGGACAGTTATCTTCTGCTGCTGGCGTCTGGGCATTTATTCAGATTTCTCTTGGTGTTGGACCCAGCAAGGTTGTAATATTTTTCTGTGAAATCTCTGGGTTCTGTTTTTCTTATCCTGCCCAGTAGGTGGCGCTCGTGGCACCCGTTTGTCTGCGGGTCCCACCAGTAAAAGGTGCTGTGGGACCTTAAACTTTGGAAAACTCTCGCCGTCCTGGGGGTTCGCTAGCCGAAACGGCTTGAGCCGGCCCGGGGTCCGAACGCAGGGAGGGTTGCTGGTCGCCTCAGCCAGGGAAAGAGCCCGTCCGAATTTCCTAGTCGGCCCTGGGCAACAAGCGTGGCGGGAGGGCGCCAGCGGCAGCGGCCCGCCCAAGAGAGTGCACGTTCCCCGGGAGTCACGGGTTTGGAAGGGGCCTCCCCCACCCGTCACCGTTCTCCGCGGCCTGGGGGTTTCCGATCCAATTCTCTCAGTTGGTCCGGGGGCTGCGCGTGGTGTGGGCGCCAGCCGTCTTTGTTTCAGGGGACCGCCTCTCCAATTCTCCCAGCCGGCCCGGGAAGGGGGAAGGGAGTAACTCCGGCCGCTTGCCACCCCGCCCGGTAAGGCCCGCGCGCCTCGGCGATCTCACCCGAGCTGCTTCTCTCAGCCAGCCAGCCGTTCCAGGATGGGGTACGCTGTCTTTTTTATCTCTGTTGTGGCTTTGGGCGCTTTCTGTATCGTTTCTACTCCCCTAGTAGGTGTCCTGGAGAAGAAACTAAGATCCGCGCGTCTTGTACAAATATTCTTGACATACAAACATTCCATACACAGTATACAATCAATGGTTCACAATGTCATCACATAGTTGGGTATTCATCACCATGATCATATTTTTTGAACATTTGCATCACTCCAGCAAAAGAAAGAAAACAGAAAAGAATTCATACATATCATACCCCTTACTTTTCCCTCTCATTGACCACTAATATTTCAGTTGACTCTATTTTAACCTTTGTTCCCCTAATTTGTTTATCTTTTTATTCATATTTTTTACTCATCTGTGCATGCCCTAGATAAAAGATGCATCAGATACAAGGTTTTCATGAGCACATATATTGTAAAAGCTCTATAATTATATTATCTTTAAGAAGCAGGGATACTGAAAAGAGCTCTACAGTTTCAGATACTTACCTCTAGCCATTCCAGTTCACCTTAAACTAAAAAGTGGGTATCTATGTAATGCATAAGAATAACCTTCAGGATAACCTCTCAACTCTGAGATGTCTTTGCCACTGAGACTTTATTTTGTCTCATTTCTCTCTTCTCCTTTTTGGTCAAGAAGATTTTCTCAATCCCTGGATGCCAGGTACCAGTTTATCCTGGGATTTCTGCCCCATATTGCCAGGGATATTTACATCCCTGGAAGTTATGTCCCATGTGGGGGAGCAGTGAGTTCACTTGCCATGTCAGCTTAGAGAGAGAGGCCACATCTGAGCAATAAAGCAATTCTCAAGGTGTGACTTCTAGGCCTAATTTTAAGTAGGCTTAGCCTATCCTTTGCAGGGATAATTTTCAAAGGGGTGAGCCCCAAGATCAAGGGGTGGTCCTATTGATTTGCTTGTCACCACTGCTTGTGAAAATATCAGAAATTCTTGAAATGGGGAAGTTGAATATTTCCACTTTTCTCCCCATCCCCCCAGGGGGACTTTGCAAATACTTCTTTTTTTTTCCTTTAAAGTCCTTTTTAATATTTTTAATATTTTTATTTTTTTATTAATTAATGGAAAAAAGAAAAAAAAGAAATTAACCCAACATTTAGAAATCATACAAATACTTCTTTATTCATGGTCGAAATCACTCTGGGATTTATTGGGCCATCACACTAACTTGCATAAACCAACAAAATCTCATGACCTATTCAAGATTCTATGTACTTATGGTGTTCATTTAAACTGACCATACAAGTAAAATTAGGAAATGTGCTACACAAAATATAAATTTTGCACCAAATAAACATCTCTCCCTGTAGACTCAAACAGAAGATGAAGTTTTAAAACATGGATATATACCATCCTTTACCCAATCTTCATTCATATGTCTACTCAAGGTCTGATCACTTTTTCAACTTTTTAAACAGTTCCTATATGGGGTATTGCTGACTTTCAAAGCTTCACAGCTCTAACTCTGACTCTCAGGTGTCACATAAATACCTGAACTTTCTGGGAAAGACCAAGTTATATTCAAACAGTTCAGTATCTGAGAACTTGGAATTAACAGCTACACTTCCTAAATATATATGACTGCTGTAAGAGCTTACAGTTTAAGATCCTTTACAATATTTCATTAAGCTTTATGCTATCTTTGTTCATAATGATGTCATCTATGATGTTTTCATGTAGACTGCATCTTCTGATCATGTCAGCATTTCTGAAATAGGAAAGCACTGTACCTCTAAAGAGCTTACAGTTTAAGATCCTTTACAATATTTCATTAAGCTTTATGCTATCTTTGTTCATATATGTATTCTATGATGTTTTCATATAGACTGCATCTTCTGATCATGTCAACATTTCTGAAATAGGAAAGCACTGTACCTCTATCAGTTTTCACCATTTCCTGATACATATTCATCATGATGCAGCTCATGAATCTGCAGGTTTGTCTCATGGCTGATAGGTTTATTGTATTCCCAGTGGGATTCAGACCAAGAAGCAATGTCTCTTCCTATGGGCAGAAGGTTTGGGGTCCATGTAGTGATATTGGAAGAGTTACACGGGGATCTTTATAACCATATATCACATAGTTTTTTAAACAGGATCATGAGTCAATGTCTTGTGTGTCCTGACACCAGCAGGGACCCACAGCATAGAGACTACTGATCAGGGAGACAGGCAATGATGGGATTGGGAGATGGTAGGAAGCTTGGAATTGTCCTGAAGCACTTTCAGTCTCAAAACTACTCATAAGTTGGGTGGGCCATGATGGCTCAACAGGCAAAGTTCTTGCCTGCCATGCTGGAGACCTGGGTTCAATTTCTGGTGCCTGCCCATGCAAAAAACAAACGAACAAATGAACAAAAAACTACCCATAAACTCACACAGTTCACAAATCTGGGCTGTGAGCGATTTTTTCCTATTTTAGTTTATACCTAGGGAGATATTGAGTCCTTGCTTTACTTTAAATAGTTTCTTATGGGAGCAGGACTCAGCAGTTGTGATATTGAGGGCCTGTTAATTTCTAGGCAATTTTGTGGGCCTGCTCTCAGCAGAATCTGATGCATGAGTAAGTTCAATTCCTCTGTGGAGTACCATAGATTCTATTACATTGGTTTCTTGCTCACGGAACCACCTATTTATAACAAGACCCAGCATCAGCTTTTTTTAGATATTGACACAGTTATTAACAGTTTGAATATTCAAGCCCCACATTGGCACCCATCCACAGTGTAAAAAAACGTTTGTGTTTCTACCAAAATATTTACCACTAGCACTATATATTTTCTTTTTTTGTTACATTTTCTTGTTTATAGCTTATACCATTTATTACATCATTTTGAAACTATTAGAATGCATTCATTATTTTTCTCTCCTTAAAAAAAAATTTTATTGATAAAACCAAACAACATACAAATATGAACATTCTTAACATACGAACATTCCATACTTGGTGTGCAATCAATTGCTCACAATATCACTGCATACCTGTATATTCACCATCATGATCATTTCTTAAAATATTTGCATCACTCCAGAAAAATAAATAAAAAGGAAAAAGAAAAAACTCCTACATACTGTGTCTATTACCCCCCCTCTCGTTGACCACTAGTATTCCTCTCTATCCAATTTATTTTAACATTTGTTCCCCTTATTATTTATTTATTTATTTATTCATTATTAATCCATAGTTTTTACTCATCTGTCCATACTATAGATAAAAGGAGTATCAGAACAAGATTTTCACAATCACAGAGTCACTTTGCAAAAGCTATATCATTATTCAATCATCCTAAAGAAATATGGCTACTGCAACCCAGCTCTACAGTTTCCAGGACTTCCTTCTAACCTCTCTAATACACCTTAAACTAAAAAGTGGATATCTATATCATGTGTAAGAATAACCTCCAGGATAATTTCTTGACTCTGTTTGAAATCTCTCAGCCACTGACACCTTATGTTGTCTCATTTTTCTCTTTCCCCTTTCAGTTGAGAAATTTTTCTCAATCCCTTCATGCTCAGTCCCAGCTCATTCTAAGATTTCTGACCCACATTTCCAGGAAGTTTTACACCCCTGATAGCCATGTCCAACATACAGAGGGGGAAGAGAGTGAGTTTGCTTGCCATGTTGGCTGAGACACAGGCCACATCTCAGCAACAAAAGAGATTCTCTGGTGGTGACCCTCAGCCTAATTTTAAGTAGGCTTAGCCTGTTCTTTGCAGGGATAAGTTTCATATGAACAGACCCCAAGGTTGAGAGATCAGCCTATTGATTTGGTTATCCTCATTGCTTGTGAGAATAACAGGCCTTCTCCAAGTGGGGAAGTTGAATTTTCCCCCTTTCTCACCATTCCCCCAAAGGGACTTTACAAATACTTTTTAATTCACTGTTCAAATCATTCTGGGATTTATCAGGGCATCACTCTGGCCAAATTTACAAAATCTCCTGCTCTATTCAAGGTTCCATGTTCTTAGGATGTTCAACTAAACTGTCTTATAAGTTATATTAGAAAATGCACTAGTCAAAATATAAATTTTATACCAAATAAACATATGAATGACCATCTATTTTCAACACCCTGCAACATTGACATCCCTTTGTTCTATATATTTTCTTGACTGTCTGCTCTCCCAGACTGAATTTCAGAATGGCATATATCATGTCTGTTTATCTCCCCTTTGTACATCACACGGTGGTATATGAAAAGGATCAGAAACTGTGTTGACAGAATGAAAGATGTTGCAATTTGGACATTTTTAAAAAACTTTAGACCATGTTCTGGGAATAATGTTGAAGAAAACTCCCAATGAGGATAGGATTTCAGGAACTCTGAGAGTCTGTGCTCAGTAAAGAAATGCTGAGATTACATTGCAGCTTCTTCAGTCAGTTCAAGTGTAGTTAAATGAAAGCCATCAGTGTTTACTGACAAACTCTTTCAGTGAACATCTGAACTGGAATGCCTGAGGGTGTGAAAAAAATGAAATGTTTGATTCCAACTGCTTAAGTTTGTGATGGCATGGACTCTTTGTTTTCAGGTTAAAGATTTTATTACATAATTTAAGCCATAGAAATGACAGTGAATTTTCATAAGTAGAAAAGAATACAAAGTACCATTTGTCCTCATGCTCTTTGGGAGCCCATTACTCTATCTCAAGGATATCTCTTTCCTACTTTATTTAAATTATTTCCAGGCTTCCTAGATAAATTAATGATATTTGTTCAATAACTTAGTCTAGATTATGACATCTATCACTATCTTTTTAAGCTATTTTAATGACCAATTCAGATTTTTCAGTACTATAGATGGAAATTTATTAAAGTAGTATTGCCATTTTTTAAATTCATCCTTTGAGGGTTTTGGTCTTGTTTGAATCATTCATTAAAGGAATATCTCATTGACTTGGAGACCACTGATAGTATTTAGAAAATCTGAAAAATCATGAACAATTCCACACTTCTTTAAGGATTCATCTATTGTCTATAATTGATAAATTTTAATCAGGATTTACACATTTGAACATAAATCTTCAATCTGGATACAATGTTTATTAATTTGATAAAATATATTAGTCTCAAAATACTCCTGAAGAGGGCCTGACCAGTCATTCCTGTGGCACACAAAGAACTCTGGGCCTGCTAACTAGATAATACTATATTGTTTTTAGTATTATAAGTACTAATTTTAATTGATCACACTTTGTTAAGCTTATTTCAAAGCCATATACATGCAACTATTTATTTTATTACAGAATAGAAGGTGGTTAATGCATCATCCTTCTTTGAATTTAGCCTGGGATTCTATGACATCAGGAGCATTTTCAACATGGATCACTATCTTAAATCCTGGTCTCTAGGCACCATCAACCTTAAAATTCCTCTGGCATCCAGAAACATTGCTATTTCAGGAAAATCTAACAGTTAAGTGTCAGCTACTCCCTGCAGCAGCTACCTGTTTTGGAGGATTCCTAAATGACATGTTTAAGGCTTTGAAATAGAAAAAATGTTAACTTCAGACATACTTTCCTTTCAGCTAGAAGTTCCTGGTTTCATGGAGAGGCACTTTTGCCAAGGTACATGGTAAGTACTCCCCAGGGCCCTAGCCATCTAGTTACTATGTATGTTTCTCTAAAATTCTTGGCAATCCTATTAGGTTTTTCAGGTCAATTCCATTTCCCATGCTTGATAAACTTTATTTTAAGCCTTTGCCATAATCTTTGCATATCCACAGTCTTTCCTTCCTTTTCATTTTCTTTCAGCATCTCATTTCAAACTTACTTCAGAACAAAAATATATAATTTGGAGGTAAGTATTTTGGGCCACTAAATTTGAAATTATTGCTCTTCTGACATGACTCTTACAGTAGGTGAGGCATTGTCTTTTATCCTAGTAGATTTTCATACCATTTAGTTTTTGTGCTCCAATGTATGGTCTATTCTGGAGAATATCCTGTAAGCACTAGAGAAGAATGCATATCCTGGTGTTGTGGGGTGTAATGAGGTATATACAGTCTAGTTGGGTCTAGTTTGTTTATTAAATTGTTTAAGTTTTCTATTTCCATTTTGATCCTCTTTCTGGTTGTTCTGTCTATAGATGAGAGTGCTGTATTGAAGTCTTCTATTATTACTGTTGAAACATCTATTGCTTCCTTCAGTTTTGCCAATGTTTTACTCATATACTTGGGAGCTCCTTGATTGGAAACACAAACACTGATTATTGTTATTTCTTCTTGGTGAATTATCCCTTTTATTAATATATATGATTGTCTCATGATCTCTTTATATTTAAAGTCCATTTTGTCTGATATTGGTATAGCTACTCCTGTTTCCTTTGGTTACAGCTTGTGTGGAGCATCATTTTCCATCCTTTCACTGTCAATCTCTTTGCATTCTTGTGCTTAAGATGAGTATTTTGTAAGCAGCATATAGCTGAGTTATATTTCCTTTTTAAAACATCTTTTATTGATAAATATGACATATATACAAAGAAAAGTTTAAAAAAAGCAATGATTTTCAAAGTATACTTCAAGAAGTGGATACAGAACAGATTTCAGAGTTGTTATGGTTATCATTCCACTCTTTCAGATTTTTCCTTCTAATTGCTCCAAAACACTGAGGTTAGAAAAAATATATGTTTTTTGTGAAAAATAACATATATACATTAAAGTAATATATTTGAAATCTCAAACTTGTTATCAATCAAATTTCAGAGTTGGGAATGGTGAACAATTGCATCATTTTTGGTTTTTACTTTTAGCTGCTCTAAGGTACTAGAGACTAAAAAACATCAGTGTAATGATTCATCAGTCATACCCATTTGTTAAATCCTACCATCTCTGTATCACTCCAACCTCACATTTGTTCTTTCTACCACTCTTTAGGGGTATTTGAGCTATCCCCATTCTAACATTTTCATGTTGAAAGGGGCTGTCAGTAATATGGTTTAGGGGACTGGAACTAGATGATATTCTGGAGAAGCTGAGCCCTTTGAATTTCAGGACTTATCTTGTCCAGGGACCCATCTGCAGGTTTTCATTTTCTGGAAAGTTACCCTAATGAATGGAACATTTGTAGAATCTTATATAACAACCTAGGTTTTCTTTAGGTTTGGCAGGGCTGGTTTTGGTTGGTGTTTGGCAAGATATGATATATAGCAATATCTAATTGAAGCTTGCATAAAAGTGACCTCTAGAGTAGCCTCTTGGCTATATTTGATCTCACTCAGTCATTGACACCTTGTTCATTGCACTCCTTTTTACCCTTTTGTCAGGATGGCATTATTGATCCCATGGATTCAGGGCCAGACTCATTCCTGGGAGTCATCTTCCACACTTCCATGGAGACTTTCGCCCCTGGGTGTCATGCTCCACATGGGGGTAGGGGAGTGGTTTCACTTGCAGGGTTTGGTTTTGAGACAAAGAGGACACAAAACAGGACTTTTGGAAATAATTCTTATGGATAGCTATGGTAGGCTAAGCTTCTCCAGTATCTACAAACATCTCAAAAAAAACAAGCTTCAAGATAAAGTGCTTGGCTTATTGATTTGGGGGTCCCAAATATTTTTCACAGTTACAGGGTTTTCCCAGTGTTAAAATTTAATAGTTCAATATTTTTTCTCCCATCCCTCAAGGGACTTTGTACATTCTTTTTTATTATATCTTCTTAATATACTCTGGGATGTATCCAGGAATTTCCTTAATCTGTAAGGTTGAAGGTCTTCATTCTTGTTTTGGGCTCTCTGTATTTCAATTTTTAAAATTACCTCTCCAAACAGGATGAGTTAGATTATGTGTCAAAGAAAATTTAGTCTCTGGGCAAAATAAGCATTCTTCTGTTTGTCTCAAAGCACCAATGAGGTTCTGAAATCTAGACAATATTTTATTTATCCCTGTGTTTTGAATTACCTCTATCCTGGCCTGATAGGCTTCATCCTTGATTATACATCCCATGTTAAATGTATATAAAACAGACTCTCAAAATCCAAAAATGACAGTTATCAGTCCAGGCTAAATGTGATTGGTATAAGAGCTTAAATTCTAGGCCCCTTTTTTCTTTCTTATAAGTATTTCTAAAGGAGACCACATAATAATCATTCTTTTGTTTCTAGCTTATTTGCCTCATCAAATGTCCCACAGGCTCACTCACAATGTTGCATGTCTCACAATTTCATTCATTTTGGTAGCAGCACAATATTCAATCATGTGTACACAGCATCATACACCAACCTATGTCTCAGTCAATGTGTCTTTAAGCCACCTCCATTCAGTAGGCATCATATATATAATATTCATTGTCAACAACCTGTCAATGTTCACAATTTTTGATAGTTTCATTGCTCCCAATAGAAAGATAAGGAATGAATACACCCTCACCATGTGGGAAGTCTAAACCTCTGCTTAGCTCTTTTCTCTCTCCCTCATTATTTGCTTCTTGTGTTATTGTTAAAAATGTCCCATAGCATGCAATAGTAGTTTCCCCAATAAAATCTGAAACTATAGTCATTGCAGAGATTCATAGCATTGAAGTAGTTCATGCAATAATTTATTTATATTTGTAGTGTTAAACAGTGTGACTCATGGCTCTATACAAGCCATTTCAATCATGTTCACCTTCATTCTGATATTATTACTTATAGACCCACTAGTGAATTGCCTTTACTTTTATCTATTCC
The DNA here is from genome assembly GCF_023851605.1 of Tamandua tetradactyla. Lineage (NCBI taxonomy): Eukaryota > Metazoa > Chordata > Mammalia > Pilosa > Myrmecophagidae > Tamandua > Tamandua tetradactyla. The sequence goes on along the minus strand of NC_135330.1, from coordinate 98,205,756 downwards.
CTTACATTTGAGTTTAGCCTCATTAGCTAAACATTCAGCCATATCTAAATTTCTATGTATCTCTAGGCCCCTTGAATTCTATATTATAAACCTCCAATTTTACCTTTACCATGTCTGTAAAACTGGAATCATATAGTGTCCTTTTTATGTCTGGCTTAATTTCACTCAGCATTATGTCTTCAAAGCTCATCTTTCTTGCCAAGTGCTTCATACTTACTGCTGCATAATATTCCATTGTATGTATATACCACATTTTGTTAATCCACTCATCTGTTGATGGGCCCTGGGATTGTTTCCATCTCTTTGCTACTGTTAGTTATGAACATTGCTGTGTAAATTTCTGTTTGTTTCACTGCTTTCAGCAGGTGGCTTATGTTTCTTCATTCTGCCAATCTTTACCTTTTAATTAGTAAGTTCAGTCCATTAACATTTAAAATTTACTGTAAAGGCAGTTCTTGAATCCACCATTTTATAGTTTGGATTTTATTTGTTAGAACTATATATTCTTTTCCCACTTTCTTTTTTTTGTGATGTGAGTTACTCTTACTGGTATCCTTAAATTTTGTGCCCTCCTCCATCTTTTTTCAGCCAGCAGAACTCCTGTTTTGTATTTCTTGTAGAGCCAGTTTCTTGTTGACAAATTCTCTCCATGTTTATTTATCTGTGAAAATGTTGAACTCCTTCTCAGTTCTGAAGAATTTGACTAGGTACAGAATTCTTCACTGAAAGATTTCCTCTTTCAGGTTCTTAAATATGGCTTCTCACCTGCATTACATAGTGGCAGTTGAGTAGTTAAAATCAAGCCTTTGAGGTTCCCCTTGTATGTGGTAGATTGTTTTTTTCTTGTTGCTTTCAGGATTTTCTGCTTCTCTTCAACAACTGACAGTCTGATTAGTGTGTGTCTTGGGGATGGCTTATTTGGATTCATTCTTTTTGGATTTTGTTGGGCTTCTTTGACTTGCATATTTATATACTTTGTAGAGGTTGGTAAATTTTCTCCAATTATTTCCTTAAGTAGTCTTTCAAGCCCCTTACTCATTTATTCCTCTTCAGGGACAGTAATAATTATTACATTTATGCACTTTATTTTGTCCATCATTTCCCTGAAATCCAATTCAAATTTTTACAACTTTTTTCCATTTACTCTTTTGTATTTACAAAATCAATTGCAAAGTGTTCAGTTTAACAGGAAGATGCTATGATTATAAACAAAAATTCACCTAATAGCAGAGCCCCAAAATGTATGAAGAAAATATTGCCAAAAGTGAAGGGAGAAATTGGTGATTCTACCAGAGGTAGGAGATTTTAACACACTATTTTCCATTATGGATCAAACATCTAATCATGAAATCAATAAGGAAGTATAGGACTTGAATTTTAACAATAAACAACTATTTCACGAACACATATTGAACACTATCCTCCACAGACATATTTTTCTTGAGTATGCATGAACATTTTTCAGGATAGATCATATGTTCAGTCACCAAACAAGTTTCAATAAATTCAAAAATATGGAAATCATATAATACATATCCTCTGACTACAATCCAAGTAATGTATGTTTTGCAAGTACAATGGAATGAAGTTGGAAATCTATAATAGAGGAAAAATGAAAACTCACAAATATGTTCAAATTAAAAAACATACTCCTTTACCTGTCATGCAGAAGATTCAGGTTCAATTCCCAGCCCATGCACTTCCAAAAAAACAAACAAGTAAAACAAACAGAAAAGCAAAACAAAACATAAATCAACAATTGGTACTGAAGTAATGGAAAACATAAATCAACAAATGGTACTGCAGTAATGGGATACTCACATGGAAAAATAATAATAAAATGTGGCACCACCATACAGCATAAAAAAATTAGCATACTTTTTACTAATTGGATAATGGTAAAATCAGAAGCAAAATTAGGGAACTTCTCAAGGCAAATGAAAATGAAAATACAGCATACCAAAACTTATGGGATTCAATGAAGGCAGGGATTCCTCTTAAGGGAAGTTTATAGCTGAAATTTGTACAATAGAAAAGGACAAAGACTTCAAACCAGAGACCTAACCACAAAATTTGAAGAAATATGAAAAGAAGAGCAAACTAAACCCATGTGAGCAGAAGGAAAGAAGTAACAAAGATTAGAACAGAGATAAATGGAAAGCATGACAAAAGAAATAGAATCAACAAAGCCAAAAGTTGGCCCCTTGAAGGGGTCATAAAGTTTTTCAAGCCTTCAGCCAAACTGACAAATGATGAAAACAGCACAAATAATTATCCTGAGCCTGTATAAATTAGAAAAAATTTAAGGGGATGCTATAAAAAATGAATAAATTAGATAACCTAGGTGAAATGGACAAATACTTAGAAACATAAAAGTTACCTACTGACTTAGGAGGAAATAGAAGAACTAAATAAACATGTTATCATAAATGGATTGAATTAGTAATCTAAATCTTCCTGAAAAAGAAAAACCTAAAACCATTTTCACAGGGGAAAACTACTAAAAATTCCAAGTGAACTTAATCTCAATTCTGCTCAATCTCCCACAAAATGAAGAGGGGAGAACATTATCTCAATCATTCTGCAATGATAATTTCATTATCACACCCAAACTCAATAAAATTATCACAGAAATAAAAACTACAGACCAATATCTCTTATGAAAATAGTTTTAAAAATTCTTAACAAAACATAAGCAAATGTCAACTTGATAAAAGGCATATGTAAGAATCCCTACTTAACATCTTAGTCAATGGTGAAATGATGAAAGCTTTCCCTCTAAGATCAGAAATAAGGAAGGATGTCCATTGTCATCATTTTTATACAACACTGTACTGCAAGTTCTTGCCAGGGTACATAGGCAAGAAAAAGTAAGACACTGAAGTTCAAAAATAAGTAAAATTTTCCCAATTCACAAAAGATATGATACTACATAAAGAAAATTCTGAAAAATCCATAGCAAATTTCTTAGAACTAATAAATTTATTCAACAAAGTAGCAGAGTACAAGATTCTTGTGCAAAACTCTGTACTGTTTCATACACAAGCAATCAATGATTGGAAGAAGAAATACAAATAAGAGAATTCCACTCATACTAGCAACTAAGAGAGTCAGGTATTGAGGATAAATCCTACCTTGGATATAAAAGTCTTGTACATAGATAACTAAAGAACATTGCTAAGACAAATAAGACCTAAGTAAATGAAATGAAATTCTGTGTTAATTGATTGGTAGACTAAATATTGTAAAGATATCAGTATTACCAAAATCAGTTTATAGTATCAACAAACAAAATTTCCACAACTTTTTTTGCACAAATGGAAAATGCAATCATTAAGCTTTCTGTTGTGATGTGATTTTATTTAGAAAGAGTCACACACCAATCTGTTGTAAGTATGAAATAATGCCTTACAGTATCATTGCATAGTTCTACATTTATCAGCACTATCACTTTTATAACATTTTCATTATTTCAAAATAAAAAAGCACAACTTCTCATAAACTTTATATCTTTTCCATTATTGATCCCTAGTATTGATGTATATTTGCTATTGCTGATGAATGTTAAGATATTTCTGGGAATCTCACCCCATAGTTTGCAATAGGAAATTTTTTCTCTTATACCACTTTATTATTAATTCCTTGCAATAATGTCATGCACTTTTTTCTTGTATAAAAAATGTTTTTTCTTTTTTTTCCTTTTCCTTTTCCAAAGGTTTTCATTAGTTTTTTTATATGGGCAGGTACCAGGAAGTGAGACTGTGTCTCTGGCATGGCTGGCAAGAACTCTGCTACTGGGCCACCATTGCCCAACCTTCTTCATTTTTTAGCTTTGTAACATTTAATACATTTTTTATTGAGACAACTTTGTGCATGTACTGTCCATCAAAGTTCACAACTAAAACCTCTCAGTATCATAACATAGCTGTGTATTCATCAATGTGATCATTTTGAGAATACTTCTATTACCCCAGGAAAAGACATAAAAGGAAAAAAGACCCATACATCCCATATGCCTTACCCCTCCCTCTCATTGATCACTATTTCAAATTACCAATTTTCTTTACCCCATACCCTATTGTTTATTTATTCTTGTCCTTATTTTTTACTCATCTGTCATTTCCCTGGATAAAGGGAAAATCACAAGGTTTTCACAATTGTATGGTCACATTTTTAAAAACATTTTTATTGACATTTTTATTGGTATTACACATTATCATGAATTTGACACTGGGGAGAAACCACATGAATGCCATGTATGTAGAAAGCCTTCACTCTGTATTCTTCCAAAAGACAACATGAAAGAACTCACACTGGAGAGAAAATATATGATGTCACATGTGGAAAAGCCATTATCCATTGTTCCATGTTTAGACAATGTGAGAGGAATCACGCTGGAGAGAAACGATATGAGTGCCATCTATGTGGGAAAGCCTCTCAGTATTCTAACCTGAGACCATATGAGCAATGCGACACTGAAAAGAAACCATATGAATGCCATCAATGTAGGAAAGTCTTTTTGTCAACTTTTAGTACATGAGAGAACTCACACTGGAGAGAAACTGTATGAATGCCATCTTTCTGGGAAAGCTTTCTCTTACCATATTTGCCTGACCCAACATTTGAGAACTCACAGTAGAGAGAAACCATACAGATGTCATCTTGGTGGGAAAGCTTTTGCACAATGTTCTGCCCTCAGACAACATGACAGAATTCACAGTGGAAAGTGACCCTATCAATATCACCTTTGGTTAAAGCCTTCACTTATCATTTACCTTTTAAAAGCATGAAAAGATTTACCCTGTAGAGAAACCATAAGAATATCCTCCATGTGGGGAAACCTTAGTTTATTTAAGTAACCTTAGACAACATGATAGAACCAAAACTGGAGAGTAACCCTCTGAATACCATATTTATGAAGGGTGTCAGTCACCATTTTGAACTTGGATGACAGAAAATAACACAAAATAAAATCATTTTGTATTTTGAAGATATTTCAGCCCTTGAGTGAAACTTTAAAAATGTTAGAAAACTCCCACACTGAAAAAAAATCACTATAATCAGTCTTGGAGAGCATTTAGTCATCCTGAATATTGTGTTAATCTAAGCCAATTGATATTGGAACACATCACCGTAAATGTCACATTTGTATACAAGTCTTTAGTAGATGGTCATACAATATGAAAGAAATCATAATGTATATGTTATTGATGTGGAACTGTTTACATTGATTGTCCCACTTGATATAGAGAAAAGTCTCTACCAGAAGATGAAGCTCCTTGAAATAGTGCCAGATAATATAAGCTGGAGATGTTACTTACAAAACATCACACAAAATCATTTGTTAAACAACACATTCTGTAGGGCAAATATGAATTCACACTGTATAAAAATTATGGTGTCATGAATGAAAGCATGTCTTCAGAGATCACTCATTCCTTAGCATTAATATGTTTATGCAAAGGAAGCAACAATATTAAAGTACTTTAGATAGATGTTCAGCTGGATTCCACCTCAGAACATTCATAGCATTAAATAAAATCTTTTATTTGGGGCCTTTCATTGTCAAGTCAATAAAGAGACAAGAATTGTGAACAAAACTTGTGTTAAAATTATGTGGGATAACAGTGTAGAATTGTGATGTGTCATTTGTGCTAAATTGAACAATGAATTTTGACAAAAGTAAAATGAAGTGAGACTAATTCTATAGGTCAGCATTTTCATATTTGTAAGGAATAAATATTGTTGCTGAAAATCTGATATGCTGGGCTAATTCTAGTTTTGCTTTCATACAGTTCTAAACAAAAATATTTGAATCAATCATAAAATACTTGGAATTTTAACTCAAAATTATTATTTATATATTTTCATTCCCATGATGAAAAAACTTTCATAAATAAAAACCATTTAGAAGTAGAGTCTTATGGTACATAAATACTTCTCATTTAAAATAATATTTCAGGTGGCAGGTCAAGACAGCAGTTTTGGGATGTGTGGAATTTAGTAGTCTTCTAGAGAAACTGGTAAATAGCCACAAACATCTGGAACAACTGTTTGCATGACATCCATGTGAAGACACATCACATACAAATCTGGAATGTGTAGAAAGGGTGAGATCATGACATGCAACTTTAATAAAAGACCCAAACACTTGAGGTTTGCACATTGTCCCTACTGGTAGAGCAGGTTGTAGGAGACACTTCCCTTGGGAAGAATACACCACTTCTGGGAAGAAGGGAAGACAACTCAATGAAACTCTAACTATTGTTTTAATTAACAAGTTTGGATGGCTGAGTGAGGTCTCTCATGGCAGAGAAGTTTGATTGACAGAAACCAAACAAATATGACTTTTGTACAATGTTGGTAATTAAATGTACAAGTATAAGACTGTTTCTGCATGAGGGAGTACAAATGAATGTCAACATTGCAAGGTGTTAAAAAAGAGTTGGTATATGGGGAAAAATACAGTCAATGCAAAGTATTGTCTATCATTAAGACTAACATTGGGGTATGGTTCCATTGACTGTTACAAATATGCCAAAGCTAAATGTCAGTAAGTGGGCATATGGGAGAGGGATATAGGATTATTTATAGAAGAAATGAAAATGTCCTGAAAAAGTTGTGGTGGTGAAGGAGATGGTTGTGTGATTATTACTGGAACCATTGATTTTTAAAATAGGTTGGGTTGTATGATGGGTGAATAAAACAGTTTAAAAGTGAACAGAGATGGGGATGCATGGGTAGTTAATTGGTAAAATTTTCACTGACCATGCAGGAGACCTAGGTTCAATTCCGGGATGATGCTCATCCCAAAATAAACAAGCAAACGAACAAACAAGAATTCAACAAATAGTGCTGCAATAACGGGATATTTGATGTGGGGAAAAAAATGAAATATGACCCCCACCATACAGCAGACAAAAAAATGAACAGAGATACCAGTGTCAAAGAAAATGTGGACAGAAAAAGATACTTCTTCACTGTTGGTAGAGAAGTACAATGTTGCATAACCACTGGTGGGCAATGTGATGGCTCCAAATGAGGTTAGGTGTGGGGTTGCCATATGATCCTGTAACCCAATTGTTTGGTGTATAATTGGCAGAAATGAGAGTGGGGACACAGAGGGGCATTTCCTTACTTGTGTTCATGGCAGCAGTGTTGCTGTTTGCAACGGATGGTGGTGGCCTAAGGGTATATGAACTGAGGAATGGAAGGGCAATCTGTGGTTAATACATACTATGGAATATTGAGCAGCTGCTAGAAGAAATGAAGTTAGGAGCCAGGCAACTTGGTGAATGCATATTATGGATAATAAAATGAGTGAAATAAACCTGAAACAAAAAGGCAAATATAGCATCTCACAAAATATTGACTGACTATAATGTTAATCTTTTTCCCCATTCCCCAAAGGGGATTTTTCAAATACATTTTTATTCACTGTTGAAATCATTCTGGAATTTATCAGAGCATCACACTAACCTGGACAAGTCAGCAAAATCTCATGCTCTATTCAAGGTTCCATGTACTTATGGTGTTCAATTAAACTGACCATACAAGTTAAATTAGGAAATGCACTAGTCAAAATATAATTTTGCCCCAAATTAACATTTCTCCCTTTAGTCTCAAACTGAAGTTGAAGTTATAAAATATGAATGGCCATGTACTTTCAACACCCTGAAATGCTGACATTCTTTGTCCTTCTTCATGCAAAAATATTTTTTAATTTGTACATTTAATCATTACCACTGTACAATCTAGTCTTAAATTATACCATCTCAGTCTTTCTTATCTATCTTTCCTTGTGGTTTTGTACATTCCCCCAGCCCTTCTGCCTCTATCATTCTCACATCCTGTGTATTTACATTATTGTGCGACAATCAGGCAGTATTGTGCTATCCATTACTGAATTTTTACAACAAGGCTTGTTGCACAATCCAATACAGCAATTTAAAAAATATATATTTTTATTGAGAAATCTTCACATAGATCCAGTCCATAAACAGTATACAATAATGGCTCAAAATATTGTCCAATTGTTGTGCATTTATCACCTTGATCATTTTTAGAATATTTGCATCACTCCAGAAAATTAAATGAAAAGAAAAAAGCATCAGACAATGCATACCCCTTAAGCCTCCATCTCATTGACCATTAGTATTGCAATTTACCCAATATCTACCCTACATCCCCATTATTATTTATTCATTTATTATCTTTTGTTTTTTCATCTCTCCATACCAGGAATAAAAAGGGCAACAGAAACAAGTTTTTCCAATCACACATTCACACTGTAAAAGCTGTATAGTGACACAATCATCCTTGTGAATCAAGGCTACTGGAACAGATTTCAGCAACTTAAAGTACTTCCCTCTATCTACTACAGTGCAAGGGATATCTCTGTAATGCATAAGAGTAACCTCCAGGATAACCTCTGGACTCTATTTGGAATCTCTCCATCAGTGAAACTTTATATATTTTTCTCATTTCTCTCTTTCCCCTTTTGGTGAACAAGGTCCCCTCAATCCAATGATGCCAGGTCCTGGCTCATCCCAGATATCCTATTCTATCTTGCTGGGCAGATTTATACATCTGGGAGTCATGTACCATGTAGAGGTGTGGGAAATGAGTCCAACTGTTAAGTAGGCTGAGAGAAAGGCCACATCTGAGCAGCAAAAGAGGTTTCTTGAGGGTGACTCAGGCATAATTAAAAGCAGACTTAGTCTCTCCTTTGCTAGAATAAATTTTCTAGGGATGATCCCCAAGATTGAGTGCTTAGTTTTTTGAATTGGTTGTCCCCACTGAATGCAAGAATATCCAGAATTCCCCAGGTGGGAAAGTTTAATATTTCCTCTTTCTTCCACAAACAAGGGGATTTTGCAAATATATTTTATTCTCTGCCCAAATTACTCTGTAATATATAAGGACATGACATTAACATGCACAGACTAAGAAAGATCTTACTTCATATTCAAAGCTGTATGTATTTATGGGATTGAACTAAACCAACCATACAGTTAGATAGTGTACAAACAAAATATAAATTTTGCATCAAACAAACACCTCTTTCTTTCTTCTCATGCATAATTTGAAAGTTTAAAATAAGGACCATATCATCTTTTACCCTTAGTCCTATCCAGATCACTTTCATTCATATCCCTAGTTGAAGTTTGATTACTTTTTAAAGTTTTTAAATAGTTGCTGCATGGGGTACTGTTGAATTTCTTAATTTAGTGCTCTAAGTCTCAGGTGTCATGTAAATTACTCAAGATTCTGTGGACAACCAGATTATATGCAAATATCTCAATAACTCAGAATTTAGAAATAGCAGTTACAACTACTAAATAGATATGGCTGCTGTTAGAGCTTACAATCTTTACTATAGTCCCAAACATTTACTAAAGCCCTTTACTCTACACCCTAACCTGATGGACCATTACTCTTGACTTCAATTCTATGAGCTTGTGTATTATAATAATCTGTATGATTGAGTCATGCTAATATTTGTATTTTTGTTTCTATCATTTAATTCAACAAACTGTCCCCAACCTTTATTCACCTGGTTGCATGTCTCACAATTTCATTCCTACTTGCAGCCAACCCAGGGTCCACTGTATGTATACCCCACAGTTCCCCCTTCTATTCCTCAGTTATTGTACCATCAGTCCACCTCCATCCATTGTGAATCACAAATACTACTGTGATAAATGCCAGCATGTAAGTGTCCATTCACTTCCCCACTCTCAATTCTTCCAGTTATATACCTAGTAACAGGGTTGCAGGCTTATATGGAAACCCCAATTCAACCCTCCTGTGGAATCACCACACTGTCCTTCAGAGGAGCTGTATCTCTCAACTTCCCTACTAACAGTGAATACATATATCTCTTTCTGCACATTTTCTCTAGTATGTGTTTCTCTCTGTTCATATTTACAGCTATATTTGCACATCCTGCAATACCACCTAAGTAAATAGTCCTGCCTTCACCATAATCTATATGAAGACATTTCCTTTTCTTCTGCAAAGAATCCATACCAGTCTCCCATGTTTCCCATTTGTTGACATTTAGTTTTGGCATAATACCTTTGTTATATTCAGCAAAATTATATTACAGTGTTCCTGCTAACTACATGCATTTTTCCCATATTCCATCTCAATTTCAGCACCATGCAATGTTGAAATTCATTTGTTTCTCCTCCACACAAAAAAAGTTTTATATTTGTACCTTAATCCACATCATTGTCCACTTTAGGCACTCCTAAGTTATACCATCACAGTCTTTATCCTCTGTCTTTGTCCCAGTGACAAACATGCCCCTAGCTCTTCTCCCTCAACCATATGAATGTTCAGGTTCATTCAGTCTACAATCAGATATGATGTTCAGGTTCATTTAGTGTGCTTATGTACTTATGTTTCTGTGCTGCCATCACATATTATGTGAAGGTATCCATTGCTGAACATTTATATCAGTCTTGTTGCAGATTCCGTATTCCTTCAGCACCAAATGCCTAATCTGTAACCTCTTTTGATCTCCTGACAACCTGTGCTACTTAAAAAATGTTTCTATTGAGAAATATATACACATAGTTCATCCACTGCATATACTCAGAAGCTCACAATATTATTGGTGTTGTATATTCACCATCATGATCATTTTTAGAACATTTGAACCACTCCCACAGATAGAAAAATTTGTGCATCACATATTCCTTACCCTTTCCTCTCATTGATAATTAGTCTAGTATTTCAGTTTACCCAATTTTTTAAATCTTAGATCCCTAATATTTATTTACTCACTCCTTATTTTTACTCATCTCTTCATACCCTTGATTAAAGGAGCATCAGACACAAGTTTCCACAATCACACCATCACATTCTAAAAGCTATACACTTATACATTCATCCTCAAAAATAACAGCTACTGAACAGTTCAACAGTTTCATGTACTTCCCTCTAACCACTCCAATACAACATAAACTAAAAATGAATATCTATAGAATGCATAAAAGGAACTTCCAGGATAACCTCTCAAATATGTTTGGAATCTCTCAGCCTCTGAAAGTTTATTTATTCTCATTTCTCTCCTACCCCTTTTGGTCAAGAAGGCTTTCTCAATCCCATGATGCCAAGCCCTGTCTCAACATCAGGAGTCCTTTCCCACATTGACAGGGAGATTTACAACTCTAGGAGTCATGTCCTTATATGGTGGAGGGCAGTAAATTCACCTGCTGAATTGGTTTAGAAAGTGTTCTAGTTTGCTAGCTGCCAGAATTCAACACACCAGAAATGGATTGGCTTTTAATAAAAGGGGATTTATTTTTTAGTTCTTCAGAGGAAAGGCAGCTAACTTTCCACTGAGGTTCTTTCTTAATGTGGAAAGACACAAGATGGTCTCTGCTGGCCTTCTCTCTAGGTCTCTGGGTTTCAAACCCGCCCCCCCCCCGGGGTGACTTCTTTCTGCATCTCCAAAGGCCTGGGCTGAGCAGTGAGTGCTGAGATGAGGAATGCTGAGCTGCTTAGGCTGTGCTACATAGTGCTCTCTCATTTAAGCACCAGCCAATTAAGTCAAAAGTCATTCATTGCATCAGGCATGCTTCCTAGCTGACTGCAGATGTAATTAGCAACAGATAAGGTTCATGTACCATTGGCTCATGTCCACAGCAACAAAACCAGGTGCCTTCACCTGGCCAACTTGACAACTGAATCTAACTACCACAAAAAGATAAGCCACATCAGAGAAAAAAATGTGGTTTTCTGGGGGTGACTCATGCATAATTATAAGTAGGTTTTTCCTCTGAATGAATAAGTTTCATAGGGGTAAATCACATGATTGAGGCCTCAGCCTATTGAATTGGTTTTCTGCACTGCTTGCAAGAGAACTAGAAATTTCCCAAATGGGGAAATTTATGATTTCCTCCAGTCTCCTTTGCTTCCCAAAGGGATATTGAAATACATTTTAAAAATAGCTTTTTTTGTTGAAAAATCTTCACACAAATACAGTCCATACATGGTATACAATCAATGACTCACACTATCATCACATAGCTTTCATTACTGTGATCACTTTTAGAACATTTGCATAACTCCACAAAAAGTAAGAAAAAAAAAACTCATATATCCCATAACTATTTTCCCTCACTTTCAATGACTACTGGCATTTCAGTCTACCTAATGTTTTTAGCATGTATCACAACCTATCATTTAATTGTTTACTTATATCCTTATTTTTTTACTCACCTATCTACACCCTGGGAAACAAGGTGCAGAAGAGAGAGGGTTTTTGTAATCACATTGTGTATTAGTCAGGGTTCTCTAGAACAGCAGAACCAACAGGAAATATTTGTAAATATGAGGTTCACAAAGATGTCTCATGTAACTGTCAGAGTGGAAGAGTCCAAAATCTCTAGGGCAGGCTGTGAAGGTTTAAGCTCTTGTGAAGTTTCTGGATGAACTCCACAGGAGAGGCTGACTGGCTGAAGCAGCAGCGAATATGTCTCCCTCCTTCCATAAAGGTCTTCAACTGATTGGGTTTTCTTATTGTTGGGTGACATGCCTCAGTTCACAACAGCGAATAAGTCTCCCTCCTTCCATAAAGGTCTTCAACGGATTGGGTTTTCTTATTGTTGGGTGACATGCCTCAATTCATTACAGATGCAATCAATCTCAGAAACAATCAACTCACTGATAATTTTATACATCAGCCTTCTGTTTATCAACCAGCAATTAAATATCCTTAAGCAACAGTCAAACCTGTGTCTGCATGACCAGGCAGCTGTGCATCATCACTTGGCCACGTTGACAACAGAACCTAACCATCACAGTGAACATAGTGTAAACTTGGCAGATATACACCTAACATTGAAACACAGTTAATTTCCAAATAGAACAAAATAACAGATATGCATTGCCTAACAATAATCAACTGTTTTGCATACAACCAGAAATGCACTACATCTCTCAGAAATAGGGTGCAAGTCCTTAGATAATATTCACTCATTTAAGAAAAATATCTTTATTGAGAAATCTTCACACACATACAGTCTATACATGGTGTACAAGCAGTGGCTCACAATATCATGACACTCTTGTGTATTCATTGTGATCATTTTTAGAACATTTGCATCACTGTACAAAGAGGAATAAAAAGAAAAATGAAAAACCTCATACATACCATACCCCTAACCCATCTCTCTCATTGACCACAGGTATTTCACTCTACCCCAATTTTTTTAACTCTTAAGCCCCTATTATGCTTTTATTTTAATGCATATTCCTTTACTCATCTTTTCATACCCTGGATAAAAGTTGCATCAAACAAAATGTCACAATCACACAGTCACATTGTAAAACTTTCATTACATAATCATCATCAAGAATAAAGGTTACTAGAACACAGATCAACAGTTTCAGGTATTTCCCTCTAGCCACACCAATATACCATAAATTAAAATGGGATAACTATATAATGCATAATAATGACCTCCAGGATAAAATCTGAAGTCTGTTTGAAACCTCTCAGCCACTGAAACTTTTTCTCATTTCTCTCTTCATCCTTTTGGTCAAGAAGGCTATCTCACTTCCATAATATTGCACCTTGGCTCATCCCAGAAGTTCTGTCCTACATTGGCAGGGAGATGCACACACCTGAGAGTCATGTCCCACTTAAAGGGGTGGAGAGTCAGTTCACCTGCCAAGTTGTCTTAGAGAAAGAACCACATATAGGCAACAGATGAGGTATTCTGTGGATGACTTTTAGGCATAATTATAAGTAGGCTTTGCTTCTCCTTTGTAGGAATAAGTTTCATAGGCTTGCAGCTCAAGTTTTCAGGCTCACTCTATTGGGATTTTTGTCCCCATTGCTTGTGAGAATACTCAAGAATTCCTCAGAAAAAGAAATTGAGTATTTCCTCCTATCTGTCAAGTCTCTCAAGGGGACTTTGCAAATATATTTTAGCATCTTCTCAGATAACTCTGGGGTGGTTCAAGGGTAGCTCAGTAGAATAATTGTGTGCCAGCCAGGAAATCTGGGTTCAATTCCAGGACCTTGCACTTCACCCTCCTCCCAAATGAAAACCTCCTTTTTTGCCCAGATAACTCTGGAATTTATCAATGCATCATGCTAAGTTTAACAAACCAACAGGTTCTCACAATCTATTTAATGTTCCATGTAATTATGGTGTTCAAATATGCTAGCCACACAAGTTAAATAGTGTGCTATTGAAAATATGCCTTTAAAACCAAGTAGATCTCTTCTTTAATCTCACACAAGTTGAAGTTTTAAAATACAGTCAATAGCATCCTCCATCCTTTAATCTGATATACCTTACTTTGCAGAAATAGAAAAACTAATAACCATATTCATTTGGAAGGGCAGAATGTCTCAAATTGCTAATAGTATCTTGAGAAAGGTACATGACCTTAAAACATATCATGAAGCGGCAGTGGTCAAAGCAACATGGTACTGACATAAAGATAAATATACTGACTAATGAAATTGAATTTAGTGTTCACAATACACCCTCTCATTTATGGACAATTGTTTTTGATAAGGCCAAGCCAACACAGTGGGACAGAACAGCCTCTTCAATAAATGACCTTTGGAGAACTGGATATGCATATGCAAAAGAAAAAATGATCTGTATCTCATACTGTATATATAAATGAACTCAAAATGTATCAAAGACCCAAACTTTAGAGCTAAGACCATAAAACTTTTAGACAAAAATGTAGGTAAATATCTTATGAATCTTTTAATAAGAGTTGAGTTTCTAGACCTTACACCCAAAGCATGACCAATAAGAAAACAAACAGACTCAGATAGAAAGTTAGATACACAAAAAAACAGAAATATAGATATATAAAGCTCCCTGCTTTCAACAATAATTTTTCATTCTTTTCTGGTATGACTTGCAATTAAGATCATTTACATACTGTATTGATAGAGCAATTCTTTCTCTTGATTTTAGTTTAACTCAGTATTTATTTAGTTGTACAATACCTGGTTGTTGGAGTTGCATTTAAATGGATCTTACTATTTTTGTATATCCTGATTTTCCATCAACCTATGTCTGTAGTTTTACAGCTTTTAAAATTTCTTCTTTGTTAGGGGTGATTTGCTTGTTCTTCTTAGTGAATAGCAGTGCCAATTGCAGTGCACGAGCTTGTCCTGCAGGCACATCTACTGGTAAACAATATGGAGAAAAATTTATTTAGGCATCTGTTCTAGTTTCATAGCTGCCAGAAGCAATATACCATAAAAAGAAAGGCTTTTAAAAGGGGAAATTTATCAAGTTGTAAGTCCATAGTTCTAAGGCCATGAAAATGTTCTAACTAAAACAAGATTATAGAAATGTCCAATCTAATGTGTCTAGGGAAACATATCTTGAACCAAGGCCAATGATATTCAGAGTTTCTCTTTCAAGTGGAAAAGCACATGGAAAACATGGTACCATCTGCTAGCATTCTGTCCCTGCTTCTTGTTTCATGAAGCACCCCTGGGGGAGTTTTCTTCATCTCCAAAATTCTCTGGCTGCACAGGATCTGTATCTCTTTCCAATGGTTCCTGAGCTGAGTTGAGCTAAGCTCCTTCTGACTTATTTTAAAGTCTTCAGAGATAAGCAGCCAAAATGAAATCAATGTGCTCAAGATTAATTCCACAGCAATAGAGAGGCCAATGTATGTTTAATCAGAAAACTGGGCACCATCATCTGACCAATTTTGACAGTTGAACCTGTCATAGTAGTTAATTTCTAATATTTGTTTCTTTTGTATCTCTAATTGGATATAGACAAAATGAAATAAAATTTAATATTCTAAAAATATTTACATGATATATTGTTTTCAACATTTTACACTTGATATTACTCTATGTTTTAGAAGACTATCATATATAGATATAGAGATAGAGATACAAAAATATTGTGATGTTTAGGTTCATTTGTCAACTTAGCCAGAAAATTGTGTCCAGTCATCTGGTCAACAATCACTCTCCTGTTAACTACCAAGAAATTTCCTGGACCTAAATCATCAGTAAGTCCATGGACTCAAATTATCACTAATTTGATTGCATCTATGGCTGATTACATCTACAATAAAATGAGCTTACCTGCAGCAAGGAGAGGTGTTTCATCCAATTTGTTGAAGGCTTGAAAGGAAGTGATGATTTAAGCAGTCAGAAGAAAGATTTTCCATCTCTAGTTCACACAGTCAGCCTCTCATGGTGAATTCATCAAAAATATTTATTGAAGTTCCCAGCTGCAGCCTGACCTATGAAATCTGGACTCATACATCCCTCAGTTGTGTGAGACACTTTAAAAATATTTTTATTGAGAAATCTTCACACACATACAATCCATACATAGTATACAATCAATGGGTCACAATATTATTACATAGCTGTACATTCATCACCATGATCATTTTTAGAACATTTGCATCACTCCAGAAAAAGAAATAAAAAGTAAAAAGAAAACTCATACACCCCATACCCCTTACTCCTCCCTCTCATTGACAACTATTATTTCAATCTACCACATTTTATTTTGTATCACTTCACTAATATTTATTTATTTTATCCTTATTTTGTTTACTAATTAGCTCATGCCCTGGATAAAAGAAGCATCAAACACAGGTTTTTATAATCACATGATCACATTGTAAAAGCAACATCATTATACAATCTTCTTCAAGAACCAAGGCTACAAGCACTTGTACCTGAAATTGTTGAACTTTGTTACAGTGGTCTTGATTCTATTTTTTTAATTTTTTGGTGGCCATTATTCTTTCTTTTTTTTTTTTTTTTTTTGCATGGGCAGGCACTGGGAATTGAAACCACTTCTCTGGCATGGCAGGCAAGAACTCTGCCACTTAGCCACAATTGCACCACCCTGTAGACATATTTATTTTAAGTTTGGTGGAGACTGGCACCAGTTTCTTGGCTACCTCAGTCTGGTTGGAGTTTCTTCCTTGCCAAATGTGGAGTGGTAAGCAAGGGAATGGTTTTAGTTTATATACTATAGACTCAGAATTTTCCTATTGAATTTTCATAGATATTTTAACATTGTATTTTACATTCTTTAGTAAGCTTCTAAACTCAAATGGAAGATTATAAAGGCCATTCAGGGCTGGTTCCCAGCACACATCCTAATCCTATTATTTTAGATACCTGTGGATGATTTCCTGTTTATTAGTAGTATTATTCTATGCTTAAAAGGGAATCTGGATAGTGCAACAGTGGCTCAGTGGAAGAATTCTCACCTGCCATGCCAGAGACCCAGGTTTCATTCCTAGAGTCTGCCCACTAACCATCCCCCCACAAAAAACAGAGAGTATGTTGGATTTTCCCCCATTATTCACTACCTCAATTTAATCACTTCTTCGAAATTATGAAAGCTAAAATATTTTTGCATTTGTGTATAGCCACAAGCTTCTCTCTATTAAAGAGCTTTATTTCAACATAACTGCCACTAGGCTGGAGGTTTAAAAGTGCAGTTTTCCTCACTTTTCCTCATCTGAAACTGCTACACCATTTGAAAATCATTAACATTAAAAACACATTTTACTTTATGACAACCTTTAGCATGATCATTATAAAGTTTAAAGCAGATGAACTTGTCTTAAAGTTCATATTAATAAGCAGGAATTAAAAAATAAGGACCATACCTTAGCAGAAGGTGATTTTGATATATCAGTCCTGGATTATGAGCTCAGCACATTCTTACTTTTTCCAGTTTTTTTTTTATTAATTAAAAAAATTAACTAACACAACATTTAGAAATCATTCCATTCTACATATACAATCAGTAATTCTTAATATCAACACATAGATGCATATTCATCATTTCTTAGTACATTTGCATCGATTTAGAAAAGGAAATAGAAAGACAGCAGAAAAAGAAATAAAGCAATAATAGAAAAATAAAATAAAAAATATATAGAAAATAAAAAAAGCTATACCTCAGATGCAGCTTCATTCAGTGTTTTACCATAATTACATTACAATTAGGCATTATTGTACTGTCCATTTTTGAGTTTTTGTATCTAGTCCTGTTGCAGAGTCTGTATCCCTTCAGCTCCAATTACCTATAATCTTACCCTGTTTCTATCTCCTGCTTGTCTCTGTTACCAATGACATATTCCAATTTTCTTCTCGAATGTTGGTTCACATCAGTGGGACCATACAGTATTTGTCCTTTAGTTTTTGGCTAGTCTCACTCAGCATAATGTTCTCTAGGTCCATCCATGTTATTACATGCTTCATAAGTATATCCTGTCTTAAAGCTGCATAATATTCCATCATATGTATATACCACAGTTTGTTTAGCCACTCTTCTGTTGATGGACATTTTGGCTGTTTCCATCTCTTTGCAATTGTAAATAACGCTGCTATAAACATTGGTGTGCAAATGTCCGTTTGTGTCTTTGCCCTTAAGTCCTTTGAGTAGATACATAGCAATGGTATTGCTGGGTCATATGGCAATTCTATATTCAGCTTTTTGAGGAACCGTCAAACTGCCTTCCACAGTGGTTGCACCATTTGACATTCCCACCAACAGTGGATAAGTGTGCCTCTTTTCCACATCCTCTCCAGCATTGTCATTTTCTGTTTTGTTGATAATGGCCATTCTGGTGGGTGTGAGATGATACCTCATTGTGGTTTTGATTTGCATTTCTCTAATGGCCAGGGACATTGAGCATCTCTTCATGTGCCTTTTGGCCATTTGTATTTCCTCTTCTGAGAGGTGTCTGTTCAACTCTTTTTCCCATTTCATAATTGGGTTGGCTGTCTTTTTGTTGTTGAGTGGAACAATCTTTATAAATTCTGGATACTAGACCTTTATCTGATATGTCATTTCCAAATATTGTCTCCCATTGTGTAGGCTGTCTTTCTACTTTCTTGATGAAGTTCTTTGATGCACAAAAGTGTTTAATTTTGAGGAGTTCCCATTTCTTTCTTTCTTTCTTCAGTGCTCTTGCTTTAGGTTTAAGGTCCATGAAACTGCCTCCAATTGTAAGATTCATAAAATTTCTCCCTACATTTTCCTCTAACTGTTTTATGGTCTTAGACCTAATGTTTAGATCTTTAATCCATTTTGAGTTAACTTTTGTGTAGGGTGTGCGATACGGGTCCTCTTTCATTCTTTTGCATATGGATATCCAGTTCTCTAGCACCATTTATTGAAGAGACTGTTCTGTCCCAGGTGAGTTGGCTTGACTGCCTTATCAAAGATCAAATGTCCATAGATGAGAGGGTCTATATCTGAGCACTCTATTCAATTCCATTGTTCGATATATCTATCTTTATGCCAGTACCATGCTGTTTTGACCACTGTGGCTTCATAATATGCCTTAAAGTCAGGCAGCATGAGACCTCCAGCTTCGTTTTTTTTCCCTGAAGATACTTTTAGCAATTCGGGGCCCCCTGCCCTTCCAGATAAATTTGCTTATTGGTTTTTCTATTTCTGAAAAATAAGTTGTTGGGATTTTGATTGGCATTGCATTGAATCTGTAAATCAATTTTTGTAGAATTGACATCTTAACTATATTTAGTCTTCCAATCCATGAACATGGTATGCGCTTCCATCTATTTAGGTCTTCTGTGATTTCCTTTAACAGTTTTTTGTAGTTTTCTTTGTATAGGTCTTTTGTGTCTTCAGTTAAATTTATTTCTAAGTATTTTATTCTTTTAGTTGCAATTGTAAAGCAAATTCTTTTCTTGACTTCCCCCTCAGCTTGTTCATTGCTAGTGTATAGAAGCACTACTGATTTTTGAATGTTGATCTTGTAACCTGCTACTTTGCTGTACTCATTTATTAGCTCTAGTAGTTTTGTTGTGGATTTTTCCGGGTTTTCGATGTATAGTATCATATCATCTGCAAACAGTGATAGTTTTACTTCTTCCTTTCCATTTTTGATGCCTTGTATTTCTTTTTGTTGTCTAATTGCTCTGGCCAGAACCTCCAACACGATATTGAATAACAGTGGTGATAGAGGACATCCTTGTCTTGTTCCTGATCTTAGGGGGAAAGTTTTCAATTTTTCCCCATCGAGGATGATATTAGCTGTGGGTTTTTCATATATTCCCTCTATCATTTTAAGGAGGTTCCCTTGTATTCCTATCCTTTGAAGTGTTTTCAACAGGAAAGGATGTAGAATCTTGTCAAATACTTTCTCTGCATCGATAGAGATGATCATGTGATTTTTCTGCTTTGATTTGTTGATATGGTGTATTACATTAATTGATTTTCTTATGTTGAACCATCCTTGCATACCTGAGATGAATCCTACTTGGTCATGATGTATAATTCTTTTAATGTGTTGCTGGATTCGATTTGCTAGAATTTTGTTGAGGATTTTTGCATCTCTATTCACTAGAGAGATTGGTCTGTAGTTTTCTTTTTTTGTAATATCTTTGCCTGGTTTTGGTATGAGGGTGATGTTGGCTTCATGAAATGAATTAGGTAGCTTTCCCTCCACTTCAATTTTTTTGAAGAGTTTGAGCAGGGTTGCTACTAATTCTTTCTGGAATGTTTGGTAGAATTCACATGTGAAGCTGTCTGGTTCTGGACTTTTCTTTTTGGGAAGCTTTTGAATGACTGATTCAATTTCTTTACTTGTGATTGGTTTGTTGAGGTCATCTATTTCTTCTTGAGTCAAAGTTGGTTGTTCATGCCTTTCTAGGAATTTGTCCATTTCCTCTAAATTGTTGTATTTATTAGCGTAAAGTTGTTCATAGTATCCTGTTATTACCTCCTTTATTTCTGTGAGGTCAGTAGTTATGTCTCCTCTTCCATTTCTGATCTTATTTATTTGCATCCTCTCTCTTCTTCTTTTTGTCAATCTTGCTAAGGGCCCATCAATCTTGTTGATTTTCTCATAGAATCAACTTCTGGTCTTATTGATTTTCTCTAACTTCTGGTTTGGTTTTGTTGATTTTATCAATTGTTTTCATGTTCTCAATTTCATTTATTTTTGCTCTAATCTTTGTTATTTCTTTCCTTTTGCTTGCTTTGGCGTTGGTTTGCTTATCTTTCTCCAGTTCTTCCAAGTGGTCAGTTAATTCCTGAATTTTTGCCCTTTCTTCTTTTTTGATATAGGCATTTAGGGCAGTAAATTTCCCTCTTAGTACTGCCTTTGCTGAGTCCTATAGGTTTTGATATGTAGTGTTTTCATTTTCATTCGCTTTGAGATATTTACTAATTTCTCTTATAATTTCTTCCTTGACCCACTCCTTGTTTAAGAGTGCATTGTTGAGCCTCCACGTATTGGTGAATTTTCTGGCACTCCGCCTATTATTGATTTCCAACTTCATTCCTTTATGATCTGAGAAAGTGTTGTGTATGATTTCAATCTTTTTAAATTTGTTGAGACTTGCTTTGTGACCCAGCATATGGTCTATCTTTGAGAATGATCCATGAGCACTTGAGGAAAAGGATATCCTGCTGTTGTGGGGGTGTAAATTCCTATAAATGTCTGTTAAGTCTAGCTCATTTACAGTAATATTCAAATTCTTTGTTTCTTTATTGATCCTCTGTCTAGATGTTCTGTCCATTGATGAGAGTGGGGAATTGAAGTCTCCAATTATTATGGTAGATGTGTCTATTTCCATTTTCAGTATTTGTTGTGTATTTCTCACGTATTTTGGGGCATTCTGATTCTGCGCATAAATATTTATGATTGTTAAGTCTTCTTGATTAATTGTTCCTTTTATTAGTAGATAGTATCCTTCTTTGTCTGTTTTAACTGTTTTACTTTTGAAGTCTAATTTGTTGGATATTAGTATAGCTATTCCTGCTCTTTTCTGGTTGTTATTTGCATGAAATATCTTTTCCCAACCTTTCACTTTCAATCTATGTTTATCTTTGGGTCTATGATGTGTTTCCTGTAGGCAGCATATAGAAGGATCTTCTTTTTAAATCCATTCTGCCAGTCTATGTCTTTTGGTTGGGGAATTCAGTCCATTAACATTTAGTGTTATTAATGTTTGGGTAATACTTTCCTCTACCATTTTGCTTTTTGTATCATATGTATCATATCTTATTTTCCTTCTTTCTACACTCTTCTCCACCCCTCTCTCTTCTGTCTTTTCATATCTGACTCTAGTGTTCCCTTTAGTATTTCTTGAAGATCTGGTCTCTTGATCACAAATTCTCTCAGTGACTTTTTGTCTGAAAATGTTTTAATTTCTCCCTCATTTTTGAAGGACAATTTTGCTGGATATGAAATTCTTGGGTGGCAGTTTTTCTCTTTTAGCAATTTAAATATATCATTCCACTGTCTTCTTGCCTCCATGGTTTCTGCTGAGAAATCTGCACATAGTCTTATTGGGTTTCCCTTGTGTGTGATGGATTGTTTTTCTCTTGCTACTTTCAAGATCCTCTTTTTCTCTTTGACCTCTGACATTCTAACTAGTAAGTGTCTTGGAGAATGCCTATTTGGAGCAATTCTCTTTGGGGTGCACTGCACTTCTTGGATCTGTAATTTTAGGTCTTTCATAAGAGTTTGGAAAGTTTCAGTAATAATTTCTTCCATTAGTTTTTCTCCTCCTTTTCCCTTCTCTTCTCCTTCTGGGACCCCCACAACATGTTTATTTGTGCCCTTCATATTATCATTCAATTCCCTCAGCCCCTGCTCAAATTTTTCCATTCTTTTCCCTATAATTTCTGTTTCTTTTTGGATTTCAGATGTTCCATCCTCCAGTTCACTAATTCTAACCTCTGTCTCTTGAAATCTACCATTGTAGGTTTCCATTGTTTTTTTCATCTCTTCTACTGTATCTTTCATTCCCATAAGTTCTGTGATTTGTTTTTTCAGACTTTCCATTTCTTCTCTTTGTTCATCCCTTGCGTTCTTCATGTCCTCCCTCAATTTATTGATTTGGTTTTTGAAGAGGTTTTCCTTTTCTGTTCGTATATTCAGAATTAGTTGTCTCAGTTCCTGTATCTCATTTGAACTATTGGTTTGTTCCTTTGACTGAGCCATATCTTCAATTTTCCTGGTGTGATTTGTTAATTTTTGCTGGTGTCTGGACATTTAATCAGATTTCCCTGAGTGTGAGACCCAGCAGGTTGAAAGGATTTCCTGTGAAGTCTCTGGGCTTTGTTTCTTTTATCCTTCACAGTATGTGGTGCTTGTCTGTCTATGGGTCCCACCAGCAAAAGATGTTGTGGCTCCTTTATTAATGCCACTATTGGTGCTTGGTTGGACCCAGTCCCTGCCACTGTCGGAGACTCCCTCCTCTCCCTCCGGGCAGCCGCCTTTGGGGGACGGGCACCGGCTGCCATGGCCTGGCGAGCTCGCTGTTCTGAGATTCGCTGCCAGACCGGGAAGCCGCCTCTCTGAATCTCTCAGCCAGTCTGGGCAGGAGGGAGGGAGGGGCACCGCCCACCAGCTGCTGCGGCCCAGGGAAGAGTGCGCTGCTTGTGGAGCTCACCACAGCAGAGTCTCGCAGTTGGTCCAGCCAGTCCAGACTGTGGTACGCTGTGTGTCCAGTCCGTGCCATGACCCGGGAGCTGTTCTGCACTGTTTCTGGTCACCTAGTAGTTGCTCTGGAGGAGGAACTAAGACATGCATACCTTACTAAGCTGCCATCTTGGCCCTCCCAATCTTTTCCAGTTTTTTAATAGTGGAAAATAACATAATAAAAAAACAATAAATTTAAAAGTACACTACAATTATTAGTTGTAGAACAGATTCCAGAGTTTGGTATGGGTTACAATTTCAATTTTAGGTTTTTATTTCCAGTAGCTCAAAAACACTGGAGACTGAGAGAAATATAATAGGAATATAATGATTCAGCAATTATGCTCATTTATTAAATCCTATCTTCTGTTAAAACAACAAATTCTTTGATCTTTATCCCATTATTTAGGAGCTTTGGGACTAGTTCTAAATTTTTCATGGTGGGAAGGGGTGTCAAGAATATGGAATTGGGGTGGCACTAGCTGATGTTCTGGAAGTGGCCCCTATGAATTTTGGGACTTACAGGCTTATAAACCAAACTGGAGATCAGAAGTGTTCTTTAGGACTGGCAGCAATAGTTTTGGTTGAGGTTTGGCAAACCAAGATATATGGCAATATTTAGCTGAAGCTTGCACTAGTATAGCCTTCAGAGTAGCCTCTCAAATATACATGAACCCTCTTACCCACAATTTGTAATATGAGGTACACCCAGCCACTGATACCTTATTTGTTACTATTCATTTTCGCCTTTTTGTCAGGAAGGCATTGTTGATCCCATGGTACCAGGGCCAGGCTCATTGCTGGGAGTCATATCCCAATGTTCCAGGGGGATTTTCACCCCTGGGTGTCATATCCCATGTCAGAGGGAGGATAATGATTTCATTTGTGGAACTGGGCTTATAGAGGGAGAGGCCACATTTGAGCAACAAAAGAGGGCCTCTGGAAGTAACACTTAAGCATAACTATAGGTAGGCTAAGCATTCCCATTATGAAAATCAGCTTCACAGGACAAAGTTCCAAGATTGAGGGCTTGACCTATTGATCTGAGTGTCCTTAATGTTTGACAAAGTGTCAGGGGTTCCACAGTGGTAAAATTTAAGAACTCCATATTTTT
This sequence comes from Tamandua tetradactyla, assembly GCF_023851605.1. Classification (NCBI taxonomy): domain Eukaryota; kingdom Metazoa; phylum Chordata; class Mammalia; order Pilosa; family Myrmecophagidae; genus Tamandua; species Tamandua tetradactyla. The sequence goes on along the minus strand of NC_135330.1, from coordinate 98,181,185 downwards.
CCTCCCATCCTTCATGGGACTTTGCCAATGATTTGATGATTTGCTTTGTTTTAATTTTTTAATTTTTACCATGTTTTTATTGTGAAATATAACATATATACAAGAAAGCAAGAAATTTGCAAGTAAATTTTAACAAGTTGTTATAAATCAGATTTTAAATTTTCTTATGGGTTGTAGTAACATAAGTTTTCATTTTTATTTCTACCTGCTCCAAGACACTGAAGACCAAAAAAAATGAATATAATAATTTCACAGTCATATTCATTTAACTACTATCATCTCTATTGTAATTCTCCTTGTCTTTTCTCTTCTTTTGTGAAAAATAACATATATACAAAAAAATAAATTACAAAATACATCATGATGGTTGTAGAACAGATTTCAGAGTTTGATATAGGTTAGAATTCTACAATTTTAAGTTTTTGCTTCCAGCTGCTCAAAGGTACAGAAGAATAAAAGAAAAATTGACAATATGATTCAGCAATCACACTTATTTGTTAAAACTTAACTCTCTGTGTAATTTCACCATCACCTTAATCTTTCCCCAACTCTTTAGGGGTATGGAGGCTATACTCATTCTAATTTTTTCATGTTGGAAGGGGATCTCAGAAACATAGAATAAGGAAATGAACTAGTTGATGTTCTGGAGAGGCTGGCTCCTCTGCATTTCAGTATTTATATGGTCAAGGGAATGATTTGGAGGTTTTAGGTTTCTGGAAAGGTACCTTAGCATGTAGAACCTCTGTAGAATCTTATATAATGCCCAATGTATTCTGGAGGATTGTCAGGAATGGTTTTGGTTGGGGTTTGGCAAATTGCAACAGGCAGCAATGTCTAACTGAAGCATGCATGAGTGACCTCCTGAGTAGCCTCTCAACTCTATTTGAACTCCCACACTGATACTTTATTTGTTCCATTTACTTTTCCCCTTTTGGTCAGGATGGCAGTGTTTATCACACAGTGCAAAGGCAAGGTTCATCCCAGGGATTCATCTCCCACACAGCCAGGGAGACCTTCACACCTGGATGTCATGTCCCATTTAGGGGACAAGGCAATGGCTTCAATTGCAGAGTTGGGCTTAGGAAGAGAGAGCCACATATGAGCAACAAAAGAGGTCATCCAGACATTACTCTTAGACATTCCTATAGGTAGGCAATCCTCCCTGTTACATAAATAATTTTAGCAAGAACAAGCCTCAAGATCAAGTACTTGGCCTACTGATTTCTGTATTCTAAGTGTTGGACACAGTATCTGGGGTCTCTCTGGTGATAAAATTTAAGAGTTGTATATATTTTCTCCCATTTCTTAAGGGACTTTCCCAATATCTTTTGATTATTTGCTTAATATACTCTGTGACATATCAAGGCATTACTTGAAGCTCTACAGGATAAAAGCCCTCATTGTCATTCTGGGCTCCCTGTGTACCCAAATATTTAAACAAAATTTCTTGAGTAATAAACATATTTGTAAATTATGTGCTACAAAACATTTAAGTTCTGAAAAAATAAACCTTTTTTTCTTTGGTCTCATAGAGTAGATGAAGTTCTAAAATACAGACAATATCTTCCATATACCTGTGTTCTGAATTACTTTAATGCAGACTTGATTGGTTTTGTTCTTAAATCTGAATACCAGGTTGTAAATATATCCAGAAATAATAATTACCACTCTGGATGAAATGTGACTGCTATATGAGCTTAAAATCTATGCACCAATTTCCTTACAAGTATTTTTTAAATGAGACAATACAATATTTGCTTTTTTGCTCATGGCTTATTTTACCTGATGAAATGTTCTACAGATTCATTCACATCATTTCATGCCTCACAACTTTGCTCTTTTTTCTAGTAGCACAATATTCAATCCTATGTATACACCATCATTTGCTCTTCTATTTCTCAGTTTGTATATCCTACTGTCACTTCAATCCATTGGGGAACATGTGCAACGTCTAAAGCCAAAGTCCATCAGCACTCTCAATTTTGGACAATTTCATTGTTCCCAAGAGAAAGATAATCAATAAACAAATCCTCACCAAATAAAAGTCCAGACCTCCCTTAACTCTTGTCCTTCCCTCATTATATATCCCTGGCATTGCTGTGGTAGTGTTCATGTGTTCCTGTCAAGTACTGCCCTTAATGTGCAATAGTCATTTTCCTCCTATATCCCCAAATTATACACTCTTTTTACAAGCTTCATAACATTGAAGTAGTTCATGCAAGAATTATTTATATTTACAGTGTTAATGAGTGGGACACAAGGGTTTATAAACCCACATTTTTAAAAAATTTATTTTATTGCATTAACACACCAACATGCAAACACTAACATTCTTACCAGATGATCATACCATTCCACATATATAATCAGTAATTCACAATATCATGGCATAGTTGTATATTCATCATCATTATCATTTCTTAAAACATTTGTATCAATTCAGAATAAGAAATAAAAAGTAAACAGGAAACAGTTCATACATGCTATACCCCTTATACCTCCCTCTCATTAATCACTAGCATTTCAATCTACTAAATTTATCTTAACATATGTTCTCTCTATTTTTATTTATTTTTAATCCATATGTTTTACTCATCTGTCAATAAAGTAGATAAAAGGAGCATCAGACACAAGGTTTTCATAATCACACAGTCACATTGTGAAAGCTATTTTATTATGCAATCACCTTCAAGAAACATGGCTACTGGAACACAGCTCTGCATTTTCAGTCAGTTCTTTCCAGTCTCTCCATTACACCTTAACTAAAAAGGATATATCTATAGTATGCATAAGGATAGCCTCCAGGAAAACCTGTCAACACTGGAATCTCTCAGCCATTGACATTTTATTGTCTCATTTCACTTTTCCCCCTTTTGGTTGAGAAGATTTTCTCTATCTCTTCATGCTGAGTTCCAGCTCATTCTGGGATTTCTGTTCCATATTACCAGGATGGTCCATAACCCCTGGGAGTCATGGCCCATGTAGAGAGGGGGAGGGCAATGAGTTTGCTTGTCCTCTTGGCTGAGAGAGAGAGGCCCCCTCTGAACAAGGAAAGAGGTTCTTTTGGGGGTGACTGTTAGGACTAATTTTAAGTAGGCTTAGCCTATCCTTTGTGGGGTTAAGTTTCATGTGAAGAAACCCCAAGATTGGAGGCTCAGCCTATTGCTTTGGTTGTCCCCACTGCTTGTGAGAATATCAAGAATTCTCCACTTGGCAAAGTTGAATTGTCTTCCTTTCTTACCATTCCCCTAAGGGGACTTTGCAAATATTTTATCTTCACTGTTCAGATCACTCTGAGATTTATCAAGACATCACTCTGGAAAAACCTACAAAATCTCATGCCCTACTCAAGGTTTCATGTACTATGGTGTTCAATTAAGCTGTACACATGTTATATTAGGAAATGCAGTAGTCAAAATAGACATTTTGTATCAAATAAACATTGTTTGCTTTAGTCTCACACAGAAGTTAAAGTTTTAAAATATTAATTTTCATTTATTTTCAACACCCTGTAGTATTTACATTCCTTTGCTCTTCCTCATGCAAAAACATTTTTAAATTTGTATATTTAGTCACTATCATTATCCACTCTAGGCATTCCTAGATTATACCATCTCAGTGTTCTAACATTATTGTACTACAGTTAGGCAGTAGTGTGCCATTCACTTTTGAATTTTTATAATCAGTCTTGTTGCACAATCTGTATTCCTTCAATTCCAATTACCCAATATCTATGCTACAATATCTATGCTATTTCTATCTCCTGACGACCTCTTTTCTTCAATGAAATTCTCCAACTTCATTCATTAATGTTAGTTCATATCAGTGAGGCCATACAACATTTGTCCTTTTATTTCTTTTGAATCTCACTCAGCAAAATGTCCTTAAGGTTCATGCATGTTGTTATATATTTTGTAAATATATAATGTCTTACAGCTACATATTATTCTAACATATGAATATATCACAGTGTGTTTAGACTCTCATTTGTTGATGGACATTTTGGCTGTTTTCATCTCTTCACAATTGTAAATAATGCTGCTACAAACATCAGTGTGCAAATGTCCAGTTGTGTCCTTGCCCTCATGTTATCTGAGCAGATACCTAGCAATGGCATTGCTGGGTCATATTTCAAATCTATACTTGGCTTCCTGAGGTACTGCCAAACTGCCTTCCACAGAAGTTGTACAATTTGACATTCCCACCAATGATAGATAAGTTTACCTCTTTCTCTAACATCCAGCACTTCTTGTATTCTGTTTTATTGATAATGGACATTCTCATGGATGTGAGATATCTGGCTTTGTTTTTTATTTACATTTCCCTAATAGCCAGGGAAGTTGAGCATCTTTTCATGTGCCTTTTGGGCATTTGTATTTCCTCTTCTGAGAAGTGTCTGTTCATTTCTTTTGTCCATTTTGTAATTGTGTTGTTTGTCTTTTTGTTGTTGAGTTGAATGAGCAATGTCTTTATATATTCTGGATACTAGACTTTTATCTGATATATCATTTCCAAATATTATCTCCCATTGTGTAAGCTGTCTTTTTACTTTGTTAATGAAGTTCTTTGATCCACAAATGTTTAATTTTGAGGAGTTCCCATTTATTTACTTATTTCTTCAATGCTAGTGCTTTGGGTGTAAGGTCTAGGAAACTGCCTCCTATTATACGATTTATAAGATATGTCCATACATTTTCTTCTAAAAGTTTTATGGGCTTAGATCTAATGTTTAGGTCTTTTATTCATTTTTGAGTTAATTTTTGTATAGGTGTGGGATATGAATCCTCTTTCATTCTTTTGCATGTGGATATCCAGTGGTCTAGGCACCATTTATTGAAGAGATCTGTTCTGTCCCAGGTGAGTTGGCTTGACTGCCTTATCAAAGATCAATTGTCCATAGATGACAGGGTCTATATCTTAACATTATATTTGATTCTATTGCTCAGTATATCTATCTTTATGCCAGTACCATGCTATTTTGACCACTGTAGCTTTGTAATATGCCTTAAAGTCAGGTAGCATGATACCTCTGGCTTCATTTTTCTTTCTCAGGATACTTTTAGCTATTCAGAGCATCCTAGCCTTCCAATAACCAAATATTGGCTTTTCTATTTCTGCAAAGTAAGTTTTTGGGAATTTAATTGCTATTTCATTGAATCTGTGAATCAATTTAGGTAGAATTGACATTTTAACTATATTTGGTCTTCCAATCCATGAACATGGTATGCCCTTCCATTTATTTAGGTCTTCTGTAATTTCTTTTAACAATTTCTTGTAGTTTTCTTTGTATAGGTCTTTTGTCTCTTTAGTTAAATTCATTCCTAAATATTTTATTCATTTGATTGCAATTGTTAAGGGAATTTTTTTCTTGATTTCCCCCTCAGATTGTTCATTACTAGTGTACAAAAACACTACAGATTTTTGAGTGTTGATCTTGTAACCTGCCACTTTGCTGTACTATTAGCTCTAATAGTTTTGCTGTGGATTTTTCAGGGTTTTGGGCATATATCATCTGCAAACAGTGAGAGCTTTACTTCTTCATTTCCAATTTCTTATCTTCTATTTCTTTCCCTTTTTTTGTCTAATTGCTCTGGCTAGAACTTCCAACACAATGTTGAATAACAATGGTGATAGTGGACATCCTTTCCTTGTTCCTGATTTCAGGGGAAAAGTTTTCATTGTTTCCCCATTCGGGATGATGTTACCTGTGGGTTTTTCATATATTCCTTTTATCATGTTGAGGAAGTTCCCTTCTATTTCTATCCCTTGAAGTGTTTTCAGCAAGAGAGGATGTTATGTCAAATGCCTTTTGTGCATCAGTCAAGATATCATGTGTCATTTTTGCTTTGATTCATTGATATGGTGCATTACATTAATTACTTTTCTTATGTTGAAACATCGTTGCATGCATGGGATGAATCCAACTTGATCATGGCATATAATTGTTTTAATATCTGACTGGGTTCAATTTGCATGACTTTTGTTGAGGATTTTTGCATCTCTATTCATTAGAAAGATTGGTCTGTAGTTTTCTTTTTTTGTAATATCTTTGGCTTTGGTATGAGGGTGATGTTGGCTTCATAAAATGAGTCAGGTAGCTTTCCTTCCTCTTCAATTTTTTTGAGGAGTTTGAGCAGGATTTGTACTAATTCTCTCTTGAATGTTTGGTGGAATACACATGTGATGTCATCTGGTTCTGGACTTTTCTTTTTGGGGGAGCTTCTTAATGACTATTTCAGTTTTTTGTCTTGTGATTGGTTTGTTGAGGTCATCTATTTCTTCTCAAATCAATGCCTGTTGTTCATGCCCTTCTAAGAAGTTGTCCATTTCATCTGCATTGTCTAGTTTATTAGCATAAAGTTGTTCATTGTATCCTCTCATTATGTCCTTTACTTCTGTTGGGTGAGTGGTTATGTCTCCTCTCCAATTTTTTATTTTATTTATTTGCATTCTTTCCCTTCTTCTTTTTGTCAACCTTGTTAAGGGTCCATCAATCTTCTTGAATTTCTCATAGAGCCACCCTCTGATTTTGTTGATTTTTCTCAATTGTTTTCATGTTTTCAGTTTCATTTATTTCTGCTCTAATCATTCTTTCTTTCCTTTTGCTTGCTTTGGGGTTAGTTTGCTGTTTTTTCTCTAGTTATTCCAAGTTGCCAGTTAATTCCCTGATTTTTTTCATTTTTTTAAACTTTTCTATTGTAAAATATAATGTATATACAAAACAAAGAAAGAAAAGAGTAATATTTTTTCCATTACATAGTTGTATATTCATCATCATGATAATTTCTTAGAACATTTGCATCAATTCAGAAAAGGAAATAAAAAGAGAAAAGGAAAAATCATATATACCATACCCATAACCCCTCCTTTTCATTGATCGTTAGCATTTCAACCTACCAAATTTATTTTAACACTTGCTCCCCCTATTATTTATTTATTTATTTTTCATCCATATATTTTACCCATCTGTCCATAAGGTAGATAAAAAAAGGATCAGACACAAGGTTTTCACAACCACACAGTCACATTGTGAAAGCTATATCATTATTCAGTCATCCTCAAGAAATATGGCTACTGGAACACAGCTCAACATTTCCAGGCAGTTCCCTCCATCCTCTCCATTACATCTTGAATAACAAGATGATATCTACTTAATGCATAAGAATAACTTCCAGGATAACCTCTCGACTCTGTTTGGAATCTCTCAGCCATTGACACTTTGTCTCATTTCACTCTTCCCCCTTTTGGCTGAGAAGGTTTTCTCAATCCCTTGATGCTGAGTCTCAGCTCATTCTAGGATTTCTGACCCATGTTGCCAGGAAGATCCACACCCCTGGGAGTCATGTCCCATGTAGACAGGGGGAAGATGGTGAGATTGCTTGTTGTGTTGGCTAGAGAGAGAGGCCACATCTGAGCAACAAAAGAGGCTCTCTTGGGGGTGACTCTTAGGCCTAAATTTTAAGTAGACTTGACCTATCCTTTGTGGGGTTATGTTTCATATGAACTAATCCCAAGACTGGGGGCTCAGCCTATAGCTTTGGTTGTCCACACTCCCTGTGGGAATACATTGATATGATTTTTGATTAAGTTTTCCATGTCTGTTTGAAAATTCTGAATTAATTGTTTCAGCTCTCTGTATCTCATTTGAATTGTTGGTTTGTTCCTTTGAAAGGGTCATATCTTCAATTGTCCTAGATGATTCATTATGTTTTGCTGATGTCTAGACATTTAATTACATTAATTAGTTTTTCTGGATATTGTTTTCCCTTTTTTTTTGCCTAAGACTTTCTTCCTGGATGACTTTGTTGTCTATCTGTTCTTTGATATTCAGTTCAGCTTACTCTGGATCTCTAGCTAAGGTTTTGTTTAGCAGATCAGAATTTTCAATTCTTGTTTTCTTGTTTCTTGCCTTGCCTGTGTGGTGCCTTTCTTCCCCCTTATGAGGGTCTACTTAGGTATTATAGATGGTGGTCAGATTTTCCCAGACCAAGCAGGCTTCCTCTCAGGAGGAAAGAGTCACCTGTATCAATTTCTGAGTGTAATCTTTGAGTTAATTTTGTGAAGATGTAAGATAGGGGCCCTCTTTCATTTTTTTTGGCTATTGATATCCACTTCTCCCATGCCCAATTATTCAAAAGACTCTTTTGACCCAGTTCAGAGAATTTGGGGGCCTTGTTAAAAGTCAGTTGACCCTAGATTTGGTGGACTATTTCTGCACTGTTGTTTTATTCCACTGGTCAATGCTTCTATCTTTGTGCCAGTACCATGCTGTTTGATCACTGTCACTTTATAATAGGTTTTAAAGTCACAGAGTGTTATTCCTCCCAGTTCATTCTTCTTTTTTTTAGGATATTTTAGCTATTCAGGGTCTCTTTCCCTTCCAGATGAATTTGGTAATTGGCTTTTTGTTGGAATTTTTATTGGTACTGTGTTGAATCTGTAGATCAATTTGGGAAGAATTGGCATCTTAATTATATTTAGTCTTCCTATTCATGAGCAGGGAATGTCTTTTCACCTATTTACATATCCCTTGATTTCTTTTAGCAATATTCTGTAGTTTTCTGTGTACAAATCCTTTACATCCGTAATTAAGTTCATTCCTAAGTACCTGACCCTTTTAGTTGCTATTTTGAATGGAATTTTTTATTTAACTGACTTCTCAGCTATGCCATTGTTTGTGTATAGAAATGTTATTGATTTTTGAGCATTAATTTTATATCCCACCACCTTGCTGAATTTGTTTATGAGTCCAAACAACTTTCTGTAGACTTCTCAAGATCTTCCAAGTATAGTATCATGTCATCTGCAAATAATGAATTTTACTTCTTCCTTTCCAATTTGGATGTCTTTTATTTCTTTGTCATGCCTGAATGCTCTCGTTAGAACTTCTAACACAATGTTGAATAAGAGTGGTGACATTGGGGGTCTTTGTCTCATGCCTGATTTTAGGGGGAATTCTTTCTTTCTCTCTCCATTGAGTGTGATGTTGGCTATCAGTTTTTCATATATTCCCTTTATCATATTGAGGTTGTTACTTTTGATTCCTATCTTTTGGAGTTTTTTTAATCAGAAAAAGATGTTGAATTTTGCCAAATGCTTTTTCAGCATCAATCAGGATGATCATGTGATTTTTCATGATCATGGTGTATAATTCTTTTAAGGTGTTGTTATATTTGATTTGCTAATATTTCGTTGAGAATTTTTTTGCATCGATGCTCATTAATGAGATTGGCCTGTAGTTTTCCTTTCTTATAGCATTTTTACTTGGGGTTGGTATTAAAATTATATTAGTCTCATAAAATGGGTTAAGTAGAGCTCCTTTTTCCTCAAGTTTTTGTAAAATTTTAGCATGGTAGGTATTAGTTCTTTTTTGAATATTTGATAAAATTCCCCTGTGAGGCCATATGGCTCTGGGCTTTTCTTTGTGGGAAGATTTTTGAAGACTTTCTGAAGCTCTTTACTTGTGATTCGTTTGCTGAGATCTTCTATTTCTTCCTGAGTCAGTATAGCTTTTTTGTGTGTTTCCAAGAATTTGTCCATTTCATCTAAATTGTGTAGTTTGTTGGCATATAGTTATTCATAGTATCCTCTTATGGTTTATTTATTTCTTCAGGGCCTGCAGTTATGCAACCCTTCTTAGTTCTGATTTCATTTATTTGCATCTTCTTTCTTTTTTCCTTTGTCAGTTTTGCTAGTGGCCCATCAATTTTATTGAGTTTCTCAAAGAACCAACTTTGATTAGTTCTTTCTATTGTTCTTTTGTTCTCTCATTCATTTGTCACTGCTTTACTCCGTGTTATTTCTCTTCTATTTGCTTTGGGTTTGCTGTTCTTTCTCCAGTTCCTCAAGTTAAGTTCTCGATTTTTGCTCTTTCTTGTTTTTTTAGGGTGATACATTTCTCCTTCAGTACAGCCTTTGCCACATCCCATTCTCATTTTCATTTATCTCAAGATAGCTATTGATTTCTCAAGCAGTTTCTTCTTTAAGCCACCGGTTGTTTAAGAGTGTCTTATTTAATCTCCATTGATTTGTGAATGTTCTCATTCTTTGATGGTTATTGAGATCCTACTTCATCCCTTTGTAATCAGAGAAAGTGCTTTGAATGACTTCAATATTCTTAAATTTATAAAGACTTGTTTTGTGCCTTAGCATATGATCTTTCCTGGAGAATGTTCCATGAGTACTAGAGAAGAATATATATCCTTGTGTTTTGGAGTGCAATGATCTGTACATCTGTGTTAGATCTAATTCATTTATCAAGTTATTTAATTTCTCTATTTACTTGTTGATCTTCTGTCTCGTTGCTTTTTCTTTGGAGGGGTATGGTGCGTTGTAGTCTCCTACTATTTTTGTTTAAACATCTATTGCTCCCTTCAGTTTTGCCAGTGTCTGTCTCATAGTCTTTGGAGCCACTTGATTGTGAGCATAACCTTTTAAGATTGCTATATCTTCATGGTGACTTGACCTTTTAATTAGTATGTTGTGTCCTTCTTTGTCTTTTATTATATCTTTACATTTAAAGTCTATTTTGTCCAATATTAGGATAGCTACTCCTTCTTTCTTTTGGTTACAGCCTGCATGGAGAATCCTTTTCCATCCTTTAACTTTCAATCTATTTGTATCCTTTGTGTCTAAAATGAGTCTTCTGTAAGAAGCGTATAGTTGGATTATATTTCTTAATCTGTTCTGCCAATCTGCATCTTTTAATTGGTAAATTTAAAAGTCTATTTTTATCATTCATAGTTATTACTGAAATGTGTTTCTTGAATCCACCATCTTTTAAAAATTTTTATTTGTCAGTTCTATATATTGTTTTCCCTAGTTCTCTTTTAATTCTTTAAATTACCCTTAATGATACTCTTCAATTCTGTGCCCTCCTCCAGACTTCCCTCTCCTTTTGTTTTTTTTCAGCCAGCATCAGTCCTTCTAGTATTTCTTGTAGGGCCAGTCTCTTATTGACAAATTCTTTCAGGACTTGTTTGTCTGTGAAAACTTTAATCTCTCTCTCAGTTTTGGATGACAATTTGTCTGGGTATAGAATTATTTGTTGGAAATCTTCCTCTTTCAAGATATAATAAGTATATTATACCACTGTCTTTTCACCTCCATGGTGCTAGTTGAGTAGTCTGAACTCAATCTTATGTGGTTTCCCTTGTATGTAGTAGACTGTTTTTCTCTCAGAATTTTTTGCTTCTCTTCAACATTTGACAGGCTAATTAGTATGTGTCTTGCGGAAGGCCTATTCATATTTATTCTGTTTGTTGTGGTTTGGGCTTCTTTGACTTGTATATGTATGTCCTTTTAAACAGTTGGGAAGTTTCCCCCATTATATCCTCAACTACTCTTCCTAGTGCTTTACTCCTCTCTTCTCCTTCTGGGACACCAATGATTCTCATATTTGTGCACTTATTTTGTCCATCATTTCTCTGAGATCCAATTAAAATTTTTCCATTTATTTTTGGCCATTTGCTGTTTTGAGTCTTCAGAGTCAGTTATCCTGTCCTCTATATTGCTTATTCTTTCTTCTGTCTCTTTAAATCTGATGTTGTCTACCTCTAGTATGATTTTTATTTGGTCAACAGAGTGCTTAATCTCTATGATATCTGCTATTTTTCAATTTATTCTTTCAAATTCCTCCTTATTCTCTTCTACTGTCTTTTTGATGTCCTTTTTGCCATTTGCCATTCCACCTATTTTATTAAGAAGAGTAATATGAACATGTTTGATCAGTTGTTTCAATGTCTTGTCTCCTCTGGTGTTTTAATTTGGTCATTAGGCAGGGCTATATCTGTATGCATTGTGATAGGCTTAGTGATCTTCGGTTGTATTCATCACATATAGGTATCTTAATTTATTTACTTTGGCAGTTGATTTCTTTCAGTAGTCTACAGCCTTGTGTTTGTGGGATGGATGTGCCAAAGGAATCAGGGTATGGGGCAGAGCACAACAGTGTGTGGTTTCTTTTCACGGCAGGTACAGGTGCAGGTTGAGTATGTTACACTGGTGCTTGTGAATGTGGGTGCCCAGCAGCCAGGAAGAAAGTATCTGTGCAGGTGCACTCTCTGGGGGTAGTGCAACCCTGGTGCACACTGGTCTGGCATGTGGAATCCTTTGTGTGCTTTTTTAGAGCTGTGGCAGCAGGTCAGTTTTGTGCTTTTGCTTGTTGGGGGCAGATGTGACCTAGTTGCACAAGTCAACACTTTATCAGAGATGGGAATTGTGACTAATGGCAGTGCATGTCTGTGGTCCTAGGACTGCTATAAACTGAAGCTCAGAAGCTGAAGTATGTGATTGGGGTTTGTATGCATGTGCAGATTTTGGAGTGCCATAAACTGAATTTCCCAGAACTAAAGTACATGAATGGGGGCCCATGCACATGTGCATGTCTAGGAGTGCTGTAAACTGATGCACAGAGCTCAGAGGGGGTGGGGTGAGTCTGTGTGACTCTATGGGTTGGGGCCGAGGGTTGCCTGATAATGGAGATTAATGCCCATAGCTTTTATATGCTGGCAACAGTCTGCAGGGAACAGGGAGTGAGAGATAAGGCTCAGGAGGTGTACAGGAGAGGTGGGTTGGGCTGCACTTGTGGTGGAGGTGTGGGGTGGGTATGTGCATTGGGAGCTGGTGGAGCAGGGGCCCTTGGAGCATGAAGACTGGGCAAGGGTGACAGGGTTTATGTGCATGGGGTGTGGGGTGAGTTGTGGTTCATGGGGCTGCACTGGTGATGGTAACGCCTTCAAGGAACATGTGGTTTACTTCTAAGTCCCTGGTTTCCATCTGTGCTCTCCTGTGGGCTCCATGCCTCCACACCAGGCTGCAGCTTTCTGCTTCTCAGTTCCTTGGCCTCTGCAACCAGGGCTTTCCTATTTGGTGCAGAAGTCTCTCCCAGGTCAGCTGCACTATTGAATCACTTTCTCAGGCACCCTCCCATCCCTTCTCTAATTTTTCTGTGGAGCAGGGCTTAGTTCAACATCTTCTATTTGGTCATCTTCCTGGAAGTCCTCCCTGCTCATATTTTTCAATTATTTTCCTTATATATTCTTTTGTTTATCATGTTTCAGATGTTCAGTCCTTTAGTTCACTACTCCTTTCTTCTGCCTCTTCAAATCTGTTACTGTAGGCTTTCATTGTGCTTTTCCCCCAACTTTTCTCTTGTGCCTTTCATTCCCATAAGTTCTGTGATTTGTTTTTTTCAAAATTTAGAGTTCTTTTTGTTTGCTTAATGTCTTCTTATATCCTACCTCATCTTGTTGATTTGATTTTGGAAGAGATTTTCCACATCTGTCCAAACATCCTGAATTGGTTGTTTCAACTGCCTTCTGTAACTCATTTAAAGTGTTGTTTTGTTTCTTTGACTGGGTCATAGGCTTGGTTTTCCTAATATAACAGTATTTTTTGGTGGTGACTGAGCATTTGTTTTCCTTAGTTAGTTTATTCTGGTGATTGTTTTCTCTCTTTTCCCTAGGATTTTCCTGTTGGATAACTTTGTTCTCTATCTTTTTTTGACGTTCAGTTCAATTTATTCTAGACCTTTAGCATAGTTTCTGTTTAACTGATCAGAATTTTTCAATTCTTGTTTTCCTGTTTCTTTCTGTGCCTATATGGATTATATTTTTGAGAAATGCATCTTCTGATATTATAGACCCAGCCATAATTTTCCAGACCAGACAGGCCCAGTGTAAGAATGAAAGTATATCCAGCATCAGTTTACCTTTAGGTTGAGACTCGGAATGTTTTAAATCTTTCCTATGAAACCTCTAGACTTTGTGCTTTTTCTATCCTGTCCAGCATGTGGCACTTCTCTTCATGTGGCTTCCCTCCAGCTTAAAGTTATGTGGTACCTTTAATTTCAGCAAACTCTCCCTGCCAGGGGCATGGTTGAGACAGAAGTGAAGTAGTGTGATGATTTTCATTGCCTCAGTTTTGCTGTCCTTATGGCCCTAATTCCTTTAGGGAGGAATTCCACTTGAGTTGGTCCTTGTTCTCTTTTTCTTTAGGATGAGACACCCTTTAGGGAATTAACTCCTTTCACCTGTCTAGTTACTTTGTCACTCAGACAACCTTAATTTCACCCTTGTTTGGGGCACTGTTGGGCCTGAGATTGCTTCCAGTTCTATTGAATAAGCTACAAAAGCTTTTCTTTTTTTTACTTTTTTTACTTTTACTAAGGAGTAAAAAAACACCAAATAAAATCCTTCTCAGAGCTGGACTCCTGCTCCTTGGGTTTGTCAATCAAGAGATAATGTTGGTACATGGCTCTAAGTGTCACCAGGCTCCATGTTCCCCCATTTATTGAGGTCCAGCTCTTTTCCATTATTTTGTGCTGTCAATCTCAATAAGCCTCTGTTTTTTCCCCATTATTCCTGTCCCCTCTCGGTTGAGACAAACCCCTAATTCTTTTAGTATTTATTTATTTCAGGTTTATCTTTGCTACTACTGAGAACCTGTTCTCAGTAGTCACGATTTGTTAATTAATTCTGCAATTGGAACTTGGTTGAACTAAGCCCTTGCTGATAGTAAAGTCTGTTTCCTTTCCCCTTGGAAACCTTCTTTTCATGCCCATGGGGGATGGGCACCTCCATGGGTTAAGGGACTCACAGGTCTGTGTGGGATCTCACATTCTGCCTGGTCCAGATTGGTGTACACTGTGTGTCTTCTCACAGATGTTCCCCCACCACTTGGTCTGTACCATTCCTGGCTATTTATTAACTTCTCTGAGGTCAAGTTAAATTCCACATCTCACAATGTCACCATCTTGCCCCATCTACCCATACTAAGTTTGGATTAAGAAATGTGTCCTCCTACTTTGTTCTCTTTTTTAAGTTTGTTTTGCCTATTCAGTTTTCTTTTCATTTCATATGAATTTAAGTATTGGGGTTTCCACTTCTGCAAAGAGACACTGCTGCAATCTTAATAGGGATTGCATTGTGCCTATAGATCACTTTAGGTAGTATTGATATCTGAAGAATTTTAAACCTTCCAGTCCACCAACATGGAATATCCTTCCATTTATTTAGGTCTTCTTTAGTTTCTTTCAGCAATATTTTGCAGTTTTCAGTGTGCAAGTCTTTCACTTCCTTAGATGAATTTATTCCTAGATATTTTATAAATGTAAGAACATTTATGAATGGAAATTTTTAGTCTTAATTTACTTTTCATATTGTTCATTACTTGTGTACAGAAACACTTCAGATTTTTGCCTTTTGATCTAACTTGCAACATGGATGAATTAATTTCTCAGCTATGGTAGGTCTCTTGTGAATTGGATTTTTATGTATAGGATCATGCTATCTGTGGCTAGAGATAGTTTTACTTCTTTCATTCCAATTTGGATGCATTCTATCTCTATTCTTCATTCCTAATTGCTCTAGGTAGAATTCTTAGTGAAGTGTTGAATAAAAGTAGTGACAATGGGCCTCTGTGCCTTGTTCTTGAACTTCAGTGAACTTAGGTAAAAGATTTCAGTCTGTTGCCATTGAGTATGATGATGTCTGTGGTTTTTAAATAAATGCCCTTTATTATCATGTTGAGAAATTCCCTTTCTATTTCTCCTTTTCTGAGGGCTTTTATCATGAAAGATGTTGGAATCTGTCAAATCCCTTTCTGCATCAATTGAGGTTATTATGTGATTTTTTTCCTTTATTCTACTAAAGTATTGCATCAATTTCTTTTTGTTATTGATTTCAGTTGATTTTCCTTTCTTAAACCACTTCAGAATTGCTGTAACAAATCCTATTTGTTCATATGGTAAAATCCTTTTAATATACTGTCAGATTCAGTTTGCCAGTATTTTTTTTATGTTTTTAGCATCATTATTAATAAGACATACTGGTGTATAATTTTCTTTTTTTTAATGCTACTTTCACATGACCTGGGTATTGAGGTATGCCAACATTATAGAATGAGTTAAAAAGTTGTTCCTCTTTTCCTACTTATTGGAAGAATTTGACAAGAATTGGGCTTAAATCTTTTTAAATGTTTGGTAGACTTCAACAAATAAGACATCCAGTCCTGGACTTTTCTTTTTAGGGGGTTGTTCATTACCAATCCAATCTGTTGCTTATTACAGATCTGTTGATGTTTTCTATTTCTTCTTTATAATTTTAGGTAATTTGTATGTTTCTAGGAAAATGCCCATTTCATTTTCATTGTCTAACTTATTGGCATACAATTGTTGAAAGTATGCTCTTAAAATCTTCGTTATTTCATAAGGTCATTACTAAGACAAAAGTATTAGAGGACCACAGAGTCCACCAGTCAGCAACCCTTGGAGAGGAAGAAGGAGAATGCCCCTGGGGAAGCTCCATGAAGCAAGAAACCAGGAGAGTAAGCTAGTAGACTGTCACCATGTTCACTATGTGCCTTCCCAGTTGAGAGAGAAATGCTGGACTTATTAGCCTTTCTTGAGTGAAGGTAACATCTTGATTGTCCATTGGTTTGAATGTTTTTATAGAATTGTTTAACTTGGAGATTTTCATGGCCTTAGAACTGTAAATGTGCAACTTATTAATTTCCCCCTTTTAAAAACCATTTAATTTCTGGTATATTGGCTTCTAGCAGCTGGAAAACTAAAACAGGTTTTGGTACTGAGAGTGGGGTATTGAGGTGGTTGCAAATACCAAACATGTCAGAATGTTTTTTTAAATGGATAAGGGGAATATTTTGGAGGAGTTGTGAAGAGCTTGGTAGAGAAGGTTTAGAATGCCTTGAAGAGACTGCTGGTAGAAATGTGGACTCTAAAGACACTTCTGATAAGGCCTTAGATGAAAATGAGGCACATGTTAGTATAGACTGGAAGTAAGGTGAGCCTTGCTTTAAAATGGCAGTTATCTGGCAAAATTGACTAGCAAGTTTGGCTGGAAGGCAGATTTTAAAAGTCATGAACCTGGATATTTAGCAGAAGAGATCTCCAAATCACATGTGAAAAGTGCAGCTTGGTTTTTCCTCATGGCTTATAGTGAAATGTGACAAGAAAGATATAAGCTGAGAACTGAACAGTTGAGTACAAAGAATCCAGAAATTAATATTCTGGAAAGTTCTGGGCTTTCAGGAAGGGAGACTTCAGAGAGGGGTGTCCCATGTGAGGATTTGGACAAATATGGAACCATCCAGCCATTTCAGGGAAAGTCAGGATTTGACATGGAGTTATCCAGGAAGTTTTTGTGGAAACTCCTTATATCAGATGGGCACGATCCAAGGCTTACTGTATAGAAAACCAACAAGAGTGTTGCAGGATCTGTATAGAGAACCACTGCCATTCAGGACCAACAGGGACAGAGAAGAGACATATTGGAGGAAAAATAACTTCAGAAGCAAAACCATGGAGGCTGCAATCTAAACCCAAGTAGCTCCAGGCTAGGAAAGCAGAACCACTCAAGCATGTGGAGAGGGTGAATTTGCCTCAAAGACAAAGGATGGGCCTTCCACTTCATTGCAGTTGAAGAGTCATACTGCCTCAAGCCTTGGAGAGAGAAAGCACGTTCCTTCGGGATTGGGGAGAGGCTGGTTGCCACCATATGGAGGGCCTGAACATGTGCCCCAGAGATGGCAGAAAGCCCATGTGTGGCCTTGATGCTTGGAGAGGATGGAGCCGAGAAAAAGATGGTCTCTCCAATGTTCCCCAATGTTGTACTCAGAGAGAGGTAGGCCTCTCCATAGGCCCTTCAAAAGGGTGGGACTGCTGTTTTCAAAAACCCCAAAGATAAATAATTCTCAGACTTTGAAATCAAATGAAATTTGCCTTGGAGATTTTCAAAACTGTTTGGGTCCACAAACCCCATTGTTCATTCTAATTTTTCCCCATGGAAATATATATATATATATATATAAAGTGATCCTCCTTTGTATGTTGGCAACAAATACCTTGTTCTGAGTTTTACAGAGCCAGAGGAGAACTTTGCCTTAGAACGGACCATGCCTGTAACTAACTTTGATGAGACTCTGTACTGTTCTAACTTTGTTTTGTATTTGTGTGTTACTCAAATTGTTTAAGGATGTCTATATTGTGATATAATTAACATATTTTGTATATTGGAAAAACGTGTGTTTTTAGGGTTCAGAGGGTAGAATGTGATGGTTTGAAAGGATTTATGTACCCTAGAAAAAACACATTTTAATCTTAATCAATATTGTGGGAGCAAATGCTTCTTCTAATCCCTATTCAGCACTGTGTTGGAGACTTGATTAGGTTATCTGCATAGAAAAGTGACTCAATAAATTGTAGGTATTAAATCTGATTAGATGCAGATGTGTCTCCACCCATTTTACATGGGTCTTGATTAGTTTACTGGGATCCTATAAAACAGGAGACTTTTTGAGAGAGTTCCTTTAGAGAATGAGGAGAGGGCTGCAGAACTATCACAGAATTATGAGAGAACCAGAGTCCACCTGCCAGCTGCCTTCATCTTTGGAGATGAAGAAGGAGAATGACACTGGGGAAGCTCCATGAAATGAGAAGCTGGGAGAGAATGCTAGCAATTCATCATCTCATTCACCACGTGCCTTCCCAGTTTGAGAGGAATACTGAACTCATTGGCCTTTCTTGATGGCAACAACTTGATGGTTCCTTGGTTTGGGTGTTTTTATAGATTTGCTTTAATTTGGAGATTTTCATGGCCCTAGAACTGTAAACTTGTAACTTATTAAGTTCCCCTTTTTAAGAGCCATTCTATTTCTGGTATATTGTAATCCAGCTATGGCTAACTAGAACAATATATTTATTGAGACTTGCTTTTTGACCCAGCATATTGCCTATCCTAGAGAATGATCCATGAGCATTTCAGAGAAAGGCATATCTTGCTGTTGTGGGGTGTAATGGTCTGTAAATGTCTTTTAAGTCTAGCTCATTTATTGTATTATTCAAATTATGTTTCTTCATTGATTCTCTGCCTAGATGTTCTATCCCTTGATGAGAGCAGGGAATTGAAGTCTCCAACTATTATGGCAGAGGTGTCTGTCTCTCCCTTCAGAATTTTCAGTATTTGCCACATGTATTTTGGAGTACTCTGCCTAAGTACATAAATATTTATGATTTTTATGCCTTCTTGTTGAATCGTCCCTTTTTATTAATCATGGCATTCTTCTTTGTGTCTTCCAATTGTTTTAAATTTGAAACCTAATTTGTCTGATATTAGTATAGTTACTCCTCTTTGTTTGCATGAAACATTTTCCCCAACTTTTCACTTTCAACCTGTTTTTGTCTTTGGGTCTAAAATAAGTCACTTGTAGACAGCAGATAAATGGGACCTGTATTTTAATCCATTCTATGTCTTTTGATTGGGGAATTGAATCCATTAACATTTAGTGTTATTTAGTGTTATTACTGTAAAGGCAGTACTTTTATCTACCATTTTGTATTTTCAATTTTGTATGTCATATCTAAATTGTTTTTCTCTTTTTACCTTTACTGGTAGTCTTTGTTTTAGTTTGTTAGCTGCCAGAATGCAATTTACTAGAAATGGAGTGACTTTAAAAAGGGGGATTTAATTCGTTGCTAGTTTACAATTCTAAGGCCAAGAATATGACCCAATTAGAGCAAGGTTATAAAATAGTGCAATCTAAGGCATCAGGAACAGATATCTTCATTCAAGAAGGTCTATGAAGGTCAAAGTTCCTTTCTCAACTGGAAAGGCACATGGCAAACATGGTGACATCTGACAGCCTTCTCTCCAGGCCTCTTGCTTCATGAAGCTTCCCTGGGCCATATTCCTTCTTCATCTCTAAATGTCTTTGGTTGCATTGGCTCTGGCCTTCATCATTTGCAAAAGGTACTCTCCTAAATGTTTCTTCTTTCAAAGGATTAATGGGTGGTGGTGGTGGTGTCACAACTCCATGTAAACTATCTGATCAAAAGTTGCCACCCATAATTGGGTAGGTCACTTCTCCACAAGAACAATCAAAATGCTCCCAGCCAGCAATATTGAGTGATGATTAAATGACATGGCTTTTCTGGAGTCCACCACAGATTCAAACTGGCACAGTCTTCCTTTCCACACTCTTTTACACATGTCTCTCTCCTGCCTTTTCATATCTTCTGATAGTGTTCCCTTTAGTAATTCTTCCAGAGCCAGTCTTTTGGTCAAAAAATCTCTCAGTGATTGTTTGCCCAAAAGTGTTTTAATCTCTCCCTCATTTTTGAAGAGCAATTTTGTTGGATATAGACTTCTTGTTTGGAAGTTTTTTTTTTTTTTTTTTTAATTTTTTTTATTAATCAAAAAAAGAAAAAAAATTAACACAGCATTTAGAAATCACTCCATTCTACACATGCACTCAGTAATTCTTAGTATCATCACATAGATGTATGATCATCATTTCTTAGTACATTTGCATCGATTTAGGAAAAGAACTAGCAAAACAGCAGAAAAAAATATAGAATGTTAATATAGAGAAGAGAATTAAAATAATAATACTAATAAAAAAATATATATATAAAAAGGAAAAAAAAAACAAAAACAAAAGATACAAACACACAAACAAACAAACAAAAAAACCATATTTCAGGTGCAGCTTCATTCAGTGTTCCAACCTAGTTACATTACACTTAGGTATTATTGTGCTGTCCATTTTTGAGTTTTTGTATCTAGTCCTGTTGCACAGTCTGTATCCCTTCAGCTCTAATTACCCATTATCTTACCCTGTTTCTAACTCCTGCTGGTCTCTGTTACCAATGATATATTCCAAGCTGATTCTCGAATGTCGGTTCACATCAGTGGGATCATACAGTATTTGTCCTTTAGTTTTGGGCTAGACTCACTCAGCATAATGTTCTCTAGGTCCATCCATGTTATTACGTGCTTCATAAGTTTAGTCTGTCTTAAAGCTGCATAATATTTCATCGTAGGTATACGCCACAGTTTGTTTAGCCACTCGTCTGTTGATGGACATTTTGGCTGTTTCCATCTCTTTGCAATTGTAGATAATGCTGCTATAAACACTGGTGTGCAAATGTCCGTCTGTGTCTTTGCCCTTAAGTCCTTTGAGTAGATACCTAGCAGTGGTATTGCTGGGTCATAATCCATTCTGCCATTCTATGTCTTTTGATTGGAAAATTCAGTCCATTAACTTTTAGTGTTATTACTGTTTGGATAATATTTTCCTCTACCATTTTGGCTTTTGTATTATATATATCATATCTGATTTTCCTTCTTTCTACGCTTTACTCCATACCTCTCTCTTCTGTCTTTTCGTATCTGACTCTAGTGCTTCCTTTATTATTTCTTGTAGAGCTGGTCTCTTGGTCACAAATTCTCTCAGTGACTTTTTGTCTATAAATGTTTTAATTTCTCCTTCATTTTTGAAGGACAATTTTGCTGGATATAGGAGTCTTGGTTGACAGTTTTTCTCTTTTAGTAATTTAAATATATCATCCCACTGTCTTCTAGCTTCCATGGTTTCTGCTGAGAAATCTACACATAGTCTTATTGGGTTTCCCTTGTATGTGACAGATTGTTTTTCTCTTGCTGCTTTCAAGATCCTCTCTTTCTCTTTGACCTCTGACATTCTAACTAGTAAATGTCTTGGAGAACGCCTATTTGGGTCTATTCTCTTTGGGGTGCACTGCACTTCTTGGATCTGTAAATTTAGGTCTTTCATAAGAGTTGGGAAATTTTCAGTGATAATTTCTTCCATTAGTTTTTCTCCTCCTTTTCCCTTCTCTTCTCCTTCTGGGACACCCACAACACGTATATTTGTGTGCTTCATATTGTCATTCAGTTCCCTGATCCCCTGCTCAAGTTTTTCCATTCTTTTCCCTATAGTTTCTGTTTCTTTTTGGAATTCAGATGTTCCATCCTCCAGTTCACTAATTGTAGCTTTTGTCTCTTTTGATCTACCATTGTAGGTATCCATTGTTTTTTCCATTTTTTCTTCTTTGTCCTTCACTCCCATAAGTTCTGTGATTTGTTTTTTCAGATTTTCTATTTCTTCTTTTTGTTCAGCCCATGTCTTCTTCATGTCCTCCCTCAATTTATTGATTTGGTTTTTGAAGAGTTTTTCCATTTCTGTTCGTATATTCAGCATTAGTTGTCTCAGCTCCTGTATCTCATTTGAACTATTGGTTTGTTCCTTTGACTGGGACATATCTTCAATTTTCCGAGCGTCATCCATTATTTTCTGCTGGTGTCTGGGCATTTGATCAGATTTCCCTGGGTGTGGGACCCAGCTGGTTGAAAGGTTTTTCTGTGAAATCTCTGGGCTCTGTTTTTCTTGTCCTGCCCAGTAGGTGGCGCTCATGACGCTCGTCTGTCTGTGGGGCAGTCGGCCCGGGAAACCGCGCATGGAGGCAGGGATCAATGGCCGCCGCGGCTTGGGGGAGTGCCAGTCCAAATTGCCCAGCTGGCCCCAGACACCAAGCGTGACGGGAGGGCCCCGCTATCCAACGTTCCCTGTCAGACCGGGGAGCCACGTGCGTGGAGGGGACCCCAGTCGCCAGCCGCCCCGGCCGGGAAAACGCACGCCCCTCGGGTATCTCACCGCAGCGGATTCTCCCTGCCTGTTCAGCCGTTCCAGAATGGGGTACGCTGTCTTTTTGGTCTCTGTCGTGACTCCGGGAGCTGTTTCGTATTGTTTCTGTTTCTTTAGTTGCTTTTCTGAAGGAGGAACTAAGACCCGCACGTCTTACTAAGCCGCCATCTTCTCTGTTTGGAAGTTTTTCTCTTTTAGATTCTTAAATAAATGACACCATTGACTTTTCACTTCCATGACTTCTGCTGAGAAATCTGTAAATATTCTTTGTGGGCTTCCCTTTTATGTGATGGATTGCTTTCCTCTTGCTACTTTCAAAATTTTCTCTTTCTGTCATCTGACAGTATGATTAGTAGGTGTCTTGCAGTATTTCTGTTTGAATCTATTCTGTTTAGGGTATGTCACATTTCCTAAATCTGTAATTTTATGTCTTTCATAAAAGATGAGAAATTTTCAGTGATTATTTCCTTTATTAATCCTTCTCTTGTTTTTCCATTCTCTTCTGCTTTGGAGACACCCACAACACATATATTTATGCTCTCATGCTGTCATTCAGTTCCCCAAGGCCTTACTCATATTTTTCTATTTTTTTCTTTATATTCTCTTTGTGTGTCAGAATTCAAATTCCCAGTCCTCTTGTTTACTAATACTTCCTTGTACCTCTTCAAATCTATTATTGTAGGTTTCCATTTTTTTTCATTTCTTCAACTGTGTCTTTCACTCCCATAAGTTCTGTGACTTGCTTTTTCAAACTCTGGTTTGTTCTTTGTATTCACCCAATGCCTTCTTTATATCCTCCCTCAACTTGTTAATTTGATTTTTGATGAGATTTTCCATATCTGTTTGATCAACCTGAATTCATTGTTTGAAATCCTGTATCTCATTTGAATTGTTGGTTTCTTCCTTTGACTGGGCCATATCTTTGGAAAATGACTGAGTCATTTTCCTAGTATAGCTCATTACTTTTTGCTGTCCTGTAGGCCTTTGATTTCCTTAGTTTATTCTGAAGGCTGTTTTCCTGCTTTGACCTCAGATTTTCTTACTGGATTGCTTTTTTACTTTTCCAGCATGGGCAGGCATTGGGAATTGAACCCAGGCAGGCAAGTACTCTGTCACTGTGCTACCATTGCCCACTCTGGATGTTTTTTTTTTTCCTGTCTGTTCTTTGACATTCAGTTCAACTTATTCTAAACTTCTAGCATAGGTTCTGTTTAACTGAATAGAATTTTTCAGTTCTTGTTTTCCTGTTTCTTGCCCTGCCTATATGGAGTCTTCTTTTGGAAAAGGGTCTCCTCAAATATTATAAACCCCAGTTAGTTTTTCCCAGACTGAGCTTATCTTCTCTCAGGAGTGGTCTCCTGCAACAATTTTCCTGAGGGTGAGAGATAGCAGGTTGACAGACTTTCCTCTGAAGCCTCTAGACTCTGTCCTTTCTCTTTCCTGCCTATTATGTGGTGCTTGTCTTCCTGTGGCTTCCCACTAGCATAAAGTAGTGTAGTGCCCTTAACTTCAGCAGACTTTCCCTGACAGGGTCATGGTTGAGACAGAGGGAGACTTTATGTTGTCATTTATTACTTCAGATTTCCAGTCCCTGAGGCCTGAATTGCTTCAGGGAAGGACTCCACTTGAGCTCCACCCCACCTTTCTCTTGGGGAAGGTACAGCCTTTGGAGATTAACTTCTTTCAACTGACTAGTTTCTTTGTCTCTCAGATAAGCTTAATTTTGCTCTTTCCTGGAGCAGTGCTGGCACCTGAGAAGCCTTGCAGTTCTATGTAATGAGTTGTCAAGTAGTAGAAACAAAACAAAAAAATTCTTTTCAGAGCAGTACACACTCCACTCCCCCACTCTACCCCACCCCTGTTACCCCAACCCTGCTTCTCATGTTTGTCAATGAAGAGCTTAAATTGGTATATTGCTCTGTGTATTTCCAGGCTCTGTGTGTCCCCTTTTTAAGATTCCAGAACTTTTCAAGTATCTTGCGCTGTCTGACTCAAAAAGCCTATTTTTTTTTCTCCATCAGGCTTGCCCCTCCCTGCTGGGGCAAAACTCCTGGTACTTTTAGCTCTTATTCCAGATTTATCTGCACTAGAGTCCTATTTTCAGTAGTCAAAATTTAATTAATTCTGAAATTGGAGCTTGGCTGAACTAAGATCTTGCTGTTAATAAAGTCTGGTTCTTTTCTCCTTGGGGAATGAGCATGTTATGCCCATGGGGGAGGAGTGCTGACTCCTGTGGCTTGGGGATCTTAGAGTTCTGTGTGGGATCTCAGCCAGTCTAGCTTATTCAGACTGGTGCATACTTTGTGCCTGGTCACTGATATGGCCCCAGCAGTTTTTCTGTACCATTTCTAGTTATTTATTAACTGCTCTGGAGGATGAATTTAATTACACACCTCACTAATCTGGTATTTTGCTGCCACCCTCCCAAATAGAGATTATGTCTGCCTTTTAATAGGAGAGTTTGGTCAATCATATTTAAAGTTATTATTGATAAAGAAGAATTTGTGACTGACATTTACCTATTTGTTTTCTGTATGTTTTAAGTGTATTTTTTCTCTGATTATACCATTACCACCTACTTTTAGTCTGTTTATTTTTGTAGCATCTATTTTTGTCCATTTTTTTCTTTTCTCTGTATCTTTTGGTTATTTTTTTAGTGATTACCTTTGAGATTTCAATTAACATCTTACACTAATAATGACCTAGTTTGAATACAACCTTACTCTCAGAAATATACAAATGTTCTACTACTATATAACTCTGTTCTTACCCCCTTTAGAATGTTACTGTCCCAGATTGCATCTTTATATATTGTGTTCTCATTATCATATAAATTATTGCTTTTGACGTTTGCTTTTTGAGTCATATAGGAGGGTGTTCTAGTTTTCTAGCTGGCAGAGTGCAATATGCCCGAAGTGGAATGGCTTTTAAAGAGGGGAATTTAATAAGTTGCTAGTTTACAGTTTTAAGGCCAAGAAAATATTCCAATTAAAGCAAGGGTATAAAATATCCAAATTAATGCACCAATGAGAGGTGACCTTCACTCAAGAAGGGGTGATGAAGTTCAGGATTTCTTCAACTGGAAGGGCATGGGGTAAAGTCTGTCATCTTTCTCTTCCAGGTTCTTGTTTCATGAAACTCCTCCAGAGATATATTCCTTCTTCATCTCAAAATGTCTCTGGCAGCATAGGATCTTATCTTGTGGCTTTACCTTGGCTCTGCTCAGCTCTGCTATGGCTTTCTCATGCCTCTAAGAAGGACCCTCTCCAAAACTTTTCCCCCTTTAAAGGATTCCAGCAAATTAATCAAGACCCACCTGAAATGTGTGGAGTCACAGTTCCCTTTAATCAAAAGCAATGTCCACAATTGGATGAATTACATCTCCAGGGGAACAGTCAAAATACTTTCAGCTAGCAATGTTGAATGGGGATTACAGATCATAGGTTTTCTGGGATCCACCATGGATTCAAACTGGCACAGAAGGTAAAAGCAGTTACAAATCAATAGCCATCATGAAGAAGTCAGTAGAGTGGTGAGGTAAAGCAATTAGAGAGCAGAAATCATAAGAAGAAAAGAGGCTGTACCATAGAGAGAAAAGATTGAAGCAAAAGTGCAAAGAGAAGCAGCAATGAGATGGACAAAGAAAAGGGAGAGTGCTTGGCCAAAGAGGGGAGAAATCACCCATTCACAAAGGAAGCCTCAGTTTACAAGGCCTCCAAGGCTGAATTTCAGTCTTTCAATGAACATAACTAGGAACTGTTTTAACTCAAAAAAAACTTGAGTAGATCTCTTATCCCTCTTGCTTCCTAAAGAAGCAGGGTAACATTAAAGGCTATATTCATGGATGAACAATTAATTTTAAAAAGCTTCCATGAGTGCAGGAAGGCTGCTGATGTTGGGCTGAAAACATAGGTTTAGGCCACTTTTTTTGGCATATTCATCATCATGATCATTTCTTGGAACATTTGCATCTATTCAGAAAAAGAAATAAAACAAAAACAGAAGAAAAATTATATATACCATACCCCTTACTCCTCCCTTTCATTGATCACTAGCATTTAAAATTAAATTTATTTTAACATTTGCTTCTTCTAGTATTTATTTTTATTTCATATGTTCTACTCATCTGTTGACAAGGTAGTTAAAAGGAGCATCAGACACAAGGTTTTCACAATCACACAGTCACGTTGTGAAAGCTATATCATTATACAATCATCTTCAAGAAACATCACTATTGGAACACAGCTCTACATTTTCAGGCAGTTCCTTCCAGCCTTTCTATTACATCTTGAATAACAAGGTGGTTTCTACTTAATGCCTAAGAATAACCTCCAGGATAACTTCTCAACTGCGTTTGGAATCTCTCAGCCATTGACACTTTGTCTCATTTCACTCTTCTCCCTTTTGGTCAAGAAGGTTTTCTCAATCCCTTGATGCTGGGTCTCAGCTCATTCTAGGATCTCTGTCCATTTGCCAGGAAAGTCCACACACCTGGGAGTCATGTTCCACATAGACTGGTGGAGGGTGGTGAGTTTTCTTCTTGTGTTGGCTGGAGAGAGAGGCCACATCTGAGAAATAAAAGAGGTTCTCTTGAGGGTGAATCTAAGGCCTAATTTTAAGTAGGTTTGACCTATCCTTTGTAGGATTAAGTTTCATGTGAACAAACCCCAAGAATTGGGGCTCAGCCTACGGCTTTGGTTGTCCACACTGCTTGTGAGAATATCAAGAATTCAACTTGGGGAAGTTGAATTTTCTTCCGTTCTCACCATTCTCTGAAGGGGACTTTGCAAGTACTTTTTTCCTCATTGTTCAAATCACTCTGGGATTTATTGGGGCATCACTCTGGACAAACCAATGAAATCTCATGTCCTACTCAAGGTTCCATGTACTTATGGTGTTCAATTAAGCTGTCTATATAAGTTATATTAGGAAATGCACTAGTCAAAATATAATTTTTGTAGCGAATGAACATTGTTGCTTTAGCCTCACTCATAAGTTGAAATTTTAAAATATTAATTACCATCTATTTTCAACACCCTGCAGTAATACATTCCTTTGTTCTTCCTCACACAAAAACATTTTTAAATTTTGTACATTTAGTCACTATCATTATACACTCTAGGCATTCCTAGATTATACCATCTCAGTCATTATTGTCTATCTTTCTTTCTGATTTCATTTGTGCCCCTTGCCCTCTTCCCTCTATCATTCTCATTTTCAGCTTCATTCAGTGTATTAACATAATTGTAATACAGTTAGGTAGTATTGTGCTGTCCATTTCTGAGTTTTTACATTCAGTCCTGTTGCACAATCTGTATCCCTTCAACTCCAATTACCCAATGTCTTACCCTATTTCTATCTCCTGATGGTCTCTGTTATGAACAAAATTCTCCAGATTTATTCACTAATGTCAGTTCATATCAGTGAGACCATATAGTATGTGTCCTTTTGTCTCTGGTTAATCTCACTCAGCATAATATCCTTAACGTCCATCCATGGTGCTGCATACTTCATAACTTTATTCTGTCTTATAGCTGCATAATATTCCATTGTCTGTATATACCACAGTTTGTTTAGCCACTCTTCTGTTGATGGAAATTTTGACTGTTTCCATCTCTTCACAATTGTAAATAATGCTGCTATAAACATTGGTGTGGAAATGTCTGTTTGGGTCCTTGCCCTCATGTCCTCTGAGTAGAAACCTAGCAATGGTATTGCCGGGTTATATGGCAATTTTTTTAGCTTTTTGAGGAACCACCAAGCTGCCTTCCACAGCAGTAGTACCATTTGACATTCCCACAAACAGTGGATAAGTGTGAGAGGCCACTTGTTTGGAAGCTTGGAATATGAAGGCAAGGAGGCCAGAACCATGGAAGGATGCACAAAAGGTGCATGACAAATATGGAGCTGTTGTGTATTCAGGAGATTCATCTCTGCATTGAGCATGAAGCTTAGGGGCTTGCAGAGCCATTAGAAGACAGGGAAGGATGAAGGCTGGAGCTGAGAGTGTATTAGGGTGAATTGCAAAGATGACGTATTTACTAGAATAAGGGTTAGTTTCTACAACAAACCCTAAAATGCATAATGGCTCTAACAGGAGAGGAATCTGTTCCTCTGTCATGTAAAATATCAAAGAGGTATTCCCTGTAATCAGCTCTTAAGTGTTGATTAAGGAACCCAGGCCTTTTCTATGTTGTGACATCATCAGTTTCAAAACCAGCTTCAAGCTAGCAGAAAGAAAAAGGGAGTGAAGTCATACCCACCTCTTGAGCCCCCTGATGCAGAGATGAAAGGTTGAATAAGAAGCACTGGGCAACAGGATAGATGGGGTGATAGAAGTCAAGGAGTCACAGATGAATTTTGTGTGACAAGTGTGCCACAGTCATCAATAGGCTCAGGAGAATATTTGATACATTTATTGATAGAAAAGGACACCTGTGTTCTATTTTTCTTTTTTTTTTTGGCCCTGGGGCATTAGTTGGAAACAAGGAGGTCATTTAGAGTCAATGGGCCTTTCTGGCAACTAGTAATCTCATCGAAACCTCATCAGTATGAGACATGACCAGATGACCACTTGTTATGCCCCTTCTTCTTTATGAGTATTATTTGTGTCTTGGTACCCTTAACTGCTCAGCTCTTGCTCTGTGTAGCTGGACTTCTGAGAGAGAGGATTTTGGGGACCCAGTTAATCAACTCTGTCCTTTATGGCCAGAATGTTCATAATAGATAATCAATTGAGATAGATTGTGGTGGCTGTTCCTGAACATGTTATGGTCTGGTCAGAGTTATCTGAGGCAGACAGTCCTGAGGCACCAGTATGGCTTCTTAGGCTAAAAGAATCTTTTGCAACAACTCTATGGGTAAGGCTGGGTTTGTGAGGACTGGTCGATCCTGCTAATGAACCTCCCTTCCTTAAGACTCAGGTTTCTTATCCTTAAAAAGAAGGATGTAGGCCACATTGTACTTGTGAGTGCTCAACATTTTGCGTTTTACCTACCAGAATAACTCTAACTGCTGCAATAATCCCAGCCCTTCACTGGCTTATTAAAATAGAACTTTGTTTCTTTTTCTCACAGAGCAGCCCATATGGAAGACAGTCTGTGTAGAGGAGGGCTCCTCTACAAAGTGATTCCAGACTCCTCTCATCTTGGGATCTCACTGCCTTTAGGGCTTTGGAGTCTGGCCATTGCATGGAGCAATAGAAGGTAGAAAAGACATACTCACTTCTTAGTTACCTTGACTCAGAAGTAACTCATCACTTCTGCTCACATTCCAGTAAAGAGGCATAGTCTTATGTTGGCTATTAAATATGGGGGCAGGTGGTAAGGGATGCAGGGGTGTTCAGCCCCTGCCTGGACAGGTCCTTCCTAGCAACAGCCTTACTTTATGCAAGGGAAGCAGGAACATCAGGTGGACAGCATTTTGGGATGGATGAACTGCAGTCCCAGTAAGCAATATATCATCAAAGGAGGCTTTTTGGAATCCTTCTTTGGGATCCTCCTGGCTCTTGGTTATAGCTGCTTCTGATTTTCTGGGGGTTCTACCTGGTTTTCTTCACAGCACCAAAAAAGAAGAGAGAGGGAAGATGATAATCCAGTAATATATTTACCATGGAAAGCTGAGTTTTAGCAGTCAGGCCTGAGCTAGTCTTACTGAATGATTGCATTTCCTGGCAGCTTTCTTTTTTGGGGTCATGGATTTATGGAAAATAGGAGAAACACAAGGTGTGGCTTATCTTTAAGTGTTTTTGCTAAGAGGAAAGAACTGTGGATATGGATCCTGCATGCTGTGCTCTTGTGTCAGTGAACACATTTTGGCTTGTCTTCAATTTGAAGCCTGGCCTGGTGTAAGAGGGCCAAGCTTGAATACTGGCTCTGCCAGTTATCAGTTTCCTCCTCTCTGAGTCAAATCTAGTAAGTCCTACCACACTAAACTCACAATTTTATAAAGTTCACATGAGAAAAAAATGTAGACAATACCCAGATGCCAGGAATTAAGAACTCACACCCAAACCCTTAAAAACTTATGACCAGAGAAGTGATAGGGCTATTCCAATATAAAAAAAAAATAGACTCTACACCTTCATGTGTCACATTACATCTGTTTGCAATATCAGCAGATGATATGAAGTTTAAAAAAAGAAATAGAAGATAGACTAAAACAAAGGAAGGTATGATAAGAGATGTCCAGGGAAAGAATGACCTGAGAACAATGGATAGAAAAATATATGGGGCAGGAAACAGGCCATAAAGACAGCTTGTAACACAGGTGTACAGAGAGAAGAAGGCAGACATTGAAATGCAGATTATGAGAGAAGAGGTCCTTTCTCCTCCATCTCTCCAGTCTGGGGTCCTTGGCTGGGAGAGAGAAAAAAATTGAAAAGAAAACAGGAAATATACGTAGATTTTAGTGATGTCTCTCTGGTCACAGAGTAGAGAACAGATTGGAAGGGGAAATGTTGCAGGACCAGGGAGGAGACTTCTACAACAGTCCAGGCAAAGATGATGGTGGACTAGGCAGAGACTACGGGGATGGAGATATGTGGCTGGATCTGGCAGGCTTTGGAGAGTTTGAATTGATTGGGTTTGATGTGGAGGTGAATTGGAGAGGAAGGAGTTGAGGTTGACTCTGTCTCTAGAATAGACTAATGGGTGGATGGTCATGGTATTACTGAGATGAGGACACCTCATGGGAGAAACAGGATGGAGTGGGCATGCAGTTGGGACATGTTGGATATGGCATGGCTGCATCCCCATCCAAAAATAGATGACCAGAAGACAGGCAAATGGCCCAATATGTCTGAAATTAGAACTGAAGTCTGGGTCCAGAGAACACACCGATACCATGATGCAATATGTGCCTTCTGTGCCCTTGACATTCATTTGGAGATGCTACCATGCTACCCAATGACCTCCATTCCTCTCTCCGAGCACTATTTTCAATCCTGGTCATCTTCTTGAACAGTCTCTACTGTCATTCCTTTTCATAAGGCAGGGCTCTTCACCATCTGATCATGTCGTGCAGATTTTTTTTACCACTGTAGAGTAAGGGTCATTGTCACCTCTGAAGACCCCAGCCATGGAATCAATATCTGTATGTAAGTTAGTTCTTGAATATATTTCCTGTTTAGTAAATACTAATAAGTGTTCAAATTCTAGCTCTGCCACCACTAGCTCAGGGAATTTCAATGTTTACCTAACATCCCAAAGCCTGTTTCCCTTCTATACAGTTGGAATAATGACCAAAAATACTACAGAGTTGTGAAAGGGCTAAGAGAGATAATGACTATAAGGAGGTGTTATAGTGTGTAAGATGCCTGAATGTGATATACAGAAATGGAGTGGCTTTTTTAAAGGGGAATTTATTAAATTGAAAGTTCATATTTTCTAAGGCTATGAAAAATGTCCAAATTAAAGTGAGGCTTCAGAAATGTCTAATCTAAGGCATCCATGGAAAGATACCTTGGTTTAAGTAGGCCAATGATGTTCAGGGTTCCACTGTCAACTAGAAAGGCACATAAGAAAACATGCTGTTGTCTGCTAGCTTCCTCTCCAAGTTTCTTGATTCATGCATCTCAAAAAGGGTTGTATCCTCATGGAGCTCCCTACCTGATGGGGACAGTTCCCAACAGGAGTCTGGTTGCTGTGACTGTGGACAGTGTTCATGGTTTTGAATAGTCTGACCCTCATTTCAAAATGTGATCCCACAGAATCACTTGACTTATAAGAACAGCTGGGATAGAATGAAAGGGTTTGTTCTGGCCAGGCCTCTGCTCACCAAACCCTCAAAAGAGGCTGGTGGCTCTGCAGGGCACCTGGGCCATTGTAGGAAAAGATGCAGTGTTTTGGACACTGTGCACCATCAGTGTTTTTGCATCCATAAAAAATAAGTACAATAACCTCAAGAGCAGAGTTAACAGTAAAAAGGATTAAAATAATTAAGAAGAGATGTTTTGAGTTCTTATCATCTTTGTGTTTAATATAATTTATTTAGTTATATATTTTTATATAATTTAACAATGACCATTTAACAAATGGATTACAAGTTTCCTGATAATTTGAGAGTTGGGTTTTCCAAGTTGTTTCATCATGTATTTGCTTCAGAACTCCAAAGTAGGATTCCAGAGAGGCTGCCAGGATCAGGCGATTCATGGTGTTAAAAAACACAATTCAGCACAGGTCCAGAATCATGTTGTGATGGTTAGGTTCTGGACAACCAATGGCCCAGAAACTTGAGGAAGTAAGGTTAGGTTCACCCACCTGGAAAAGAACCATGGCCAACTAAAGTGCTTGTTTAGGACAAAAGGAACATGGAATGGGTAGTAGAAGAAGGTACTTATAAATATGAATTACGACTATATACTAGTTACAGAAATGAGGACTGTGATTGTAAGAACATTTCTTCCTGTTTTTTATGAGTGTGTTCATATTTGTACATAAGCAAATAACTTGTTTTTCTCTTATCATATGACATAAGTTGTATTGTTCATGTAATTTTATTTAAGTGATAGGATATGAAATTTGAGAGTGAATACCTAGTGACTTGCACCCTACTCTGGAGACATGTAGCACATTTCTAGTTTTATGCAGGATAATTGAGTATTGTTAGGTGAAACATATGTCTATTATTACATTCTATTTGAAAATTCAGCACGTTTCAAGGTGATGTCTATCGGTGTTAAGTGGACAGGTGTGAACTGTGATGGATAAGTTCTGGTGTCAACTTGTCCAAGTGATTATATCCACCTGTAGGGACAGGTAAACACTGGTTTGACAACTGCTGCAATTCTATTTCATGGCTGGTTGATAAACAGGAATGCTTGTGTATTAAATCATCAGTCAAGTGATTGAATCTGTAGCTATTACATCTATGATGAAATAAGGCATATTTCCCACAATGAAATAATTCAATCATTTGAAGGATTTTAAGGAGGAAGAGAGAATTGTTCACTGTTTCTTAATCTGGTGAACCTTTCATGTGGAGTTCATCCAGGCCCTTCATTAGAGCCACCAGTTTCAAAACTGCCTTACAGATTTTAGACTCTCCCATACACGCAGTTGTGTCAGAAATCTTTATAAATCTTATATTTACAGATATCTCCTGTTGGTTCTGTCTCTCTAGAGAACCCTAAATAGCAAACTTGGAACTGTGAGTTGTCCTTGAGAAACAGAATCTTAAAAATTGGTTTTAACAATTTTCAAGATTTCAATTCTGACTAAACTCAGAGGCACTAATGATTCTGTTTGCAATAATCAAGTTGCCACTGACAGTCTATGAGGTGAATTAGGAAAGGATGTACTTAAAATATCATCATTAGATTCTGCTAATTATACATTTATATGAGGCAAGTTTCTAAATGTGACTGATTTTTACATCTTTATAGAGTTTTGCAGAGTTAGGAGGTA
The DNA here is from genome assembly GCF_023851605.1 of Tamandua tetradactyla. Taxonomy (NCBI): domain Eukaryota; kingdom Metazoa; phylum Chordata; class Mammalia; order Pilosa; family Myrmecophagidae; genus Tamandua; species Tamandua tetradactyla. The sequence goes on along the minus strand of NC_135330.1, from coordinate 98,147,319 downwards.
TGATGATGCTGGATATACAGGGTTTTGCAGAGTTAAGAGGTTAGATATGCTGGGTACAGTGATGAGGGACAGGGATGAGCTGAAGGCTTCAAATTTTCAACTATGGTAGCTCAGAAGTGACACAAAATCCAGGAAACACAAAATATCACTCCTGTCCAACAGTCAGAGTAGGGGTTATGGAAGTCTGGTGATCAATGCAGTTTTAGCAGAGGTTCATCTCAGAGTGGCTCCACTGTGTCCTTAGACCCATTCAAGGGTCATTTCCCCATTCCAGAATGCATAATTGGACTCAACATTCAGAAACTGATGAAATCCTTACATTAGCTCTCTGACTCATGGAGTGAGGGCTATTAAAGTAGGGAAGACCATGTGGAAACCACTGGAACTGCCCCTACTTAGCACAGTAGTGAATGAGAAGTAATACCATATTCCCAGAGGGATTTAAGAGATTAATCCTACTCATAAGGACTTGAAGTATGCAGTGGAGGTGATTGCCACACATCCACATTCAACTATCCTATTTGGCCTGTTTAGAAAGCAGATGGGACTTGGAAGATGACAGTGCATTATCATTAACTTAGCCAGGTGGTAACTCCAATTGCTACTGCTTTTCCATATGTGATATCATTATTTAAGCAAATCAATGCATTCCCTGGTCCCTGATATGCAGCTATTTGTATGGCAAATGCTTTTCTCTCAATAGCTGTCAGTAAGGACCACCAGAAACAGTTTGAATTCAGAAGACAATGTCAGAAGTATACCTACAGTTCCTACTCAGGGGTATATCAGCTCTCCAGCCCATGTCACAAATTGTTCACAGTGAACTTGATCGTTATTCCCTCCCAGAAGACATCACACTGTTTCATTAGATTGATGATATGCTGATTGGATCCAGTGAGCAAGAATTAGCAAGTACTCTAGACTTATTGGTAAGGTATTTGTATGTCAGGGGATGGGAGACAAATCCAATGAAAGTACAGGGGCCTTGCCATCAATTGAAATTTCTAGGTGCCCACTCATGTGGGTCACCTTTCTAAGGTGAAGGATAAGATGTTGCATATGTCACATCCTAAGACCAAAAAAGAGGCATGATACCTATTTAACCCATTTGAATTGGAAAAAGAACATATTTCTCTTTTGGATGTGCTACTCTGGCCCATTTACTGGATGACCAGAAAAGCTGTTAGTTTTGAGTGTGGACTGGATCAATAGGAGGCTCTGCAGCATATCCAGGGTGCTATGCAAGCTGCTCTGTCATTTGGGCCACATGATCCAGCAGATTCAATAATACTAAAAGTGTCATTGGCAATTAGGGATGCTGTTTGAAGACTTTGGCAAACACTGCTAGGAGAATGACAATGTAGACCCTTATGTTTTTGGAGCAAAGCCTTACCATCTGCTGCAGATAACTACTGTCCTTTTGAGAAAAAACCTTTAGCTTGCAATTGAGTCTTAGTAGAGATTGAATGCTTAACAATAGGCCACCAATTTATCATGAAACCTGCCTTGCCTATCATGAGCTGTGTGACGTCTGACCCACCTAGTGCTATTTCTGGGCCTGCACAGCAGCACTCCATCATAAAATGGAAATTGTATTTTAGATATAGGGCTTGAACAGTTCCAGAAGACCAAGTAAGTTATGTGAGGAAATGGCTCAGATGCCTATGGTCCCCACCCATGCCACATTAACTTCTCTTTCCCAGAGCAGGGCTATGACCTCTTGGGGAGTTCCTTACAGTCAATTGACTGAAGGAGAAAAACATAGGCCTGGTTTACAGATAGTTCTCAGTGATATGCAGGGACCACATGGAAATGGAGAGTGCAGAATTACAAACCCTTTCTGGGATGTCCTTAAAGGATATTGGGGAGGGAAAATCCTCACAGTAGCCCAAACTTGAGCACTGCACCTGGGTTGTTAATTTTGCTTGGAAGGAGAACTTACAACAGGTATATTTGTATAATGACTCATGGGTTATTGCTAATAATTTGGCTGGATGGGCATGGACTTGGAAGTATTATGGTTGGAACACTGATTCAAAGACTTCTGAGGTCTGAGGAAGAAATATATGGATAGACCTTTCTGAGTGGACATAGAATATGAAGATATTTGCATTCCATTGGGTGACTTCAGCAGAGGAAGGTTTTTATACTCAAGAGGATAAGTTGACCCATCCTGTGGATACAAGTCATCCAATTTCCTCAGCCATACCTACAATTGCCCAGTGGTCTCATGGACAAAGTGGGAATGGTGGTAGGGATTGAGGTTATGCATGGACTCAGCAAGGACTTCCATTCACCAAGGCTGACCTGACTTTGGTCACTGCTGAGTGTCTAAACTGCTAGCAGCAGAGACCCACATTCATTCCCCAATATGGCACTATTTCTGAAGGTGATCAGCCTGCTACCTGGTGGAAGGTTGATTATACTAGACAAATTCCATCAAGGAAGGGAAAGTGATTTGTTTTAATTGGGCATACACATACTCTGGATATGGGTTTGCCTTCCTTGGATATAATGCTTCTGCCCAAACTACCATTCATGGACTTGCAGAATGCCTTATCCACCATCATGGTATTCCACACAGCATTGCTTCTGATCAAGCAAAAAACTTCATAACAAATGAAGTGCAGGTATCTGTACATTCTCATGGAACTCCCTGGTCTTTCCATGTTCCCCATCACCCAGGGGTAGCTGGGTTGATAGAATGTTTTAATGACCTTTTGAAGACCAAATTATGGTACCAACTAGGTGGCAATACCTTCCAGGGCTTGGACAAGGTTTTCCAGGAGGGTGTGCCTGCTCTAAATCAGAACCCAATGTATGGCACTGATTCTCCAATTGCCAGGATTCAGAGGTCCAAGAATCAAGAGGTGGAAATGGAAGTAGCATTGCTTGCTATCACCCTAAGTGATTCACCAGGAAAAAACTTGTTTCCTTTTCCTGAAATCTTAACGTCTGCTCTCTATAGGTCTTTACATCAAAATGAAGAGTGTTTCTACCAGAGCACGCAAAAATGATTCCATTGAACCAGAAGATATGACTTCCACCTGGCCACTTTGGGCTTCTCATGTCACTGAATCAGTAGGCACAGAAAGAATTTACTGCTATTTCTTGGGTAGAATGTTTCTGAATATCAAAGGGAAATAGGACTATAACTACACAATGTAGGTAGAAAAGAGTTTTCTTGAAATACAGGGGATCCTCTAGGCCATTTCTTAATACTATCTTGCCCTGTGATTAAATTCAATGGAAAACTGCATCAACCCAATTCAGGAAGGACTACTAATGGTCCAGAAACTCAGGAATGAAGGTTTGTTTTGCCCCAACTGAAAAAAAAACACAACCAGCTCAAGTGTCTGTGAATATAAAGAGAACATGGAATGGGTAGTAAAAGAAGGTAGTGCTAAATATGAACTACAACAATGAGACCAGTTACATTAATGAGGACTGTAATTGTATGACTATTTCCTGTCTGTTCTCTTATGAGCTTGACTGCATTTGCACACAAGCAAATATCTTATTTTCCTTTTATCATATGACATAAGTTGTATTGTTCATCTTGTTGTATTTAAGTCATAAGATATGAACTTTAAGATTGGATGTTATAGGGAGCTGCCAAGAAGGCAGCTTACTAAGGTGTGTGATTTAGTTTGTACTCCAGAATAGCTACAAAATAACCAGGAACAGTACAGAACACTTCCTGGGGCCACATTAGTGACAGGACTCACAGCATACCTGAATCTGGATCAGCTGAACTGGCTGTGAGACCCCTAGAACCATGAATGCCCCAAGCTGTGGTGGCCAGTGCCCCTCCCCCACAGGCTGTTTCCCAGAGGCGAAAAGAAAGAGACTTTACCAGCAGCAGGGGATGAGCACAACTGAACACCAACTATGGAATAATTAAAAAACTCTGACAACTAAAAATTGCCCCCAGCTCAGGTGAGCCTGGTCAAGGCAGAGATCATTCATTTTTGCCCTAGAACCAAGGGGGCAGGGCTGATGGAAAAAGAAACAGGTTTTTGTGGCTGTGTTTCAACAAAGGCTTGACTGCCTTTGGATAAAATGGCAAGAATTCTCAGGCTACAACTGCCTCAGCCATAGGCAGAAACAAGCTTGTTTGAAGGCTTTTCTGGAGCCTGTGCCTTCCTCAGGGGAGGGGTGAAGCCCAACACAGGTGGAATCCCTCCACAAGGAATTCAGACACCAGAGCTTGATAATTTGAAGCCATTAAAACCAACCTACAACCTCTCCTCTGTCTCCACCACAGCCCCAGCAGAAAGAGTCTACCAAAGTTAAAGGTACTGCATCATCTTATCCTGGTGGGACCTGCAGACAGACAAGCACCACATACTGGGCAGGATAAAGAAAGCAGAATCCAGAGACATCACAGGAAAGTCTTTCAACCTGCTAGGTTTCACTCTCAGGGAAAACTGTTGCAGGTGACTCTTTCCTCCATAGGAGGCCAGTTTGGTCTGGGAAAATATGGCTGGGGTCTATAATACCTAAGAAGACCCTCCTAAGGGTGGGGGGAGGAAGGCACAATACAGACAGAGCAAGAAACAAGAAAAAAGGAACTGAGAAATTCTACCCTGTCAAACAAAACCTAAGCTAGATGTTCATAAAAAGCTGAACTGAATATCAATGGACAGACAGACAACAAATTCATTCAGCGAGAAAACCTTAGGTAAAAGAAATCAAAGCAATCTCTAGAATGGACTAATAAAGGTAATTAAATGCCTGGACACCAGCAAAAAATAACGAATTACACTAGGAAAATTGAAGATATGGCCCAGTCAGAGGAACAAACCAACAATTCAAATGAGATACAGGAGGTGAAGCAATTACTTCAGAATATACGAACAGTCACGGAAAGCCTCATCAAAAATCAAATCAATGAATTGAGGGAAGATATAAAGAAAGCAAGGAATGAACAAAAAGAAGAAATTGAAAGTCTGAAAAAACAAACCACAGAACTTATGGGAATGAAAAGCACAGTAAAAGAAATGAAAAAAAAAAGAAATGGAAACCTACAGTGTTAGATTTTGAGAGGCAGAAGACAGGATTAGGGAACTGGAGGACAGAGCATATGAAATCTGACAAATAAAAGAAAATGTAGGGAAAAAATGGAAAAATATGAGTAGGGACTCAGAGAATTGAATGAGAACATGAAGCGTATGAATGTGCATGTTGTGGGTGTCCCAGAAGGAGAAGAGAATGGAATAGGAGGAGAAAAACTAATGCAGGAAATTATCACTGAAAATTTTCCAACACTTATGAAAAACTTAAAATTACAGTACCAAGAAGTGCAGCACACTCCAATGAGAATATATCCAAATAGACATACTCCAAGACACTTGCTATTCAAAATACCAGAGGTCAAAGAGAAAGAGAGAATCTTGAAAGTAATAAGAGAAAAGCAATCCATCACATACAAGTGAAGCCCCATAAGACTGTATATAGATTTCTCAGCAGAAACCATAGAGGTAAGAAGATTGTGGGGTGATATATTTAAATTACTAAAAGAGAAAAACTGCCAACCAAGAATTCAACATCCAGTAAAATTTCCCTTCAAAAATGAGGGAGAAATTAAAACATTCTTAGACAAAAAGTCACTGAGAGAATTTGTGACCAAGGGACCAGCTCTGCAAGAAATACAAAAGAGAGCACTAGAATCAGATACAAAAAGACAGAAGAGAGAGATATGGAGAAGAGTGTAGAAAGAAGGAAAGTCAGATATGATATATATAATACAAAAGGCAAAATGTTAGAGGAAAATATTATCCAAACAGTAATAACACTAAATGTTAATGGACTGAATTCCCCAATCAAAAGACATAGATTGGCAGAATGAACTAAAAAACAGGATTCTTCTATATGCTGTCGATAGGAAACACATCTTAGACCCAAAGATAAACATAGGTTGAAAGTGAAAGGTTGGGAAAAGATATTTTATGCAAATAACAACCAGAAAAGAGCAGTAGTGGCTATACTAATATCCAACAAATTAGACTTCAAATGTAAAACAGTTAAAAGAGACAAAGAAGGACACTATATGCTAATAAAAGGAACAATTAAACAAGAAGACAAAACAATCATAAATATTTGCGCACTGAACCAGAATGCCCCAAAATACGTGAGGAATACACTGCAAACACTGAAAAGGGAAATAGGCTCATATACCACAATAGTTGGAGACTTCAATTCACCACTCTCATCAATGGACAGAACATCTAGACAGAGGATCAATAAAGAAATAGAGAATCTGAATATTAGTATAAATGAGCTAGACTTAACAAACATTTATAGGACATTACATCCCACATCAGCAGGATACAACTTTTTCTCAAGTGCTCATGGATCATTCTCAAAGATAGACCATATGCTGGGTCACAAAGCAAGTCTTAACAAATTTAAAAAGATTGAAATCTTACACAACACTTTCTCGGATCATAAAAGAATGAAGTTGGAAATCAATAATAGGCAGAGTGCCAGAAAACCCACAAATACGTGGAGGCTCAACAACACACTCTTAAACAACGAGTGGGTCAAAGAAGAAATTGCTAGAGAAATTAGCAAATACCTTGAGGCGAATGGAAATGAAAACACAACATTCCAAAACTTATGGGATGCAGCAAACACAGTACTAAGAGGGAAATTTATTGCCGTAAATGCCTATATCAGAAAAGAAGAAAAGGCAAAAATGCAGGAATTAACTGTCCACTTGGAAGAACTGGAGAAAGAGCAGCAAACTAATCCCAAAGCAAGCAAAAAGAAAGAAATAACAAAGATTAGAGCAGAAATAAATGAAATTGAAAACATGAAAACAATAGAGAAAATCAATAAGACCAGAAGTTGATTCTATGAGAAAATTAATAAGATGGATGAGCCCTTAGCAAGATTGACAAAAAGAAGAAGAGAGAGGATGCAAATAAATAAGATCAGAAATGGAAGAGGAGACATAACTACTGACCTCACAGAAATAAAGGAGGTAATAACAGGATACTATGAACAACTTTATGCTAATAAATACAACAATTTAGATGAAATGGACAGGTTCCTGGAAAGACATGAACAACCAACTTTGACTCAAGAAGACATAGATGACCTCAACAAACCAATCACAAGTAAAGAAATTGAATTAGTCATTCAAAAGCTTCCTAAAAAGAAAGTCCAGGACCAGACGGCTTCACATGTGAATTCTACCAAACATTCCAGAAAGAATTAGTACCAACTCTCCTCAAACTCTTCAAAAAAATCAAAGAGGAAGGAAAACTACCTAAATTATACTATGAAGCCAACATCACCCTCATACCAAAACCAGGCAAAGATATTAAAAAAAAAGAAAACTACAGGCCAATCTCTCTAATGAATATAGATGCAAAAATCCTCAATAAAATTCTAGCAAATCATATCCAACAGCACATTAAAAGAATTATACATCATGACCAAGTAGGATTCATCCCAGGTATGCAAGGATGGTTCAACATAAGAAAATCAATTAATGTAATACACCACATCAACAAATCAAAGCAGAAAAATCACATGATCATCTCAATTGATGCAGAGAAGGCATTTGACAAGATTCAACATCCATTCCTGTTGAAAACACTTCAAAGGATAGGAATACAAGGGAACTTCCTTAAAATGATAGAGGGAATATATGAAAAACCCACAGCTAATATCATCCTCAATGGGGAAAAATTGGAAACTTTCCCCCTAAGATCAGGAACAAAACAAGGATGTCCACTATCACCACTATTATTCAACATTGTGTTGGAGGTTCTAGCCAGAGCAATTAGACAAGAAAAAGAAATACAAGGCATCAAAATTGGAAAGGAAGAAGTAAAACTATCACTGTTTGCAGACGATATGATACTATACATCGAAAACCCAGAAAAATCCACGACAAAACTACTAGAGCTAATAAATGAGTACAGCAAAGTAGCAGGTTACAAGATCAACATTCAAAAATCTGTAGCATTTCTATACACTAGCAATGAACAAGCGGAGGGGGAAATCAAGAAATGAATACCATTTACAATTGCAACTAAAAGAATGAAATACCTAGGAATAAATTTAACTAAAGAGACAAAAAAACATATATAAAGAAAACTACAAAAAACTGCTGAAAGAAATCACAGAAGACCTAAATAGATGGAAGGGCATACCGTGTTCATGGATTGGAAGACTAAATATAGTTAAGATGTCAGTTCTACCTAAATTCATTTACAGATTCAATGCAATACCAATCAAAATCCCAACAACTTATTTTTCAGAAATAGAAAAACCAATAAGCAAATTTATCTGGAAGGGCAGGGTGCCCCGAATTGCTAAAAACATCTTGAGGAAAAAAAACAAAGCTGGAGGTCGTGCACTTCCTGATTTTAAGGCATATTATGAAGCCACAGAGGTCAAAACAGCATGGTATTGGCATAAAGATAGATATATTGACCAATGGAATCGAGTGGAGTGCTCAGATATAGACCCTCTCATCTATGGGCATTTGATCTTTGATAAGGCAGTCAAGCCAACTCACCTGGGACAGAACAGTCTCTTCAATAAATGGTGCCTATAGAACTGGATATCCATATGCAAAAGAATGAAAGAAGACCCATATCTCACACCCTACAGAAAAGTTAACTCAAAATGGATTAAAGATCTAAACATTAGGTCTAAGACCATAAAACAGTTAGAGGAAAATGTAGGGAGATATCTTATGAATCTTACAACTGGAGGCGGTTTTATGGACCTTAAACCTAAAGCAAGAGCACTGAAGAAGGAAATAAATAAATGGGAACTCCTCAAAATTAAATACTTTTGTGCATGAAAGAACTTCATCAAGAAAGTAGAAAGACAGCCTACACAATGGGAGACAGTATTTGGAAATGACATATCAGATAAAGGTCTAGTATCCAGAATCTATAAAGAGATTGTTCAACTCAACAACAAAAAGACAGCCAACCCAATTACAAAATGGGAAAAAGACTTGAATAGACACCTATCAGAAGAGGAAATACAAATGGCCAAAAGGCACATGAAGAGATGCTCAATGTCCCTGGCCATTAGAGAAATGCAAATCAAAACCACAATGAGATATCATCTCACACCCACCAGAATGGCCATTATCAACAAAACAGAAAATGACAAGTGTTGGAGAGGATGCGGTGAAAGAGGCACACTTATCCACTGTTGGTGGGAATGTCAAACGGTGCAACCACTGTGGAAGGCAGTTTGGCGTTTCCTCAAAAAGCTGAATATAGAATTGCCATACGACCCAGCAATACCATTGGTGGGAATCTACTCAAAGGAATTAAGGGCAAAAACTCAAACGGACATTTGCACACCAATGTTTATAGCAGCATTATTTACAATTGCATAGAGATGGAAACAGCCAAAATGTCCATCAACAGAAGAGTGGCTAAACAAACTGTGGTATATACATACGATGGAATATTATGCAGCTTTAAGACAGGATAAACTTATGAAGCATGTAATAACATGGATGGACCTAGAGAACATTATGCTGAGTGAGTCTAGCCAAAAACTAAAAGACAAATACTGCATGGTCCCAATGATGTGAATCGACATTCGAGAATAAACTTGGAATATGTCATTGGTAACAGAGTCCAGCAGGAGTTAGAAACAGGGTAAGATAATGGGTGATTGGAGCTGATGGGATACAGCTGTGCAACAGGACTAGATACAAAAACTCAAAAATGGACAGCACAATAATACCTAATTGTAAAGTAATCATGTTAAAACTCTGAATGATGCTGTATCCGATCTATAGGTTTTTGTTTTGTTTTGTTTTGTTTTTACTATTATTACTTTTACTTTTTTCTCTACATTAACATTCTATATCTTTTTAGGTTGTGTTGCTAGTTCTTCTAAACCGATGCAAATGTACTGAGAAATGATGATCATGCATCTATGTGATAATGATAAGAACTGCTGATTGCATATGTAGAATGGTATGATTTCTAAATATTGGGTTAATTTCTTTTTTTGCATTAATTAAAAAAAAAGAGAAGGGGTAATTGGAGCTGAAGGGATACAGACTGTGCAAAAGGACTGGATATAAAAACTCAGAAATGGACAGCACAATACTACCTAATTGTAATGCAATTATGTTAAAACATTGAATGAAGCTGCATGTGAGGTGTAGGTTTTTTTTCTCTCTATTATCGTTTTATTTCTTATCCTGTTGTATTTTTATTCCTTTTTCTAAATCGATGCAAATATACTAAGAAATGATGAATATGCAACTATGTGATGATATTAAGAATTACTGATTGTACATGTAGGATGGAATGATTTCTAAATGTTTTGTTAATTTTTTTAATTAATAAAAAAATAAAATAAAAATAAATAAATAAAAAAAAATAAAAAATAAAACATTTTCAGGCAAAAAATCACAGAGAGAATTTGTGACCAAGAGACCAGCTCTGCAAGAAAAAGTAAAGGGAGCTCTAGAGACAGATACAAAAAGACAGAAGCGAGAGGTGTGAAGAAGAGTGAAGAAATGAAGGCTATGAGTAAAAGTAAGAAATGAAAATTAGATATGACATCTAAAATCCAGAAGGCAAAACGGTAGAAGAAAGTACTACCCATACAGAAATAACAATAAATGTTAATGGATTAAACTCCCCAATGAAAAGACATAGACTGGCAGAATGGATTAAAAAACAGGACCCATCTATATGCTGTCTACAGGAAACACATCTTAGAAAAAGGATAAAAATAGGTTGAAAATGAAAGGTTGGGAAAAGATATTTCCTGCAAATAACAGTCAGAAAAGATCAGGAATAGCTGTCCTAATATCCAACAAATTAGACTTCAAATATAAAACAGTTAGAAGAGATAAAGAAGGATACTATTTACTAATAAAAGGAATAATTAATCAAGAAGACATAGCAATCATAAATATTTATGTACTGAGCCAGAATGCTCCAAAATACATGTGGTAAACACTGAAAACACTGAAAAGAGACATAGAAACATCTACCATAACAGTTGGAGACTTCAATTCCACACTCTCATCAATGGACAAGACATCTAGACAAAGGATCAATAAAGAAAGAGAGAATTTGAATACAACAATAAATGAGCTAAACAGGCATTTATACAACATGACACCTCACAACAGCAGGATACACCTTTTTCTCAAGTGCTCATAGATCATTCTCAAGGATAGACCATATGCTGGGTCACAAAGCAAGTCTCAATAAATTTAAAAAGATTGAAATCATACAAAACACTTTCTCAGAACATAAAGGCATGAAGTTGGAAATTAATATTGGGCAGAGTGTCAGAAAATTCACAAATATGTGGAGGCTCAACAACACACTCTTAAACAGTCCATCAGTCAGGAAGAAATTACAAGAGAAATCAGAAAATATCTCAAGGCAAATGAAAATGAAAACACAGCAGATCAAAACTTACAAGACACAGCAAAAGCTGTGCTAAGAGGGAAATTTATTGCCCTAAATGCATATATCAAAAAAGAAGAAAGGGCAAAAATTGAGGAATTAACTGTCCACTTGGAAGAACTAGAGAAAGAACAGCAAACTAACCCCAAAGCAAGCAAAAGGAAGGAAATAATGAAGATTAGAGCAGAAATCAATGAAATTGAGAACATGAAAACAATTGACAAAATCAACAAAACCAAACCAGAAGTTAGTTTTATGAGAAAATTGATAAGATTGATGGACACTTAGCAAGATTGACAAAAAGAAGAGAGAGGATGCAAATAAATAAGGTCAGAAATGGAAGAGGAGACATAACCACTGACCCCAGAGAAATAAAGGAAATAAAGATAGAATACTATGAACAACTTTATGCTAATAAATACAACAATGTAGATGAAATAGGCAACTTTCTAGAAAGGCATGAACGTCAACTTTGACTTGAGAAGAAATAGATGACCTCAACAAACAAATCACTAGTAAAGAAATTGAATTATTCTTTAAGAAGCTCCCCAAAAGAAAAGTTCAGGGACAGATGGTTTTACATGTGAATTCTACTAAACATTTGAGGAAGAATTAGCACCAATCCTGCTCAAAATCTTCAAAAAATTGAATAGGAGAGAAGTCTACCTAACTCATTCTATGAAGTCAACATTACCCTCATACCAAAGCCAGACAAAGATATTACAAAAAAGAAAATTACAGACTAATCTCTCTAATGAACATAGATGCAAAAATCCTCAACAAAATTCTTGCAAATTGAATCCAGCAGCACATTAAAAGAATTATACACCATGACCAAGTAGGATTTCTCCCAGGTATGTAAATATGGTTCAACATAAAAAAGTTAATTAATGTAATACACCATATTGACAAATCAAACAGAAAAAACATATGATCATCTTAATTGATGCAGAAAAGATATTTAACAAAATTCAACATCCTTTCCTGTTGAAAACACTTCAAAGGATAGAAATACAAGGGAACTTCCTTAAAATGATAGAGGGAATATATGAAAAACCCACAGCTAATATCATCCTCAAAGGGGAAAAATTGAAAACTTTCCCCCTAAGATTAGGAACAAGAGAAAAATGTCCACTATCACCACTGTTTTTCAACATTGTGTTGGAAGTTGTAGCCAGAGCAATTAGACAAGAAAAAGAAATACAAGGCATCAAAATTGGAATGGAAGAAGTAAAAGTCTCACTGTTTGCAAATCATATGATTCTGTATATCAAAAACCCTGAAAAATCCACAGGAAAACTATTAGAGCTAATAAATAAGTACAGCAAAGTGGCAATTACAAGATCAACACTCAAAAATCTGTAGTGTTTCTATTCAGTGGTAATGAACAATCTGAGGGGGAAATCAAGAAAAGAATTTCATTTATAATTTCAACCAAAAGAATAAAATATTTAGGAATAAATTTAACTAAAGAGACAAAAGACCTATACAAAGAAAACTATAAGAAATTGTTAAAAGAAATCACAGAAGACCTAAATAGATGGAAGATCATATTGTGTTCATGGATTGGAAGACTCAATATAGTTAATATGTGAATTCTACTAAATTGATTTATAGATTCAATGTAATACCAATTAGAATTCCAAAAACTTACTTTTCAGGAATAAAAAAACAAAAACCAAATTTATCTGGAAGGGCAGAGTGCCCCAAATAGCTAAAAGTATTCAAAGAAAGAAAATGGAGTTGGAAGTCTCATGCTACCTGACTTTAAGGTGTATTATGAAGGTACAGTGATCAAAACAGCATTGTACTGGCATAAAGATAGATATATTGACCAATGGAATAGAAAAGAGTGTTCAGATATAGACCCTCTCATCTATGGACATTTGATCTTTGATAAGGCAGTCAAGCCAACTCACCTGGGACAGAACAGTCTCTTCAATAAATGGTGCCTAGAGAACTGGATATCCATATGCAAAAGAATGAAAGAGAACATATGTCTCACACCCTATACAAAAGTTAACTCAAAATGGATCAAAGACTTAAACATTAGAACTAAGACCATAAAAACTGTTAGAAGGAAATGTAAGGAAATATCTTATAAATCTTATACTTGGAGATGGTTTCCTAGACCTTGCACCCAAAGCAAGAGCATTGAAGAAAGAAAGAAAGAAATTGAACTCGTCAAAATAAAACAATGTTTGCATCAAACTTCAGCAAGAAAGTAGAAAGACAGGCTACACAATGGCAGACAATATTTGGAAATGACATATCACATAAAGGTCTAGTATACAGAGTATATAAAAATATTGTTCAACTCAACAACAAAAAGACAGACAACCCAATTACAAAATGACTAAAAGACTTAAACAGACACTTCTCAGAAGAGGCAATACAAATGGCTAAAAGGCACATGAAGAGATGCTCAGCTTCCCTGGCTATTAGAGAAATGCAAATCAAAACCACAATGAGATATCATCTCACACCCATCCGAATGGCCATTATCAATAGAACAGAAAATGACAAGTGCTGGACAGGATTTGAAGAAAGAGGCACACTTATTCACTGTTGGTGGGAATATCAAATGGAACAACTGCTGTGGATCAACTGCAGTTTGATGGTTCCTCAAAAGCTAAATATAAAATTGCCATATGACCCGGAAATACCATTGCTAGGTATCTACTCAGAGGACATGAAGTCAAGGACTCAAAGAGGCATTTGCACACAAATGTTTATAGTAGCATTATTTACAATTGGGAAGAGATGGAAACACCCAAAATGTCCATCAACAGATGAGTGGCTACACAAACTATGGTATATGCATATGATGGAATATTATGCAGCTGTAAGATAGGATAAAGTTATGAAGTATGTAACAATGCGCATGGACATTAAGGACATTATGCTGAGTGAGATTAGCCAGAAACAAAAAGACAAATACTGTATGGTCTCACTGATATGAACTGACATTAGTGAATAAATCTGGAGAATTTCATTGGTAATAGAGACCATCAGAAGATAGAAATAGGGTAAGAAATTGGGTAATTGAAGTTGAAAGGATACAGTTTGTGCAACAGGACTGAATGTAAAAACTCGGAAATGGACAACACAATACTACCTAACTGTATTACAATTATGTTAAAACACTGAATGAAGCTGAATGTAAGAATGATAGAGAGAGGAGGGCTGGGGGCACAAATGAAATCAGAAAGAAAGATAGATGATAAAGATTGAGATGGTCTAATCTAGGAATGCTTAGAGTGTATAATGATAGTGACTAAATGTACAAATTTAAAAAATGTTTTTGCATGAGAAAGAGCAAAGGGATGTCATTACTGCAGGGTGTTGAAAATAGATGGTAATCAATATTTTAAAATTTCAGCTTATGTGTGAGACTAAAGCAAAAATGTTTATTTAGTACAAAATTTATATTTTGACCAGTGCATTTCCTAATATAACTTATGTAGACAGCTTAATTGAAAACCATGAGTACATGGAACCTTGAATAGGACATGAGATTTTGTTGGTTTGTCCAAAGTGATGCCCCAATAAATCCCAGAGTGATTTGAACAGTGAATAAAAAAGTACTTGCAAAGTCCCCTTCAGGGAATGGTGAGAATGGAGGAAAATATCAACTTCCCCAAGTTGAATTCTTGATATTCTCACAAGCAGTGTGGACAACCAAAGCTATAGGCTGAGCCCCAAGTCTTGGGGGTTGTTCTTATGAAACTTAATCCCACAAAGGATAAGTCAAGCCTACTTAAAATTAGGCCTTAGAGTCACCCTCGAGAAAACCTCTTTTGCTGCATAGATGTGGCCACTCTCTCCATCAACACAACAAGGAAGCTTACCACCCTCCCCCTGTCTGCATGTGACATGACTCCCAGGGGTGTGGACCTTCCTGGCAACGTGGGACAGAGATCCTAGCATGAGCTGAGACTCAGCATCAAGGTATTGAGAAACCTTCTCAACCAAAAGGGGGAAGAGTGAAATGAGACAAAGTGTCAATGGCTGAGAGATTCCAAAAGTCAACAGGTTATCCTGGATGCTATTCTTAGGCATTAAGTACAAATCACCTTGTTATTCAAGATGTAATGGAGAGGGTGGAGGGAACTGCCTGAAAATGTAGAGCTGGTTCCAGTAGCCATGTTTCTTGAAGATGACAGTATAATGATATAGATTTCACAATGTGAATGTGTCACTGTGAAAACCTTGTGTCTGATGCTCCTTTTATCCACCTTGTCAACAGATGAATAAAACATTTGGAATAAAAATAAATAATGGGGAACAAATGTTAAAAATAAATTTAGTTTGAAATGCTAATGTTTGATGAAAGGAAGGGGTTAGGGGTATGTTTTTCATTTTATTTATTTTCTGAATAGATGCAAATGTTCCAAGAAATAATCATGATGATGAATATGCCCTTATGTGATGATATTATGAATTTCTGATTATATATGTAGAATGGAATGATCAAATAAGAATGTTTCATTTGTTTGGTGTTTTTGGTATTAAAAAATAAAATTAAAAAAAGAGTGGTTGATAAGCTGGATTAGGTGATGACATGTCTCCACCCATTATAAATCTCACATTTACAGATATCTTCTATTGAATCATGTCTTTAGTGAACTCTAACTAATACCCAGGCATTTCAATGTGCAGGCTGAAATGTTGCCAGATATACCACTTGAGTAGAGATGTGCACAAATGGATACATGCCCACATGTAACACTGGCATTTGTGCTTGTGAGGACAAACGTGTGCTCACAAGCATTCTCACACTTGCACAAAGGTGTCCACACATATACAGATGCACAAACACACATGCTGTAAGCACCTTTATTCCCTTTTCTCTAATCATTCTCTGCACTAAGCCATGGGGAAAATTTCCTTCTGCTACTTACAGGTTGACCAGCATCCTACTCACTGAGCTCATTAAGCTAGACATGAAATAGTCCTGGCCTACATGATGTTGGTTGTCACTGTCCTTCTTTTGGTCTCAATTTCTTAAGGGAGATTTCTGTAGAACTTCATAAGTGTTCCCTTAGCTACTCCTGTGCCAGGTGCTGGTCTGGATTTGTGGGTCATAGGTGAGTTATGCATAGATACAAAGTCAGAGAACTCTAAGACATGAGCCACAACTGGGCAGGAGGGATGGTGACATGCAGGGAATCCTGGATCCAAGATTCAACTCTGCCTTGGCAAGTTACCAAACTGCTTATGGCTTCAATCTCCTCATGTTAGAAGGAGATGATGTCACCCACTTTTCAAGGTCCTTGAAGGGTTGGATTAGGATAATATAAAATAGCAGAGAGTGAAGGGCATAGTGACACATGTTAGAATGACATCAATCTATTAAAACTGTTCGGAGTGGTAATGTTAAGACCAAAGGAAGCAGAGGTCTGTGGGAACACAGAGACATACAATTCCCCACAACACAGGGGTGTTGATGAAAGGAGCAAGGAATACAGATAACCTATACTCTGGACTCAGAGCTCTGTGTCTCTGTCTCCTTAGATTGGCCCCCTTAACTGTTTTTTTCCCAAAACATTCTAACAATGAAAATTATATATTTACCTTTTCACAAACTGACCTTTCCTGTTTTATTTTAGACTGATTTCATGATGTGTTCCCATAAGAATGGTGTTTTATTGCTTTTGGACACATTCTGTCATCTCTTTGGTTAGAAGCCACAGTGGTCAAAACAGTATGGTACAGGCACAAAGAAAGATGTATTGACCAATGGAATTGAATGAAGAGTTCAAAGACAGGTCACTAAATCTACAGTAAAATTGATCTTCAACACACAGCCCTCACATCCACTGAACAGGGACAGTATTGTCTTTAAAACCTAGTAATAGGAGGTAGCTTCTTAATCTTTACAATCAAAGCACAAGCAATTAAACCAAATAGATTAATGAGGACCCCTCAAAATCACAATTTTCTCTGCTTAAAAGTACTTTGTAATAAAGGTGATAGAGCAGCCAAGTGAATAGGTGAAAATATTTGGAAACCACATATTGGATAACTGTTTGATATGAATACACAAAGAAATCATGATTTAACAACAAAAGAACAAACTGCAGCAATAAAATGGGTAAGCTATGAATAGACATTTTTCTGAAGAGCTTATACAAATGTCTAAAAAGTACATAATAAAGAAATGCTCGTCTTCATTAGCCCTATAAGAAAAATGTAAATCAAGACTGCAACGAGGCATTACCTCACATCTGTAAGAATGACTGCTATTAAACAAAGAGGAAACTAAAAATGTTGGAGAGGATGTGGAGAAATCAGAACAGGTTTACCCTGCTGATGGGAATTTATAATGGCACAGTCACTGTGGAGGACAGATTTGTGGCTCCTTAGAAAAATAAATATTAACTTGTGCTATTACCCATATTTAAATATATCATACCACTGCCTTCTTAAATATGTGGTTTCTGGTGAGAAATCCACATATAGTCTTCTCAGACTTCCCTTGTGTTTGATTTGTTTTGTCTTTGACATTTTACAATTAGATTAGAGGAGTCTTTCAATAGATCTATTTGGATCTGTTTGGGGTACACTGTTTTCTTGGATCTTTCATTTTATGTCTTTCATAAGAGATGGGCAATTTTCAGTAATAATATCCTCCATTATTCTTACTGACCCATTTCCCTCCTCTTCTCCTTCTGGGATACCCATAAAATGTACATTCATGTGTTTCATGTGCTTCATGTTGTCATTCAATTCCCTGAGACCCTGCTCATGTTTTCCACTCTTTTCCCTATTTGTTCTTTTCTGTGTAGGATTTCAGATGTTCCATCCTCTAGTTTACTAATCCCTTCTTCCTCCTCATCAAATCTGCTCTTGTAAGTCATCATTGTGTTTTTCATCTCTTCTATTGTGCCTTTCATTCCCATAAGTTATCTTCTTTGGCATTCAGTTCAACTTTTTCTAGACCTCTGCTTAACTGCTCAGAATTTTTCAGCTCTTGTTTTCTGTTTCTTTCCTGCCAATGTGGAAACTTTTTGAGGAGGATCTCCAATGATATGATTGATCTCAATCAGATTTTCCCAAGTGAGGTAGTCCAAGGTTCCAGATGGTGAAAGTAATCAGTGTCAAATTCCCCTTAAAATGAGACCAGGCCTGTTGTGTGACTTTCATTTTGAACTTGTAGACATTGTGCTTTTCCTATTCTGACCAGCAAGTGACACTTAACCTACATATCCCCACCCACATAAAGTAAACTGGAGCATTTTATTCTCAGCCTGCCAGGGGCATAGTTGAGTTAGAGCCTGAGGTAGGAGCAAGCTTAAGCTGCTTCTGATTCTCAGTTCCTGGGGTCTGAATTCTCTGAAAAAGAGCAGCCACGTGAGCTAGGCTCCACCCTTCATCTTGGGCAAGATACAGCTTCTAAGGAATTATCTACTTCATTTGTATTGTAACTTATTTTCTCAGTATATTAACTCTGCCCTTGCCTGGGTGGGGGCTGGCAATTGAAAATACCTGCAGCTTTCACCAACGGGCTATGTAGAATACATTGTAAAAAGATAAAAATGGAGAAGAAAGAAAAAATACAGAGATAGAGAAAAAAATGAAATAATTTTCAAAGCCAGTCCCCAGTCCCCAGTGTCCACCAGTCAAGAACTGAATTTGGTACCAGACTTGGGGCACAGTCCTTTTTTCAGTGCTCTGAGTTTGGGCAACACCAAAAGCCTCCCTTTTCCTCCCTTAATCAGCTTCATCTTCTGTTTTACTCTCCAGCTTTGTCTGGGTTTATCTGTGCTTGGAAATTGTATACAGCAGTCCAGATTTGTTCATTGAAACCAGAATTAGAGCTCATTTAAACTACAGCCTCTTGCTCCTAGTAGGAAATTGCTTCTTATGCCCTTGGTAGAGTGTCTCCAGCTGCCTGTAGTACTAGTGGGGGGCACCAGCCATTGCACTTTGAGAATTTTACTTACAGTTCCTTGCTGTGATCTGGGCACTTCCATTTATTCCATTCTATTGTATAATATGTGTCTGGTTGTGGATGCCCCCCCAAGCAGTTGCTCTAGACATTTAGATATTTGCTCTAGATGTTTACTAGCTGATGTAAAGGACAAGTTAAATTCCATACCTTCCTACACTGCCATCTTGCCCCACTTCCCTCCTGCAATCTTCCATACAGTAGCTTTTATTTCTATAGTGTCTGATGTTTTCTTTGTTCTCATCTAATGTCTTCTTAATATCCTTTACTTCTTTGCTTGCATTTTCCTTCATTTCTTGGAATGAATCCAAAAGTTTTGCTTGATTATCTTTGATTAGTTATCTCCTCAGATTTTTTTGTCTGTTCCTTTGACTCAGCTATTTCTTCATGAGTTCAAGTATGCCTTGTGATTTTTTGGCTGATATCTGATCATTTGATTGTCTTGATGGGTCTACTCTGAAAGTCTTTTCTCTCTCTTGTCTAGGACTAATTTTTACTTGGGTTTATATTAGGGCATTGTTTTGAAAATTGGATTCTCCATATTTCCCAGCCAAACAGAGCTGGGTGTCTGTGTAGGAGATGTAGACCAGCTCCCAGGGCCAGTGTTAGGCTATGGAGGGCTCTGAAAAGCCCTGCTATTTCTGGCCTAAACCACAGATGGCACTCATTCATCTTCAGATGCTGTTTGTATTCTAGGATGGGATGAAAATTGCAAGGCTCCTGTGCAGTTACTTCATGGCCAATAACTATCTCTGTGTGGGGCACTACCCCACATTATACCGAGGCAGAGGATACCCATAACCACCCCAACTTGCAGCCATGTTTCATACAAGAATGAGGTTGCCTGCTGCTATTTTCCACACAGGTGTGGGATGGGCACCAGGAATTAGTTTCTGCTAAAGTTTTTGTCAACTCTTCATTCCTTACTGACCTTGGCCTTAAGGTGTCCTACCCTGTATCAGGAGTCCCCAAAAGGTTGATTTAGACAGTTTCTCTCCATCCCCTTGCTGCTTTTGGGAAAGGCTACCATTATCTCCTTAATCATCCAATATAGAAACTCTTCCTTGATGCCCTTTTATAAATGTTCTCTCAATGACCTATGTCCTGCTGTGTGTCCCTATGGGCTTGGGTTTCTGTGTCTGGATATAGATAGGGATGTGTCCCAATGCTGTAATAGATTTTATAGTCTGTGACCCCAGGGGGAGGGAAAAGAGATCCAAGCTATTGCCTCGGTGCTTTACTGGAGGTGTGTGAAGCAGAGTGAGGGGATGGGAAAGGACAAAGTGGCTGATGATGGAAGTTTCCTACATGATATTTCTCTTTCTTTGATTCAGCATTTGTGGGATTCTTCTAGAGTCTTCACCTTCCTCCAGAGTTATGAACAAGTGAGAGCTGTTCCTTTATCACTAAATCTCTGGGGAAGTTATTTTTGTAAGTGTCTTAAGTTGTCTTACTGATTATGATAGATTTCTAACTCATTTTTGCATAGAATGTGAGGTATGGATTGAGGTACAACTTTTTGCACTTGGAAATCCAAGTGGACATTCTGTCACCATCTTTTACAATAGAGTATCATACATCCTTTTTGCACCCTTGCCAAAATTAATTGGCAAGGCATATATAACTATAGTTCAGGGCTCTCTATGGTTCCACTGGTATATTTGTTTATCTTTGCATAATATCATACTTTGTAATAAGTCTTGGAATCAGGCGGTGTTAATCCTCAAATTCTGGTATTCTCTTGCAAAGAAGTTTTGGCTATTCTAGTTTTTCTGCATGCCAGTATGACTTTTAGAATAAGCCTGTCATTTTCTTAAAAAATGCAGGGATTTTATTTAAGACTGCATGGCATTTGTAGATTAATTTGAGTGTCATTGCCATTTTGAAAATAGTGAGCATTCTCACTCATAAACATTGCATGTCTGTTTATTTCAAATTGCTTCCATTTTTCTCAGCAATATTTGTCATATTTTTTTCAGGTTTATAACTATTTCATTTTTAATTTTAGTATTTTATTTTTTGTTACTAGTAAATCTAACTTGCCAAATTCAATTATGAGCCCTAGAATCTTTTTGCAGATTCCATAGACTATTCTATTTAGATAATCATGTTACCTTTGAAAAGTATAGTTTTACCTCTTCCTTTCTAATCTGTAGGTTTTTTCTTTTCTTTTCTTTTCTAATCACATAGGCTAGAACCTCCAATGCAATGTTGAATGGAAATTATAAGATCAAAAGTAATTGTCTTGTTCCTGATATTAAAAGGAAAGCTTGATTTTTAAAAACATTTATATAAGCAATTTGATTAACTTGTGTCTTGATAAAATTTTCTTCTTATTTCTTGTTCTTCGGGTTTGCTGCTTTTCTTTTTGTCTTTATACATTTTATTGAGTTTGGAAAAATTTTGGCCATACTTTCTTTTTTTTATTATTAATTAATGGAAAAAAGAAAAAGAAATTAACCCAACATTTAGAAATCATACCATTCTACATATGCAATCAGTAATTCTTAACATCATCACGTAGATATATGATCATCATTTCTTAGTACATTTGCATCGGTTTAGAAGAACAAGCAACACAACAGAAAAAGATATAGAATGTTAATATAGAGAAAAAAAGTAATAATAGTAAAAACAAAAAAAAAACAAAAAAAAACAACCAGACAGACAAAAAGAAACAAAAACAAACAACAACAACAACAACAAAAAAAAACCTATAGCTCAGATGGAGCTTAATTCAGTGTTTTAACATGATTACTTTACAATTAGGTATTATTGTATTGTCCATTTTAGAGTTTTTGTATCTAGTCCTGCTGCACAGTCTGTATTCCTTCAGCTCCAATTACCCATTATCTTACACTGTTTCTAACTCCTGCTGGACTCTGTTACCAATGACATATTCCAAGTTTATTCTTGAATGTCGGTTCACATCAGTGGGACCATACAGTATTTGTCTTTTAGTTTTTGGCTAGACTCACTCAGCATAATGTTCTCTAGGTCCATCCATGTTATTACATGCTTCATAAGTTTAGTCTGTCTTAAAGCTGCATAATATTCCATCGTAGGTATATGCCGCAGTTTGTTTAGCCACTCGTCTGTTGATGGACATTTTGGCTGTTTCCATCTCTTTGCAATTGTAAATAATGCTGCTATAAACATTGGTGTGCAAATGTCTGTTTGTGTCTTTGCCCATAAGTCCTTTGAGTATATTCCCAGCAAAGGTATTGCTGGGTCATATGGCAATTCTATATTCAGCTTTTTGAGGAAACGCCAAACTGCCTTCCACAGTGGTTGCACCGTTTGACATTCCCACCAACAGTGGATAAGTGTGCCTCTTTCTCTGCATCCTCTCCAGCACTTGTCGTTTTCTGTTTTGTTGATAATGGCCATTCTGGTGGGTGTGAGATGATATCTCATTGTGGTTTTGATTTGCATTTCTCTAATGGCCAGGGACATTGAGCATCTCTTCATGTGCCTTTTGGCCATTTGTATTTCCTCTTCTGATAGGTGTCTATTCAAGTCTTTTTCCCATTTTGTAATTGGGTTGGCTGTCTTTTTGTGTTGAGTTGAACAATCTCTTTATAAATTCTGGATACTAGACCTTTATCTGATATGTCATTTCCAAATACTGTCTCCCATTGTGTAGGCTGTCTTTCTACTTTCTTGATGAAGTTCTTTGATGCACAAAAGTATTTAATTTTGAGGAGTTCCCATTTATTTATTTTATTCTTCAGTGCTCTTGCTTTAGGTTCAAGGTCCATAAAACCACCTCCAATTGTAAGTTTCATAAGATATCTCCCAACATTTTCCTCTGTTTTATGGTCTTAGATCTAATGTTTAGATCTTTAATCCATTTTTAGTTAACTTTTGTATAGGGTGTGAGATATGGGTCCTCTTTCATTCTTTTGCATATGGATATCCAGTTCTCCAGGCACCATGTATTGAAGAGACTGTTCTGTCCCAGGTGAGCTGGCTTGACTGCCTTATCAAAGATCAAATGTCCATAGATGAGAGGGTCTATATCTGAGCACTCTATTCAATTCCATTGGTCGATATATCTATCTTTATGCCAATACCATGCTGTTTTGACCACTGTGGCTTCATAATATGCCTTAAAGTCAGGAAGTGCATGACCTCCAGCTTCGTTTTTTTTCCTTAAGATGTTTTTAGCAATTTGGGGCACCCTGCCCTTCCAGATAAATTTGCTTATTGGTTTTTCTATTTCTGAAAAATAAGTTCTTGGGATTTTGATTGGTATTGCATCGAATCTGTAAATCAATTTAGGTAGGATTGACATCTTAACGATATTTAGTCTTCCGATCCATGAACACGGTATGCCCTTCCATCTATTTAGGTCTTCTGTGATTTCTTTCAGCAGTTTTTTGTAGTTTTCTTTATATAGGGTTTTTGTCTCTTTAGTTAAATTTATTCCTAGGTATTTTATTCTTTTATTTGCAATTGTAAATGGGATTCATATTTTGATTTCCCCCTCAGCTTGTTCATTACTAGTGTATAGAAATGCTACAGATTTTTGAATGTTGATCTTGTAACCTGCTACTTGCTGTACTCATTTATTAGCTCTAGTAGTTTTGTTGTGGATTATTCTGGATTTTCTATGTGTAGTATCATATCGTCTGCAAACAGCGATAGTTTTACTTCTTCCTTTCCAATTTTGATGCCTTGTATTTCTTTTTCTTGTCTAATTGCTCTGGCTAGAACCTCCAACACAATGTTGAATAATAGTGGTGAAAGTGGACATCCTTGTCTTGTTCCTGATCTTAGGGGGAAAGTTTTCAATTTTTGCCCATTGAGGATGATATTAGCTGTGGGTTTTTCATATATTCCCTCTATCATTTTAAGGAAGTTCCCTTGTATTCCTATCTTTTGAAGTGTTTTCAACAGGAAAGGATGTTGAATCTTGTCAAATGTCTTTTCTGCATCAATTGAGGTGATCATGTGATTTTTCTGCTTTGATTTGTTGATGTGGTGTATTACATTAATTGATTTTCTTATGTTGAACCATCCTTGCATACCTGGGATGAATCCTACTTGGTCATGATGTATAATTCTTTTAATGTGTTGTTGGATACAATTTGCTAGAAAATATTGAGGTTTTTTGCATCTATTTTCATTAGAGAGATTGGTCTATTGTTTTCTTTTTTTGTAATATCTTTGCCTGGTTTTGGTATGAGGGTGATGTTGGTTTCATAGAATGAATTAGGTAGTTTTCCCTCCACTTCAGTTTTTTTGAAGAGTTTGAGGAGAGTTGCTACTAATTCTTTCTGGAATGTTTGGTAGAATTCACATGTGAAGCCGTCTGGTCCTGGACTTTTCTTTTTAGGGAGCTTTTGAATGACTAATTCAATCTCTTTACTCGTGATTGGTTTGTTGTGGTCATCTATGTCTTCTTGAGTCAAAGTTGGTTGTTCATGTCTTTCCAGGAACCCGTCCATTTCATCTAAATTGTTGTATTTATTAGCATAAAGTTGTTCATAGTATCCTGTTATTACCTCCTTTATTTCTGTGAGGTCAGTGGTTATGTCTCCTCTTCCATTTCTGATCTTATTTATTTGCATCCTCTCTCTTCTTCTTTTTGTCAATCTTGCTAAAGGCCCATCAATCTTATTGATTTTCTCATAGAACCAACTTCTGGTCTTATTGATTTTCTCTATTGTTTTCATGTTTTCAATTTCATTTATTTCAGCTCTAATCTTTGTTATTTCTTTCTTTTTGCTTGCTTTGGGATTAGTTTGCTGTTCTTTCTCCAGTTCTTCCAAGTGGACAGTTAATTCCTGCATTTTTGCCTTTTCTTCTTTTCTGATATAGGCGTTTAGGGCAATAAATTTCCCTCTTAGCACTGCCTTTGCTGCATCCCATAAGTTTTGATATGTTGTGTTTTCATTTTCATTCACCTTGAGGTATTTACTAATTTCTCTTGCAATTTCTTCTTTGACCCACTTGTTTAAGAGTGTGTTGTTGAGCCTCCACATATTTGTGGATTTTCTGGCACTCTGCCTATTATTGATTTCCAACTTCATTCCTTTATGATCTGAGAAAGTGTTGTGTATGATTTCAATCTTTTTAAATTTGTTAAGACTTGCTTTGTTACCCAGCATATTGTCTATCTTTGAGAATGATCCATGAGCACTTGAGAAAAAGGTGTATCCTGCTGTTGTGGGATGTAATGTCCTATAAATGTCTGTTAAGTCTAGCTCATTTATAGTAATATTCAGATTCTCTATTTCTTTATTGAACCTCTGTCTAGATGTTTTGTCCATTGATGAGAGTGGGCAATTGAAGTCTCCAACTATTATGGTATATGTGTCTGTTTCCCTTTTCAGTGTTTGCAGTGTATTCCTCACGTATTTGGAGGCATTCTGGTTCAGTGGATAAATATTTATGATTGTTATGTCTTCTTGTTGAATTGTTCCTTTTATTAGTTGATTGTGTCCTTCTTTGTCTCTTTTAACTGTTTTACATTTGAAGTTTAATTTGTTGGATATTAGTATAGCCACTCCTGCTCTTTTCTGGTTGTTATTTGCATGAAATATCTTTTCCCAACCTTTCACTTTCAACCTATTTTTATCTTTTGGGTCTAAGATGTGTTTCCTGTCGACAGCATATAGAAGGATCCTGTTTTTTAATCCATTCTGTCAATCTATGGCTTTTGATCGGGGAATTCAGTCCATTAACGTTTAGTGTTATTACTGTTTGGATAATATTTTCCTCTAACATTTTGCCTTTTGTATTATATATATCATATCTGACGTTCCTTCTTTCTACACTCTTCTCCATACCTCTGTCTTCTGTCTTTTCGTATCTGACTCTAGTGCTCCCTTTAGTATTTCTTGCAGGGCTGGTCTCTTGGTCACAAATTCTCTCAGTGACTTTTTGTCTGAGAATGTTTTAATTTCTCCCTCATTTTTGAAGGACAATTTTGCTGGATATAGGAGTCTTGGTTGGCAGTTTTTCTCTTTTAGTAACTTAAATATATCATCCCACTGTCTTCTAGCCTCCATGGTTTCTGCTGAGAAATCTACACATAGTCTTATTGGGTTTCCCTTGTATGTGATGGATTGTTTTTCTCTTGCTGCTTTCAAGATCCTCTCTTTCTCTTTGACCTCTGACATTCTAACTGGTAAGTGTCTTGGAGAATGCTTATTTGGGGTTAATCTCTTTGGGGTGCGCTGCACTTCTTGGATCTGTAATTTTAGGTATTTCGTAAGAGTTGGGAAGTTTTCATTGATAATTTCTTTCATCAGTTTTTCTCTTCCTTTTCCCTTCTCTTCTCCTTCTGGGACACCCACAACACGTATATTTGTGCGGTTCATATTGTCCTTGAGTTCCCTGATAACCTGTTCAAATTTTTCCATTCTTTTCCCGATAGTTTATGTTTCTTTTTGGAATTCATATGTTCCATCCTCCAAATCTCTAATTCTATCTTCTGTCTCTTTAAATCTATCATTGTAGGTATCCATTGTTTTTTCCATCTTTTCTACTTTATCCTTCACTTACATAAGTTCTGTGATTTGTTTTTTCAGTTTTTCTATTTCTTCTTTTTGTTCAGCCCATGTCTTCTTCATGTCCTCCCTCAATTTATCAATTTAATTTTTGAAGAGGTTTTCCATTTCTGTTCGTATATTCAACATTAGTTGTCTCAGCTCCTGTATCTCATTTGAACTGTTGGTTTGTTCCTTTGACAGGGCCATATTTTCAATTTTTTGAGCGTGATCCGTTATCTTCTGCTGGCATCTGGGCATTTAGTCAGATTTCCCTGGGTGCTGGACCCAACAATTTGGAAGATTTTTCTGTGAAATCTCTGGGATCTGTTTTTCTTATCCTGCCCAGTAGGTGGCGCTCGTGGCACATGTTTGTCTGCGGGTCCCACCAGCAAAAGGTTCTGTGGGTCCTTTAACTTTGGAAAACTCTCGCCATCAGGAAGGTTCGCCAGCCGAAGTGGCTTGGAAGAGTGCCAGCCAGCCCAGGGACCAAATGCGGGGAGGGTTGCCAGCCGCCGCAGCCCAGGAGAGTGCCCATCTGAATTTACTAGTCGGCCCAGGGTGCCAAGCATGGCAGGAGGGCGCCAGCCACCGCGGCCCGCCCGGGAGTGTGCACCGTTCACCGGGAGTCACATGTTTGGAAGGGCCCCCCTCGTCACCGTTCTCCGCGGCCTGGGGATTTCCGATCCAATTCTCTCAGTTGGTCCGGGGGCCCGCGCGTGGTGTGGGCACCAGCTGCCGTGGCCTGAGGGGCCACCTGTCCAATTCTCCCAGCCAGCCCACAAAGGGGAAGGGAGGAACTCCTGTCGCTTGCCGCCCTGCCCGGTGAAGCCTGCGCGCCTCGGCGATCTCACTGGAGTGGGTTCTCTCATCCAGTCAGCCATTCCAGGATGGGGTACGCTGTCTTTTTTATCTCTGTCATGGCTCTGGGAGCTGTTCTGTATCGTTTCTACTCCCCTAGTAGCTGTTCTGGAGGAGGAACTAAGATCCGCGTGTCTTACTAAGCCGCCATCTTCTTCAGAAGTCCATACTTTCTTTAAGTATTTTTTCTTCCAATCTTCAGTTACATATATCATAGGCCCCTTGAGGGCTGTTTTCTATCTTACTGATGATATATTCATTTTTAAGAATTCATTTTTCTCTGTGTGCTTCAGTTTGGGTAGTTTCTATCCCTACATCTTCAAGCTCAGTAATCTTTTCTTCTCAATGTCCAATTTGCTGTAAATTCTATGCAGTGCATGTTTCCTACCACACATTGTAGTTTTCATCTCCAGAAGCTTGATTAAATTTTTTTATGTTCCCATAACTCTATCTAACTTCTTAAACATATGGATTACAGCTATAAGAGAGGTTTTAGTGTTCTTGCCTGCTAATTCTAACATGCGAGTCAGTTCTACTTGATTGAGTGATTATTCTTCTCATTAATGGTCATATTTTCCTGCTTCATTGTGTTCCTGAAGTAAATATGTTAGGTGCTTGATCTTTTCACATTCCTACAAATATTGTTGAGCTTTCAGGACTTACTAAGATCTCTTTACCCTCATGCATAAATTGAGGCACTCAGCACCTCACTTAGTTTCAGCTGCTGTTTCAGCTTAAATTTCCAGTGACTAGCTGTTGACAATGGGGTGTTCTCCTGATCTTGGGTCTTAAGACACCCTGTTGCCTTCCCTCTACTTCCTATTAATAACATACGGATATCAAATGGATCTTTTCTCCTAGGTAAATTTGAGGATGTTTTCTGTGTGTACTTGGTATTGTCATTCTATTTATTCTACCTGCTTCTCTGGGGGGATTCAGGGAATTTTACACAATTTCTGACCAACCATTGCTGCTCTCTCCCTTACACTACTTGGGTGAGGAATGTCCTTCCTCTCTGTCCTCTCCACCTTCAAATACCTGTTTATATTTCATGTCTTTGTTAAATGTCATCACCTCCAGGATGATTTCTGTCATACCTGCCCACAGGAAAAGATAGTGGCTCCCATTTCTATGCTCTCACAGCAAGTAGAATACATCTCTGTACAGTACATATTGCACCACTAGAGTCCTCTCTCTTCTAGACTGTAAGCCTCTCACAGTGAGAACCATACTCATCTTCTGTGTCCTTGAATGGTGAGATTTTATTAGATCCTAATCAACTATCTCACAGTTAGTTAATGGAATAATTAGTAGTATTATTACTTTTTACTTTTTGAAGTACTTCATAGTTTATAATAAACTTTTGTAAATATCACATTCACTCCCCCTTCATGGTGCTATGGTCCATTTGCTTAGTTAAAAATCTTTTCTCTTTGCAGTTTTTATTTGTTAGTTTATGTGGTTTTTCTCCATCCATTAAATTGGGAGCTAATCAAAGGAAGAAACAAAAACCCATTCATCTTCATATTCCCCATAGTGAGCCCAGTTTCTGGCACAGAAGGGATACTCAGGCAAAATCTAATGCACGCACAAGTTAGAAAAAGAAATCTTCTGTTATTCCAACTTACACTAAACTGGCAGTATTCCACTCAAACCATTGGGAACTGAGGTGCCTTAATGGAAGTTGGCTTGAAGTCCACATCTTGTCTGGGACTCCACAAGATCCAGGTGAGAAGAGACTCAGAATATTTGTTGCTCTGTTTCACTCACTCTTTGAGTTTATGATCAGAGGCTTCAAAGTCAGCATGTCCTATTTCCTCTTCTTTGCCTCCACTCTCTGGAGTTCTGGCTTGTTTGTACTAACCTTGTTTCAGCTATTTTCTGACTTGGTAAGATAGACCTTGCCTTGACCTGAAAGATTCCCTAAGAGAACACTGTATTTTATGTGTATACATATATATATATATATATATATATATATATACACACACACATACATAACTAGATTTATTGTAGGAGTTGACCCACACATTTATGGGGATTGACAAGTCCAAATTCTGTAGGGCAGATCACAGTCTGTGAACTATGATGAAGGTTTGTGAACTATGATGAATTTCCAAGGAGAAACTGGCTGAAATGGAGATAAGAATTTTTCTTTCTGACTGCTGAAATCATCAGTGTTCCCTTTATGGCCTTCAACTGAATGAATAAGTCTCCTCTCATTGTTGAAGGCAATCTCCTTAGTTGATTGAAGACGTCATCAGCTACAGATAAAATAAACTGACTGATGATTTAATTGCACAAAATATCTTCCTGTTAACAGTCAGGCCCATGTTACTTCAGCAAAATAAATGCACTAGGACAAGTTGAACCCTTAACTTCACCATTATAGACACCTATCCCCAGAATGAGAGACAGACCCAGTGTGGGAAGAGGGGACATTTCCAGAGTCATATGGTGGGTCTTTTCTTGGGATTGCAATTGATGCTTCTGGAGGCCTGGCCTTCATTCTGTCTGCTTCATAGGAATCCTCTCATGGTTTGAATCTTCCTCAAAATTAGAGAATTAGGAAAATTCAATTCTGTAAACTGTTGAAAGTCCCACTGGAGGTAGCAGGAGCCCCACTGAGATGCTGTCATGCAACGCTGTCCAGGTTTATCTCCAAGTGCCCAGGAAAACATCTGATAACATTAGGGTGGCATTCAGGATCCTCACAGTCTGTTCCTGCCCAGACACATACTACATCCTCCAGTTGTACAAGACTCATGCTTTCAACCTTCCTTCCACTTACTCAGGCAACATTCTATCATGACCCAGGGAATAGTGGAAACAAGACTGAGATGCATGAATCATGTGTCTTGCCTCTGCATCTATATTATGATTCTCTGCATGTTTCCCCTATCTCCCCTAGTCTAGTGATAAATATATGTCCACCTGTACTGGATCAACATTCCCACAGGCTGATACCTTCTATACCTTTCATTTTCAGCTCTGTACCTTCAACAATTGTACTGCATTCTGGAACAGAGCTCTTTAGATAGTATTTGTGGAATGAACCATGATATTAATGTTCCACTCTCTAACACTCAAGTCTCATTTGCTTGCCCCCAATATCCTTGCTGTGACTGCATAAACCATCCAGCATTTTATGCAGGGTGGAAAATCACAGGCCCAAGTGACAAGTTCCTACATTTCATCAGGAATTATAGACATTGGTTCACAACCATCTGACACACTAATTGTTACAATTCCATAGCTCCTAAATGGTGCACATTTAAAGAAAAGAAAGAGGGTATTTATGGTTAAGTGTGGAGTAAATTCATCTCCTGAGCTGCTGAAAGGATTTGTGAGTTAGAGGAGATGGTAGGTGGAATGGCACACAGTATGGATGCCCTGAGAGCATAACCCACATGTGAACATCATCAGGAATGTGTGTGGAGAGAGGGGAGATGCATTGAGGCTAGTTATTCAGAGAAGGATTTAAGAAAGATGGTGCAGTGTCAGAAAGTGACTATTAGAGATATTCAGGAGACCTGGGTCCCAGTTCTGTCTTTGCCAATGTCTTGCTGTGTGACTCTGGAAACTTCTCTTTTCCCATCTTTGCACCTGAACTATTAAAGTGAGGGAGGATGAACTCTCTTAAGGCTCTGCTTTCTCTGCCTTCAGTAGACTGTGAGATTGGGCCCTAAATGTGGGTTTCTGGATAAAGCATGTGTTGACAAGCTTTGGTACAAGCAGAGGGTCAGATCTGGGTGGGACATACACTAAAATCCTGGGAACTAACCTTAATTGGATGACCAGAAGCCGGGAGGGGAGGTAACTCAATGGATGGGTACTTTGCTTTTGTCATAAGTTCTGCTCAGGAAATGCATATTACTTTTTTGCAGGCTACTGTAAACATCCCTCATATTGTATTGCAGAGGGTCCCTAAGTGCAGATCATTTCAAGCACAGTCATACTTACTGTGTTCAGGTACTATGGTCATGGCTTACTTGCTGCATAACCTTGGAAAAGCCTCTATCATTCTCTTGGCCTCAGGTTCATCATCAGATAAAAGTGGAGTTGAAACAATTCATGATCACTTATCCTTGTTTTGTCCCTCAAAGTGCTAATCCCCAGAGTTAGCACTCATTTGATCCTGTCATGGTGGGGATACCATCATAGAGCCAATTTCACAGAAAGGAAACTGAGGCCCAACTATATTAAAGAACTTTAGAAAGCTCAGAGTTGGGAGTTGAGGTCAGGTCTGTGCTTCTTCAAACACTTGCACTCTTTCCTGTGGCTTGAATTTCTGTTCATAAATGGGAAATACAGACCTGATGAGCCCCAAGTAGATTTTCTGTACACTGTCCTTCTCAGAGTTGGTGGAAACATGTATCACATCTTTAGCTCTTTATTCCAGGGTTTTTAATAAGGCACTTCACACTGCATCTGAATAGTTACCAGATGGTTTGTGAAGAACACAGGGAGGCACCCTGGGCTGAGCATCACTAGCAACTTTTCAGAGTCTTTCCCAGGTTTTGATGACTGTTATGAATATGTGATGTGATGACAGCAGTATAATTGAGAATGAAAAATTAGCTTACGTCAGTATCTCTGTGCTGGGCTCTGAGGCATCCTGCAAAGTGTGCCTCTGACATAATCTCTCCAACTTGTGTCAAAGAACTGAGACCCCAGCAGTGTCCACTCATTCTTTGGACTCTTGGAGATCTTCCCATATCCCAGGGGTTCTTTTAAAATGGAAAATATTCATGTTTAATTGAGTGACAGAGTAAGACCTGACTTCCACACTCAAAGTCTCCAGCATTTGCTAAGACCTGCCATGTGCCAGGCACTGTACTGGGCACAGCTCCAGTGATCAACCATCAAATTCTTATGATGACTTTTGAAGATGGTGTGTTAGCAGAATCACCACATTACTGATGAGAACTGAGACCCTTGGGGTAAAATGGTATAACACTTTAAAGTCATGGGGGTAGAATTCAGCCTATGGAAAAAATTATATTTGTTCTCATGTATTCAGAAATATTTATTGTAATTACTATAAAAATGTGACATTGGAGAGAGCTTAAGAGGTCAACAGTGAGTGGAAATATTCTTTGGCTCATGCAAATGATGTATCCTTTCACAGTATGAAATCTCACGTTTGCAAATGTGTACACGTGGGGAAATGCTTACAACATAATGTTGAAAGACACAGAGCTGCATATTTGGTACAATGTCACTTGGTAATAGATATAAATTATCTATTATCACAGATGAAATGAATGACGTATTAAGAGGGGTTGTATCAAAGTCATACGTATTCTCCAGGAGGAAAGTGGAGGGAAGACATAAACCCCCACATTTCAGTAAGTCTCTATCTTTGCGTGGATCATATGGTTTTGCTATCTACAAGACCTGAAAGAAGTCTTTGTCACAATATCAGCTGGATACAAAATCAGGAAACAGACAACTCAAGGATTAAAACCAAGAGTAAATACCTTCAAATAGCAAATTTACCTTCTGCAAAGATCATCACAAGAAAAAAAAGCTGGGAAATAATGGCCTATCCTAAGAAAGAGGATAAAATCCATGAAATATCAATGGAAATAACCAAACTATGGTCATATCATATGAAAAATTTTAAATAATAGTCCTCAAAATGTTAAAGGAGGGTTGAAGAAAATACAAAGAGAGAACAAAAGGATATCAGATAAACAATGAGTGAATAATATGAAATTCTAAATAAAGATGTAGAAATTTTAAGAAGGAACAAAACAGAGTTAATGGAGTTAGAAAAAAGATAGCTGAACTAAAAAGATTCCCTAGAAGATTACAACAGCAGTTGGAGCTGACAGAAAATAGAATCAGTGAATTCAAATACGAGACAATTGAAATGAGTCAGGCTGAAAGCTGAAATGAAAAAATATAACTAAGAAAAACAAAACTAACCCATGAGGAGGATCCAAGGTGGCCAATTAGGGAGAAGCTGGGTTCACTTCCCTCCCAGCAGAAAACATGTGAAGACAGGAAAAGTCTTTCTGGAAAGAGTTCTGGGGTTCTGGAGATTTGGAGAAGGGCTGTACAACACCTAGAAAAGTACAGAACAAGTAGAGAGAGAAGCTGCATCGAGGATTATTGAAGCTTCAATTCTCCTCTGTTCTACTTTGCTAGCTGCCAGAATGCAATATATCAGAAACAGAATGACTTTTAAAAAGGGAAATCTAATAAGTTACTAGTTTATAGTTCTAAGGCCAAGAAAATGTCCCAATTAAAACAAGGATATAGAAATGTCCAATCTAAGCCATTCAGGGAAAGATACCTTGGTTCAAGAAGGCTGATAGATATTCAGCATTTCCCTCTCAGTTGGAAGACCACATGGTGAACATGGTGGCATCTGGTGGCTTTCTCTTCAGACCACTTGCTTCATGAAACTCCCCAGGAGGCATTTTCCTTCTTCATCTCCAAACCTCATTGGGTGGTGAACTCTCTGCTTTGTGGTTCTGTAATATTCTGCTATGGCATTCATGTGGCTCTTTCCAAAGTGTTTCCTCTTTTAAAGGATTAACGGAGGTGTCATAACTCCATGGAATATATCTCTTCACAAGTTACCATCCACAATTGGGTGGGTCATATCTTCAAGGGAACAATCAAGATACTCTCATCCAGCAATATTGAATGAGGATTACACGACATGGATTTTCTGGGGTCCACCACAGATTCCAACTGGAACAATCTCATCCCTGACCTCTGTAGTAAAACCCTACCACCACGCCTGAAAGCTTCAGAATGTCCAGTCCCTGGTGGTAGGTAGCTGAAGAATGAGATGGCTACAAAGATAGGGAAAGACACAGTCTAGCGCTTATCCAGGTTTATGCTGGAAAATTTGGAATGTTGGGATATGCAGATTCAGCACACATTGTCTGGTACTGCAATGTGATTTTCTGGAATCAGCAGAGGGCTAAGAACAAACCCTACCTTATGGAGGGGCTGAGAGGGAA
This sequence comes from Tamandua tetradactyla, assembly GCF_023851605.1. Classification (NCBI taxonomy): domain Eukaryota; kingdom Metazoa; phylum Chordata; class Mammalia; order Pilosa; family Myrmecophagidae; genus Tamandua; species Tamandua tetradactyla. Next base: position 98,112,593 of record NC_135330.1, on the reverse strand, counting down.
TGCCAGCAGTGTCATCTGATGGCAGGCAAAGAAAGTGCACCTTTGGCAAGAATCCAAAGGCTTTTTACCTGATCTTCTCTCCCCAGGGTGCTGTGGAACTGGTGTGCACCCTTTTCATGGGTCACATGCTTGTTTGGGTAATACTGACAAAATAAGTAGCAAAGAATAAAATTAACATGAGGCCGACCAATAACAAAATCTTGAAAAGAGAATCTGAGCATAGAAAACTCACTTTGATAACTCGATACCCAGTCATCAAAAAATTACAAGCCACATTAAGAAAGAGGAAAATATGGCCCAGTCAAATCAGTAAATTAAAAAGTAAGAGAAGATATAAAACTTGGAATAACCAATCAAAGATGTTCAAACGAGTCTCCTAAATCAATTAAAGAGGCTGGCTGAAGAGATAAAGAATATTAGAAGGATGTTGGGTGAACATAAACAGAATTTTGTAGTAAGTAAAGAAAAACAATGGCTTTTGGAGTTAAAGTAAAAATAGATGAAGTTAAATATATACTAGAGGCACACAACAGCAGATTTGAAAAGGCAGAAGAAAGGATAAGCAAAGTAGAAGACAGAGCACATAAATTAGAACAGAGAAAAGAGCAGACAGAAGAAATAATGGGACAAATAAAGTAAAATCTCAAGGAATTGATTGACAATGCAAAATACACTAAAATTCAGATCACAGCAATCCCAGAAGAAGAGAAGGAGAAAAGGGCAGAAGGAATACTTAAAGGAAATAATAGTCAAAAATTTATGAACACTTATGAAAGATGTAGACATAGCACTCCAAAATTCCCGATACATACCAACTTAAAAACCTGAACAGACCTATTCCAAGGCATATATAAATAAGAATGTCAAATACCACTAATAAACAGTATTATGAAAACAGTAAGAAAAAGCGGTTTCTTATGTATAATGCTCAATAAGATTAAGTGCTGCTTTTTCATCAGAAATCATGGAGGTGAGAAGGTAGTAGTAAGGCAAATTGCAGACACTTAAAGAGAAAAACTGGCAGTAAAGAATTCTCTATCCAGAAAAAATTCCTTCAAAACTGAGGGAAATGTCATGCCATTCCTCTGTGTTCTCCACACTGCACCATCCTCTGGTGCTCCAAGGACTATCTGATCTGTACTCCATTCCAGTGGACCCCATACTGTGCCTCAAAACACTGCCCCCCAATCCATGCTCAAAAACACAAATTTATCATCCCCAACTCATTTCCATACCTGTACTGCAACTCATCACTGCATTGTTGTGCACCACCCTATGTCCCACATCCTATTCCACATCCATCCTGCAAATATAAAGCTTTAGATTACTAAAGAAAATCAACTTCCAAAGTAACCCTATCAAGATATTTACATGCCTCAAAGGCAACAGAATATCAGTAAGCATAACAAGATGCAGACAGAGAAAGCCCAGTCTAATGATCAAATTAAAAAACAGACTTTGGAACAATTAATCAAAGATATTAATGTAACTCTACCAAATAAAATCAACAGAACGTCTAATGACATAAAGAAGATCAAGAAGACACTGAAAGAGCATTAAGAGGAATTTGAAAGAACAAATAGAAAAAGTGCAGATATCACAGAGATTAAAGATGCTGCAGACAAAATAAAAATACGCTAACAACACACAACAGAAAATTTGAAGAGGCAGAAGAAAGAATAAGAGAACTGGAGGACAAGACAACAGATTTTGAACTCACAGAAGAGCAAATAGCAAAAAAATTTGGAAAAATTTGAATTGGGTTTCAGAGACAGTATGGACAAAGCAAAGCCCACGAATACGAAAATGATTGATGACCCAGGAGAACAGAAGTGTAAAGGCTAGGAAGATTAGTTGAGGAGATAATGGTGGAAAACTTACAGGCCCTAATAAAGGGCATAAATATGTAAATCAACTCCCAATGAACTCCAAATAGAATAAATCAAATTAGATCTTCCCCAAGACATACTAATCAGTTTGTCAAACGTTTAAGAGAAGTAGAAAATCCTGAAAGCAGCAAGAGAAAAACAACCTACAACAGCAAGAGAAAGCACCTGTGCCAATTTAAATATGTTGTGAACTCCAGAAAAGCCATGTCCTTTAATCCTCATTAAGTATTGCTGGTTAGCAGATTTTTTATTGTTCCCATAGAGATTTGACCCACCCAACTGTGGGCAATAACTTTTGATTAGATAGCTTCCATGGAATTGTGACTGTACCCATTCCAAGTGGGTCTTTATTAGTTAACTGGAACTATTTAAAATTGGCAGCATTTTAAAGAGAAAGAGAGACAGAGTCATGAAACCTACAAGAGCACATGCAGCCAGAGACTTTGGAGATGAAGAAGGAAAATGCCCCTGGGGCAGCTTCATGAAACAAGAAACCTGGGGAGAAAGCTAGCAGACATCACCATGATTTCCATGTGCATTTCCAATTGAAAGAGAAATCATGAACTTCATCAGCCTTTCTTGAGTGAAGGTAATCTCTTGTTGGTGTCTTAATTTGGCACTTTTAAAGACTACCTTTAATTGGATCATTTTTCAAGGCCTTAGAATGGTAAACTTGTAGCTTATTAAATTCCTCTTTTTAAAACTCTTCTGTTTCTGGTATATTGCATTCTAACAGTTAGAAAATGAGGACAGGTTTTGGTACCAGAGAAGTGGGGTGCTACTGTGGTTTGCAAATACCAAACATGTTGTAATGGCTTTTTAAATGGATAAGGGAAATATTCTGGAGGAGTTGTGATGAGGTTGATAGAGAAGGCCTAGTGTGCTTTGAAGAGACTGTTGGACCCTAAAGATACTTCTGATAAAGTCTTAGAAAGAAATGAGGCACATGTTATTGTAAACTGAAAGGAAGGCAATTTGTGTTTTAAAATGGTAGATAATCTGGTAAAGTTGATTACTGGCTTTGACTGGAAGTCAGATTTTAAAATCCATGAGTTTGGATATATAGCAGAAGAGATTTACAAATTTAATGTGTGTGGGTGTCACCATCTATGAAAGTTATTCTTTGTCCAGCAAAGAATTGGTGTGGGAAGAAAAAAGCCTATGACTCAAAGTCAGAAAACAAGGAAGTCTCTGACCCAAGAGATAGTCAGAGGCCCGATTTTATTTTTTGTTAGCTATTGAACAGGTAAAGGGGCCATTTGGAGTTAAGCTATCCATTGAAAACCAGGGAGGGTTCCTGTTTGCCTTGAGGAGGTATCTTTAATTTTAAGAACAAATTGAGAGTTTCCCCATGAGTAGGAGGATATTTTCCAGATAGGCAAATGCAAATATATGGATATGCAAATAGAACAGATAGACAAAGTAGACAATCATCTTAAGCTGCTTTCAGCTTAACAAACAGATAGATAAGAGTAATGGTTTTCCACTGTTTGATGATATGCAAACACAGAGCAAGCTTACAAATGCTTTAATCTTATCCTCCCTCAAATGTGGAAAGTACAGCCTGTTTTTCTCTTGCAGTTTATAGCAAAATGCAAGAAGAAAGAGAAAATTGAACTCTTGAGTAGAAAGAAGCCAGAAATTGATGTTCTGGAAAATTCTGGATGTCCAGAATGGGAGAGCTCAGAGAATAGTGCCCCACATGAGGATTTAGCCAAATGCAGATACAGTCAGCCATTTCAGAAAAAGCCAGGATTGGACATGGACTTATCCAAGAAGGATTGGAAACTCCTGTCTGAAGAGCAGGATCCTTGCTTGCTACATAGAAAGGCAATAAGAGTACTGTAGGACCTGCATAAACAGAACCACTGCCTATCTCAACTGGGGGTCTAAGAAAAGGGAAATAGTGAAAGTAAAATGTTTGAGATGCAGTACCATGGAGGCTGGGGTCTGAAGTCAAGAAGTGTCAGACCAGGAGAGTGGACATATGCAAACACATGGAGAGGTTGAGTTTTCCCTGAAGGCAGAGAATGCTCCTTCCACCTTGTTCCAGTGGAAAAGATGTGGTACCACAGGCCCTGGAGAGTGTGGAGTACACTTCTTGGGGACTGGGGAGAGTTGGGCTGCCACCACAAGGAGGGGTGAGCATGTACCATGAAGATGGCAGAGAGCCTGGGTACTGCCATGATGCTTGGAGAGTTTAGAGTTAAGAAAAAGGTAGTGTGATAGTTAGATTCAGTTGCCAACTTGGCCATGTGAGCATACCTAGTTTTGTTGCTGCAGGCATAAACCAATGGTATGTGAACCTCATCTGTTGCTAATTACATCTGCAGTCATTTAGGAGGCATGTCTGCTGCAATGAGTGACATTTGACTTAATTGGCTGGTGCTTAAATGAGAGAGCACAAGGTAGCACAGCCTAAGCAACTTGGCATTCCTCATCTCAGCACTTGCAGCTTAGCCCAGGCCTGTGGAGATGCAGAAAGAAGTCACCCTGGGGAAAGTTGTTGGAACCCAGGGGCCTGGAGAGAAGACCAGCAGAGGCCATCCCGTGCCTTCCACGTAAGAAAGAACCTCAGTGGAAAGTTAGCTTGCTTTCCTCTGAAGAACTAACAAAATAAATCCCCTTTTATTAAAAGCCAATCCATCTCTGGTGTGTTGCATTCTGGCAGCTAGCAAACTAGAACAGGTAGTCTCCCCAATTTCACTCAAAGCTGCATAAGAAGAGAGGCAGGCAACCATGTGTAGGCCCTTGGAAAGGATGGGACTGCCACTTTCTAAATCCCCAAAGATAAATGACTTTCAGACTTTGAAATCTAATAGAGTATATTCTGTAGGTATTCAAAACTGCTTGGATCCAGTGACCCCAGTGTTCCTTCCAATTTCTCCCTATGAAAATGGGAGTATTTATCCTATGACTGCCCCTCCTCTGTATGTTGGCTTCAAGTAACTTGTTCTGAGCTTTACTGGACCAGAGCCCGAGGAGAATTTTGCCTTAGAACAGACCATTCCTGTAACAGACTTTGATGAGACTTTGTACTGTTTTTAACCTTTTATTGTTGAAGATTGATATCCAGAGAACTGTCTCTAATCACAGTAGAATAAAGTTGGAAATTAATAATCACAAAAGAACCAGAGCTTTCACAATTATATGGAGATTAAACAATGCACACTTAGATAATCAGTGCATTAAGGAAGAAATTGCTAGAGAAATCAGTAAATATCTGGAGATGAATATTGAGAATACAACATATTAAAACTTAATGGTATGGGTAGGCCACAGTGGCTCAGCAGGTAGAGTACTCACTTGCCATGTTGGAGACCCAGGTTCAATTCCCAGTTCCTGCTCATGCAATAAATAAATAAATAAATAAATAAATAAATAACTTATGGGATTAGGCAAAGGCAGTGCTGAGAGGGAAATTTATTGCCATAAATGCTGATATTAAAAAATACAAGAATGAGCAGAACTTGAGGATTTAGCTGGTCACCTGGAGAATTTAGAAAAAGAACAACAAACCCCAAAGCAAATAAAAGAAGAGAAATAATAAAGACTAAAGCAAAAATAAGCAAACTGGGAAAGTGTACTAGTTTTCTAGCTGCTGGAATGCAATATACCAGAAACAGAATGGCTTTTAAAAGGGGGAATTTAATAATTTGCTCATTTGCAGTTCTAAGGCCAAGATAATGTCCCAGTTAAAGCGAGTTTATAGAAATGTCCAATCAACAATATCCAGGGAAAATACCTTGGTTCAAGAAGACCAATGAAGTTCAGGATTTCTCTCTCAAGTGGAAGGGCACATGGTGAACACAGTCAGGGTTTCTCATCTGGAAAGGCACATGGTGAATAGGGTCAGGGTTTCTCTCTTACTTGGTAGGGCACATGGTGAACACAGTCAAGGTCCTTCTCTCATCTGAAAGGGGACATGGTGAACATGGCACCATCTGTTAGCTTCTTCTGGTTTCCTGTTTCATGAAGCTTCCTGGGAGACATTTTCCTTCTTCATCTCCAAAGGTCAACTTTGCCCAAGCTGATCTACAAGTTCATTGCTGTGCCAATATAAATCCAAACAACCTACTTTGAAGATGGAAAAATTAGTTATCAAATTTGTATGGAAGGTAAAGAGACCTCAGACAGATAGGGATATCCTAAAACAAGAAGAGTTAACTGGGAAATTTATCACTTTCTGACTTGAAAGCTTACTATAAAGGCACAGTGGTCAAGCAGCATTGTACTGGCACAAAGACAGAAGGACTGACCAGTGGAAAAAAATAAAGAGTGCAGAGATTGACTGCCAAATTTATGGACATTTGATCTTAAATAAGATCTCCAAATCCAGTGAATAGGAACAGAATAGTCTTTTCAATAAATTGTAATGGGAGAACTGGATTTCAATAGCCACAAGAATGAAAGAGGACCCCTACCTCACACCCTATACTAAAGTTAATTCAAAATGGATCAAACACCCAAATGTCAGGTCTCTTGATCTTATCATAAAGTGTATATATGAAAAATATAAAACTTCCTGAAACAAATATATGGAAACATCTTCAAGATCTAGTAATAGGAGGTAGCTTCTTAAACTTTGTACCTAAAGCACATGCTGTGAAAGAAAAAATAGATAAATAGGAACTCCTTAAAATCAAGAGCTTCTATGCTTCAAAGGACTTTGTTAAAAAGATGAAGAAGCAGACAACTCAATGGGAAAAAATATTTGGAAACCACATATCAGATAAAGGCTTTGTATTCTGTGTACATGAAGAAAACACAGCTCAAAAACAAAAGAACAAACAACCCAATTATAAAATGGGCAGAGGAAATGAATAGACACTTTTATGAAGAAAAAATACAGAGGGGTAAAAGGCACATGAAGAGCTGCTCCTCTTCATTGACTATAAGAGAAATGCAAATTAAGGCAACAATGAGATCTCACCTCACACTTATAAGCGTGGCTACTATTAAATGAACAGGAAAGTATAAATGTTGGAGAGAATGTGGAAAAATTAGAACACTTATTCACTGTTGGTGGGAATTTAAAATGGTTCAACTTCTGTGGAAATCAGCTTGGTGGTTCCTCAGGAAATTAAATATTGAACTGCCCTATGACCCAAAAATACCAATGCTCAGTATATACCCAGAAGAGTTGAGGATACTAACACGAACAGATATTTGCAAATGTTCATAGCAGCACTATTCACAATTGCCAAGAGATGGAAACCATCCATGTGCTCATCAACAGAGGAGTGAATGAAAAAATGTGGTGTATACATATAATGAAATATTATGCAGCATTTAGACAAAATGATGTCCCAAAACATATGACTATGTGGATATACCTTAAGGACATAATGCTGGTTGAAATAAGTCAGACACAAAAGGTCATATACTGTATGATTCCATTATTATGATTCTCATAAATCCATCAGTGTTTTAGAGCAGCTAAGAGGAAAAATCTGAGTTGTGGGCATGGTAGCCCATGAAAAACTCTGGAAATTTTTCTATAGCTGCTTGTTGATACATGCTTTGAAAATTGCTGGGTTTTTTCCTTTCTTTTCTTTGTGTGTGTGTGTTTGTGTGTGTGTATATATATATATGTTATATTTTACAATTAAAAATCAGTTAAGACTGTAGGCAAGGGCTGGTCATGGTGGCTCAGAAGGCAAAGTTCTTGTCTGCCATGCCAGAGATCCAGGTTCATTTCTTGGTGCCTGCCTATGCAAAAAAAAAAAAAAAACTGTACAGAATTATAATACTATTAGATAAAATAAATTCCTGAAATAAAAAATTTGAAAATATTTAGTTACATAGCTCACTGCTATAGCAAAGTTGATATTTGTAATGACTTTTTACTTGATATTTTGAAAATGCGCACAGTTTTAACAGTTAGCCAAAGTATTTAAGATACTGTTTAATATTTAGAATTTAAGTTATCTGATATCTGATATCTGTTGTTCTAGTTTACTAGCTGCTGGAATGCAATGTAACAGAAACAGAACAGCTTTTAAGAAGAGGAGTTTAATAAGCTGCAAGTTAACAGTTTTAGACCATGGAAATGTTCCAATTGAAATAAGTCTATAGAAATGCCCAATTTAAGGCATCCAGGGAAAGATACTTTGATTAAAGAAGGCCAGTGAAGTTCAGGGTTTCTTTCTCAGGTGGAAAGGCACATAGCAAAATAGTCAGGGTTTCTCTCTCAGCTGCAAAGACACATGGCAAACCCAGCATCATCTGCTAGCTTTCTCCCCCAGCTTCCTCTTTCAGGAAGCTTTCTGAGAGGCATTTTTTGCCGTGGTCAGCTGCAGCAGAGGGAACGGGCCTGAAGGTGTGGAGGGTCGTCGGTGCGAGAAGAACACCAAGAGACAGCTCAGAGTGCTCTGAGAAGAGTCGCTTAAATTTATTTTTGCTTAACTGGTTCTATACCCTTATTCTTGGCAAAAAAACAGGTGTCACAGGATCATGGATGCGTCATGGCTTACATTTTAGGTAAAGTTACAGGTTCAGGGAAGCAAAGCGAAAGTACACGTTCTGATTTTCTTAGGGACATTTACATAAGATTTCAATAGCAGCAAGATATTGGCTTAAACTGCAGACATTGTGTTTGCAGTTTTCTGAGTTTAGACTTTCTGTTCCTATTATTCTACAGGTGAGGCTATATGTCAAGACCTATTTTAATCTGGTTAAAGGTTAGCTTGTTTTGATTAAAAGGTTACATTGTCTACTTAGATTTTTTATTGCTTCATAGCAATGGAGCGGCACCGTGGTGGGGGAGATTGGGTGGTGATAGGTATCAGTTTTTCTAATTCTTTTATTTCCTCTTGAAGTTTTTGGACAGGTTCCCCGAACCAGGGGCAGCATGTTAAACTCCATTTTAACTGTGATTTCACTAACTGTTGTAAAAGATCTTGTTTAGTTTTAGGCCCCAAAAGACACCAAGGGGGGCTTGCTCTTCTAAGTTTTTCTATAAATGATAAAGAGTTAAATCTAATGTGCCTACCATTGACATTTACAATTCTATGGCCATCTTCATTGTAAACTCCTGTGTATGGTAATGGAGGGTCAGGGAATCTTTTCCCATTAACATTAGCTCCTTTAGGGGGTTCCCACTATCTGTCTCCAATTTTATATTTCACATTAGGTGGTCCTTGCACAGTGGGAAGTAAATTTCTAGGATGGCTCAATGCAGGGTTTTTTAATTGTAATTGTTTACTCTCTATGGAGTACTTTTCTGTGACTTGTTCTAAAAGCACTTCTGCCTGCTGCATCTGCAGCATGACTTGCTTAATGGGGGTATCCCAACCTAATTTTTCCCAAACAGTCACTAATAAAGTTTTGCAATTTGTACAATTTGTATCATTTTTTCCAATTCTTAATACAAAATTTCTGCTTTCTGATTCGTTTTGATATAATGCTTGGAGCACAACCAGCAACAAGAAACACACAATTAGTGTCATTAATCCCAGTATTTTTCTATTACACCATTTTATGCCTCGTCCTCTTTTGGGGCGTTGAAGGCCTTGCCACCACCCTTCCTTCCAGGGAACCATGTCAAACCAGGGAGTAAAAAGAGGACACGGCAATTTTCCTTCTTCATCTTCAAACGTCACTGGCTGGTGGACTATCTGCTTTGTGTGGCTATATCGTTCTGCTATCTCATAATCTCCTGGTATTCTGTCTTGTCATTCTCTTTTAAAGGATTCCAGCAAATAATCAGGATGCACCTGAATGGGTGGAGACATGTCTCCACCTAATCTATCTTAACAACCATTCTTGGTTGAGTCATATCTCCAGGGAAATGATCTAACTATAGATTCAAACATACAGTACTGAATAAGGATTAGAAGAAACAGCTGCCTTTACAAAATGGGATTAGTATTAAAACATGGCTTTTCTATGGTGCATACATCATTTCAAACCAGCACATCTGCATTTATAGATTTTTTTCCTTCCTTGTTTTATTTTAAATGGTTTATGAAGCATATTGTACAAACAATATTGTGCAAATATATTGTATTCTGATTACTTAGACTTTTAAATATATTTAATATACCTATGGATAATCTACCTAAGATACCCATTCTAGGTGGTTAATATTCCCATATGATAATTGTAAAAATGTTTGTATCTTCATAATTTCCTGAAATCAGGAAAATATTTGATAATATTTTTCATTACCATAGCAATACAGATATTTATAAGAACTTTCTACTTGATTTTTGAGAACATTTACAGTTATGACAGCTGATCAAATAGTGACTAGTTAGTGCTTAATACTTAGAATCTAAAAAATTTTCTATCCTAATATGTAGATTTTTTCCTTGTTGCCTTAATTTTAAATTGCTTTATGAAACTTACTGTGCAAACACAGGCTTTACAGTAATTAAATGGATACTTAATTTAAATATGCTTATGGTTCAGCTAACTAAGATACACATTTTGAGTAGATCTAAGTGTATTGTTTGTTTTTTAAATAAAAAAATAATAAAAAATCTTTGGGAGAGATTAAAATTTTCTCAGAGAAACAAATCCTGGAAGAATTTGTCAATAAGAGACTGGTCCTACAAAAATACTAAAGAGACTAAAGGGATGAATACACATAGTTGCGTATTCATCATCATGATAATTTCTTAGAACTTTTGCATCAATTCTGAAAAAGAAATAAAAAGACAACAGAAAAAATCCAAACATACCATACCCCTTACTGCTCCCTTTCATTGATCACTAGCATTTCTATCTAAATTTATTTTAACATTTGTTCCCCTATTATTCATTTTTATTCCATATATTTTACTCATCTGTTGATAAGACAGAAAAAAGGAGCATCAAACACAAGGTTTTCACAATCACACAGTTACATTGTGAAGGCTATATAATTATACACTCAGCTTCAAGAAACATGGCTACTGGAACATAGCTCTACATTTTCAGGCAGTTCCCTCCAGCCTCTCCATTACATCTTGACTAACAAGGTGAAATCTATTTAATGCATAAGAATAACCTCCAGGATAATCTCTCGACTCTGTTTGGAATCTCTCAGCCATTGACACTTTAACTTGTCTCATTTCACTCTTCCCCCTTTTGGGAAAGAAGGTTTTCTCAATCCCTTGATGCTGACTTCAGCTCATTCTAGGATTTAAGTCCCATGTTGCCAGGAAGGTCCACACACCTGGGAGTCATGTCCCACATAGACAGGAGGAAGGCAGTGAGTTGGCTTGTTGTGTTGGCTGGACAGAGAGGACACATCTGAGCAAGAAAAGAGTTCTCTTGGGGGAGGCTTTTAGGCCTAATTTTAAGTAAGCTTGACCTATCCTTTGTGGGGTTAAGTTTCATATGAACAAACCCCAAGACTGGGCACTCAGCCAATAGCTTTGGTTGTCCACACTGCTTGTGAGAGTATCAAGAATTCAACTTGGGGAAGTTGAAATTTTCCTCCATTCTCACCATTCCCCAAAGGGGACTTTTCCAGTACTTTTTTATTCACTGTTCAAATCACTCTGGAATTTATCGGGGCATCACTCTGGACAAACCAACAAAATCTCATGCCCTACTCAAGGTTCCATGTATTTATGGTGTTCAATTAAGCTGTCTACATAAGTTATATTGGGAATGCATTAGTCAAAATATAAATTTTGAACCAAACAAACATTATTTGTTTTAGTCACACACACAAGTTAAAATTTGAAAATATTAATTACCATCTTTTTTCAACACCCTACAGTAATGACATTCCATTGCTCTTCCTCATGCAAAAATATTTTTTAAATTTGCAAATTTAGTCCCTATCATTACAGACTCTAGGCATTCCTATATTATACCATCTCAGTCTTTATCATCTTTCTTTCTTTCTGATTTCATTTGTGCTCCCAGCCCTCCCTCTATCATTTTCACATTCAGCTTCATCCAGTGTTTTAACATAATTGTATTACAGTTAGGTAATATTGTGCTACCTATTTCTGAGTTTTTACAATCAGTCCCGTTGCTCAATCTGTATCTCCTCAGCCTGAAGTGTCCAATATCTTACCCTATTTCTATCTTCTTATGGTCTGTTACCAACGAAATTCTCCAAGTTTATTCATAAATGTCAGTTCATATCAGTGAGACCATACAATATTTGTCATTTTGTTTCTGGTTAATCTCACTCAGCATATTGTCCTTAAGGTCCATCCATGTTGCTTCATACTTCATAAGTTTATTCTGTCTTATAGCTGCATAACATTCCATCGTATGTATATACCACAGTTTTTTTAGCCACTCATCTCTTGATGAACATTTTGGCTGTTTCTATCTCTTTGCAATTGCAAATAATGCCGCTATAAACTTTGGTGTGCAAATGTCCATTTGTGTCCTTTCCCTTATGTCCTAACAATGGTATTGCCGTGTCATATGGAAGCCCTATATTTAGCTTCTTGAGGAACCACCAAACTGCTTTCCACAGCGGTTGTATCATTCCCACCATCAGTGGATAAGTGTGCCTCTTTCTCCACATCCACTCCAGCACTTGTCGCTTAATGTTTTATTGACAATGGTCATTCTGTTGGGTGTGAGATGATATCTAATTGTTGTTTTGATTTGCATATCCTTAATAGCAAGGGAAGTTGAGCATCTTTTCATGTACCTTTTGCCCATTTGTATTTCTTCTTCTGAAAAGTGTTTGTTCAAGTCTTTTGCTCATTTTGTAATTGCGTTGTCTGTCTTTTTGTTCTTGAGTTGAACAATCTTTTTATTTATTCTGGATACTAGACCTTTATGTGATATGTCATTTCCAAATATGGTCTCCCATTGCGTACGCTGTCTTTTACTTTCTTGATGAAGATCTTTGATGCACAAAAGTGTTTAATTTTGGGGAGTTCCCAGTTATTTATTTCTTTTTTCAACACTTGTGCCTTGGTTGCAAGGCCTTGGACACTGCATCCTATTAAAAGATTTATAAGATATTTCCTTACATTTTTTTCAGTTTTATAGTCTCAGATCTAATGTTTAGGTCTTTGATGCATTTTGGGTTAATTTTTTATAGGGTGTGAGATATGGGTCCTCTTTTATTCTTTTGCATATAGATATCCAATTCTGTAGGCACCATTTATTGAAGAGACTGTTCTTTCCCAGGTGAGTTGGCTTGACAGCCTTATCAAATATCAATTGTGCATAGATGAAAGGATCTATATCTGAACATTCTATTCTATTCCATTATTCAGGGTATCTGTCTTTATGCCAGTACCATGCTGTTTTGACTACTGTAGTTTCATAATACACCTTAAAGTCAGGTAGCGTGAGACCTCTGACTACATTTTTTTCTAAGGATACTTTTAGCTATTTGGGGCACCTTGCCCTTCCAGATAATTTTGGTTATTGATTTTACTATTTCTGAAAAGTAAGTTGTTGGGATTTCAATTGGTATTGCATTGAATCTGTAAATCAATTTAGGTAGAGTTGACATCTTAACTATATTTAGTCTTTCAATCCATGAACATCATATGCACTTCCACCTATTTAGGTCTTCTGTGATTTCTTTGAACAATTTCTTGTAGTTCGCTTTGTTTAGGCCTTTTGTCTCTTTGGCTAAATTTATTCCTAAATATTTTTTTTTGGTTGCAATCGTCAATGGAATTTTTTTCTTGATTTTCCCCTCAGGTTGTTCATTGCTAGTGTATAGAAACACAACAGGTTTTTGAGTGTTAATCTTGTAATCTGCTATTTGCTGTACTCATTTATTAGCTCTAGTAGTTTTGCTGTGGTTTTGGGTTTTTTTGACATATGGTATTATATCATCTGCAAACAGTGAGAGTTTTACTCTTCCTTACCAATTTTGATGACTTGTATTTTTTTTTTCTTGTCTAATTGCTCTGGCTAGAACTTCCAACACAGAGTTGAATAACGGTGGTGATATTGGATATCCTTGTCTTGTTCTTGATCTTAGGGAAAACATTTTCATTTTTTTTTCCATTGAGAATAATGTTAGCTGTGGGTTTTTTATATATTCCCTTTATCATTTTTAGGAAGCTCCCTTTTATTCTTATCCTTTGATGCATTTTCAACAGGAGGGGGTGTTGAATTTTTTCAAATACCTTTTCTGCATCAATCGAGATGATCATGTGGTTTTCTGCTTTGATTTGTTGTATGGTGTATTACATTAATTGATTTTCTTATGTTGAACCATACTTGCATAACTGAGGTGAATCCTGCTTGGTCATGGTGTATCATTCTTTTAATGTGCTGCTGGATTCCATTTGCTAAAATTTTGTTGAGGATTTTTGCATCTATATTCATTAGAGAGATTGGACTGTAGTTTTCTTTTTTGTAATATCTTTGTCTGGCTTTGGTATGAGGGTGATGTTGGCTTCGTAGAATGAGTTAGGTAGTTTTCCCTCCTCTTCAATTTTTTCTGAAGAGTTTGAGCAGGATTTGTACTAATTCTTTCTTGAATGTTTGGTAGAATTCACATGTGAAGCCATCAGGTCCTGGACTTTATTTTGGAGAGAGTTTCTTAATGAATGATTCAATTTCTTTACTTGTGATTACTTTGTTGAGGGCATCTATTTTTTTATCCAGATGAAGTTGTTTGTTCATGCCTTTATAGAAAGTTGCCCATTTCATCTACATTGTCGAATTTATTAACACAAAGTTGTTCATAGTATCCTCTCATTAATTCTTTTTTGTGTGTGTGGGTTCAGTGGTTATGTTTTTATTTCTGATTTTATTTATCTGCATCCTCTCTTTTATTCTTTTTGTCAACCTTGCTAAGGGTCCATCAGTCTTATTGATTTTCTCATAGAACCAAGTTCTGGTTTTTTGTTGATTCTCTCAATTGTTTTCATGTTCTCAATTTCAATTATTTCTGCTCTAATCTTCATTATTTCTTTCCTTTTGCTTGCTTTGGGGTTAGTTTGCTGTTCTTTCTCTAGTTCTTCCAAGTGGACAGTCGATTCCTAGATTTTTACCCTTTCTTCTTTTTTGATATAGGTATCCAGAGCAATAAATTTCCCTCTTAGCACTGCCCTTGCTGCATCCATAAGTTTTGATATGTTGTGTTTTCATTTTCATTTGCCTTGAGATATTTGCTGATTTCTCTTGTAATTTCTATCTTGACCCACTGGTTCTTTTAGAGTGTGTTGTTGAGCCTCCACGCATTTGTGAATTTTTTGATAGTCTGCCTATTATTGATTTCCAGCTTGATTCCTTTATGATCTCAGAAAGTGTTTTGTATGATTTCAATCTTTTTAAATTTATTGAGACATGCTTTGTAACCCACGTATGGTGTATACTTGAGAATGATTCATGAGCACTTGGGAAAAAGGTGTATCCTGCTATTGTGGGGTGTAATGTTCTATAAATATCTGTTAAGTGTAGTTGATTTATTGCACTATTCAGATTCTCTGTTTCTTCATTGATCCTCTTTCTAGATGTTCTGTCCCTTGATGAAAGGGGGAATTGAAACCTCCAACTATTATGATAGATGTGTCTATTTCTCTTTTCAGTGTTTACCTCATGTATTTGGAGCACTCTACCTTGGTGCATAAATATATATGATTGCTATGTCTTCTTGTTGAATTTTTCCTCTTATTAATACATAGTGTCCTTCTTTGTCTCTTCTAATTGTTCTACATTTGAAGTCTAATTTGTTGGATATTTGTATAGCTATTCCTTCTTTTTTCTGATTGTTGTTTGCATGAAATACCTTTTCCCAAGTTCTCACTTTCAACCTATGTTTATCCTTGAGTCTAAGATGCATTTCCTTTAGACAGCATATAGATAGGTCCTGTTTTTTAATCCTATTGCCAGTCTATGTATTTTGATTGGGGGATTTAATCCATTAGCATTTAGTGTTATTACTGTATGGACAGTACTTTCTTCTACTGTTTTGCCTTTTGGACTTTATATGTCATATCTAAGTTTTTTCTTTTTACCTTTACTAATAGTATTCATTTCTACACTCTTCTCCACACCTCTCTCTCCTGTCTTTTCCTATCTTTCTCCAGTAGGCTCCCCTTAGTATTTCTTGCAGAGCTAGTCTGTTGGTCACAAATTCTCTCACTGATTTTTTGTCTCAAAATGTTTTAATTTCTCACTTTGAAGGACAATTTTGCTGGATATGGAATTCTTGGTTCACTGTTTTTCTTTTAGTAGTTTAAATATATCATTCCTCTGTCTTCTCACCTCCATGGTTTCCACTGAGAAATCTACACATATACTTTTTGGGTTTCCCTGATATGTGATGGATTGATTTTCTCTGGCTGCTTTCAAGATTCTCTCTTTCTCATTGACCACTGACATTCAGATTAGTAAGTGTCTTGGAGTACATCTATTTGGATCTATTCTGTTTGGGTTATGCTGCACTTATTGGACCTGTAATTTTAAGTCTTTCATAAGAGTTGGGAAATTTTCAGTGATAATTTCCTCCATAGCTTTTCTCCTCCTTTTCCCTTCTCTTCTCCTTCTGGGACAACACAACATGTATATTCATGTGCTTCACATTGTCATTCAATTCCCAGAGTCCCTGCTCATATTTTTCCATTCTTTTTCTTATATTTTCTTTTGCTTGTTGGATTTCAGATGTTCTGTCCTCCAGTTCACCAATCCTATCTTCTGCCTCTTGAAATCTGACATTGTATGTTTCAATTATTCTTTCATCTCTTGTACTGTTTCTTCCATTCCTAAAAGTTGTGTGATTAGTTTTTTCAGAATTTTGGTTTCTTCTTTTTATTCATTCCTTGCTTTCTTTATATCCTCTCTCAATACATTGATCTTATTTTTGATGAGGTTTTTCATGTCTGCCCAAACATTCTGAATTAATTGTTTCAACTCCTGTATCTCATTTGAGTTGATGATTTGTTCCTTTGACAGGGCCTTGTCTCCATTTTCTTAGTGTGATTTGTTATTTTTGCTAGCACATAGGCATTTAATTGTCTGAATTAGTTTATTCTGGAGATTGCTTTCACTTCTTTCACCTAGCATTTTCTTGCTTGATGACTTTGTTTTCTGTTTTTTGCCATTCAGATAAGCTTATTCTGGACCACTAGCTTAGGTTTTGTTTAACAGAGCAGAAGTTTTCAGTTCTTGTTTTCTTGTTTCTTGCCCTGCTTGTATGGTGCCTCCCCCCACCACCCTTAGGTGGATCTACTTAGGTATTATAGACCCCAGCCAGATTTTCCCAGACCAAAGTGGCCTCCTGTCAGGAGGAGAGAGTCACCAGGATCAATTTTCCCTGAAGGTGAAACCTAGTGGTTTCAAAGACATTTCTGTGAAGTCTTTGGACTCTGTATTTTTCCTATCTTGCCCAATCTGTGGCACTTATCTGCCTGTGGGTCCCACCCAGCACAAGGTGATGCAGTACCTTTAACTTTGGCAGACTCTCCCTGCTGGATGCATGGTGGACATAGAGGAGAAGTTGTAGGCTGGCTTTAATCACTTCAAATTTATAAACCCTGGGGCTGAATTCCTTGATGGAGAGAATCCACCTGAGCTGGGCCCTGCCTCTTCTCTGGCAAAGGCACAGGCTCCAGACTAGCTCTCAAGCAAGCTTGTTTCTGCCTATGCCTGGGACAGTTGCAGCCTGAGAAGCCCTGCTGCTATATCCAAAGGCAGTCAAGACTTTATAGAAACACAGCCACAAAAAAGAAAGAAAAAAATCCTTCTCAGAGCAGGTCCCCCATTCCTCAGGTTTGCTAATCAAGAACATAAGTAGGTATGTTGCTTTGTGTACGTTCAGATCCTATTTGTCCCTTCCTTTCCTTCAGGGCCCAGACCTTTTCAAGTATTATGTGCTATCCGATCCCAAAAATCTCCGTTTCTTCTTTTATTTTTACTTCTTCTGTCAGCCCTCCCCCCTCAGTGCTGGAGTAAAAATCATCAACCTCCACTTTAACAAGGTTCAGCTGAGCTGGGGGTCTATTTTTAGTAGTCAGAATTTGTGAATTAATTCCACAATTGAGCTTAGTTGCACTCAGCCCCTGCTTCTGATAAAGTCCCTTTCCTTTCCCCTGTGGGAAGCAGCCTGTGGGGGAGGGGCACTGGCTGCCATGGCTTGGGGAACTCACAGTTCTAGGGGCTCATAGCCAGTCCAGATGGTCCAGACTGGAGTGTGCTGTGTGTCCAGACACTGACGTGGCCCCAGCAGTTGTTCTGTAATGTCCCTGGCTATTTAATTGCTGTTCTGGAGGACAAACAAAATCCCACACCTCGCTAAGCCACCATCTTGGCTGCAGCATCAAAAAAGAATATATAGATTTAACAAAAAAAAGTCCAAAAGATGAGGTGGTGGATTCAAGAAAAAACATTTTCAGTAATAAAATGTACTAAACATGCCAGTTAAAATATATAGATTGGCAGAATGGATTAAGAAGCAAAATCCAACTATATGCTGCTTACAAGAGACTTGTCTAAGACACAAGCATAAACATGTTGAAAGTGAAAGGGTGGTAAAGCATGTTCCACAAGTTGTAACCAAAAGAAAGCAGGAGTAACTATAGTAATATTAGATAAAATAGACATTAAATGTAAAGATATCATGAGAGACAAAGAAGGACAATATATATTGATAAAAGGGATAATTCAGCAAGAAGAAATAAATTTTTATGTTTCCAATTAAGGAGCTCCAAAGTACATGAGTTTGACATTGGCAAAACTGAAGGGATTGTTATATATTTCAACAATAATAGGAAACTTTCATACACAACTCTCCTCTATAGATAGAACAAACAGAAAGAAGATCAACAAAGAAATAGAGAAGTTAAAAACTTGATAAATGAATTAGGCCTGACAGATATATATGTATATATAGGTCATTATGCATTCACAACACCAGGATATATATTATTCTCTAGGGCTCATGGAAAATTCTCCAGGATAGATCATATCCTGAGGGACAAAACAGGTCTTTATAAATTAAAAAACACTGAAATTATTTGAAGTATTTTCTCTGATCACAATGGAATGAAGCTGGATATCAATAAACACCAAGAATGAGAACTTTCACAATATATGGAGATTATAAAACTCACAGTTAACCAGTGCATCAAAGAAGAAATTGCTAGAGAAATCAGTAGTTATCTGGAGACAAATGAAAATAAGAATACAATGTATAAGAATTTATGGGATACAGAAAAGGCTGTGCTGAGAGGGAAATTTATTGCCCTAACTGCCTATATTAAAAAGCATGAAAGAGCAAAAATCGAGGGCCTACCTGCTCACCTAGAGGTATTTGAGAAAGAACAGCAAACTAGCCCCAAAGCAAATAAAAGGAGAGAAATAACAATGATTAAACTTAGTTAAATGAATGGGAGAACAAAGAACAATAGAAAGAATAAACAAAACCAAACATTGTTCCTTGAGAAAATCAATAAAAGTGATGGGTCACAGCAAACTGACAAAGAAAAAGAGAGAGGATTCAAATAAACAAAATCTGAAATGAGAAGGGATGAATTATGACAAACCCTGAAAAAATAAAGAAAATCATAAGAGGATACTATGAACAACTATATGCCATCAGGCTAGACAACTTAAATGAAATGGATAAATTCTTGGAAACTCAGAAAGAAGCTACACAGACTCAGGAAGAAATAGAAGATCTTAACCAACCAATCACAAGCAAAGGGATTCAATCATCATCATAAATCTTCTCACAAAGAAAAGCCCAGAGCCAGATGGCTTCACAGGGGAATTTTATCAAACATTCCCAAAATGCTCAAACTCTTTCAAAAATTTGAGGAAAAAGGAAAACTACCTAACTAATTTTATGAAGTTAATATCATTAGTTACAGTTTGAATCTGTGGTGGACCCCAGAAAAGCCATGTCCTTTAATCCTTATTCATCATTGCTGGGCAGAAACTTGAGTGGATTGTCTCCAGGGAGATGTGACTGCACCCAGTACATGTGAGTCTTGACTTCCTTTAAAAGAAGAAGAATTTTGGGGAAAGCTTTAGAATGATGAGAGAATGATGAGAGCCAGAGCCCACACAACCAGAGACCTTTGGGGATGAATAAGGAATATTCCCCCGTTTTAGTTTGCCAGCTGCCAGAATGCAA